>NW_026067895.1:20321930-20367523 GCF_014885135.2 Alexandromys fortis | reverse complement strand
ATATATGGATAATATATATGCAAAATAAGGTATTGTGAGGAATGTCTGGATATTTGCACCTACACAAAAGTGGCTCTCGGTGTTGCAGAGACTTCCGACGTGGTGTAGGCAGTGAGTGGGCTCTGACAGCTCATCTTCATCACACACAAACTATGAAACATTTCAGAAGTCCTAAGGCCTGAAATCCTATCTGTGCTTCAAGTTCTGATTGGTAAATTCTGCTTTTTCTCTGCTTCTTGTAGAATCTTTAGATGATCTGACTAACCTGGTGGTGAAGTTATTTTCTGAAGTGGAGAACAAAAATGTCCCTTTGCCTGAATTTCCCGAGCACCCTTTCCAAGAAGAACATCTTAGAGTACGTGCACATAATTCCGTTCTTTTTCCTTTGAGAATGTAATTGTCACGGCAATCAAATCAATTTTATGTGTGTTAGGAATGTGTATTAATAAACAACGCACCAGCACGTTTTGACCTGTGCATGCCTACAGCAGTTTGGGTAGCTGTGACCTTGGCAGGCTATTAAACGGTCAGTACCAGAAGGCACGCATCCAGAGCTGCCTCAGGATCTAGGGCACCGCGCTTAGCCCATATAATAAAATGGCGCTGAAAGAGAACCCGGTTCATTTTATTTCTTTGTGGTCACTTCTTTGCAGTCTGGCAGGTAATTAACCAAAACCAGTACTTTTCATTACTAGTAAGTAATTCACGCTGTAAACGTCATATGTAGCAAACATTTTGTGATTTGTCTTTTGTCTTTTTTTTTCCCTCCCCAGCAACTTTATAAAATAGTACCTATTAAGGATATTAGGAATCTCTATGTAACATTCCCCATCCCGGACCTCCAGCAATACTACAAATCTAATCCCGGTCATTATCTTGGTCATCTAATTGGGCATGAAGGTCCTGGGAGCCTGTTGTCAGAACTAAAGTCAAAGGGTAAGTGTTTTGGGGCAGCACCCCGAATGTAGTACCCCCATCTTTCACTCGGTCCCTCATTGTCGCCTAGGAAGGAAGAATTTTAGATGACACTTTGCGATTTTGAGTGAAGTGGTCATTGTTAGTGTTTCTACCTTTTGTCTGGGGCTCCTTCCACAAACCTGTATACCATCAAGATCAGTGAAGGCGAGTTATTTTTTTTTTTAATATTTATTTATTATGCATACAATATTCTGTTTGTGTGCAGGCCTGAAGAGGGCACCAGACCTCATTATAGATGGTTGTGAGCCACCATGTGGTTCCTGGGAATTGAGCTCAGGACCTTTGGAAGAGCAGGCAATGCTCTTAACCGCTGAGCCATCGCTCCAGCCCCATAAATTAACGAGGTTTTTTTTTTTTTTTTTTTTTTTTTTTTTTTTTTTTTTTTTTTCGAGACAGGGTTTCTCTGTGGTTTTGGAGCCTGTCCTGGAACTAGCTCTTGTAGACCAGGCTGGTCTTGAACTCACAGAGATCTGCCTGCCTCTGCCTCCCAAGTGCTGGGATTAAAGACGTGCGCCACCACTGCCCAGAAGGCGAGCTGTTTCAAAAGTTATGATCATGTGTGTTGGGATTGGACCCAGACCTTTGTACCTTAGGCAAATGGTCTGCCCCTGGGCCATATACTCAGCTGTGCTGTACAGAAGGATTAAGATGTTAGCTCGGCTGAGTGCTGTGGCATATCCCTGTGATCCAGCCTATCAGGAGGCCTAGGCAGGAAGATCACCACTTCAAGACCAGCTTGGGCCACTGGTTCAGACCAGTCTGTCAAATCAAAAAAGGAAGGCCTGTGATGGATTTTTTCCCCCCAACCATATCTGTGCCAATTGTTTTTTAATTGTTTGTTTGTTTTTGTTTTTTGTCTCTGTGTAGCCCTGGCTGTCCTGGAACTCACTCTGTAGATCATGCTGACCTTAAACTTATAGAAATCCACCTGCTTCTGCCTCTCTATTGCTGGGATTAAAGGCACTTGAAAGGCAGAGGCCGGCCACATTGCTTATTTACCTACTTCAGTCCATTAGATCAGAAAGTTGTGCGACGTAGAAAGGAGATTCTTTCCAAAGTCCATTCAGGATTTACTGTGTGCGACTGTATACATTTAAGTACATGTCTATTTCCTGTTGGGGGTTGATTTGCTTTCTGGGCTAATTCTTTTCCTGCAGGGTCCATTTTAATTTCTTCAACTATATAGTATGGCTATTACTTGGATGCAGTAGTGATGTACACCTAAATTCCAGCAAGTCCAAGGCCAGCCTAAGCTACATAGGTAGTTCCAGTCTAGCCCAAACTACATAACTAATCTCTGTTTCAGGGCTGGTGAGATGGCTTGCTGCCAAGCTTGACAATGTAAGTTCAGTCTCCAAGACTTACTTAGGGTAGAAGGAAGAAACTGATTCTCTTAGGCCATACTTTGATTTCCACAGCACATTGAGGTATAAATGGTACCCCCACCACAAGTGTGTGTGTGTGTGTGCTCAAAGAGAGAAGAATAATATGCAACTAAAAAATTGGGGGCAGGGGAGATGGCTCAGTGGTTAAAGCTCTTGCCATACAAGCATAAGGACTGGGGTTCAGATTCCCCAGAGCGCACATGTCAGCTTAAAATTCCAGTTTCAGAAGACAATCAGGGGTCCCCAGAACAAACTGGCTAGGGAGACTACTAGGTTTGATTATAGTACAGTACCTCAATGAATAAGGCAGAAGAGTGACTTAGGATGCTAGCATTTTGACCTCGGTCCCCTTCATATACATGCACCCACATATATGTGCCCGTACACATGTAAGCATGCATTAGCACACATGAAAGTAGAAAAAGAAAAAACTAATGATAGAAAAAGCAACAACACTCCTGTCTATCCTTTCCCACGGCCCAGTGAAATTGTTCAGCCAGTAAAGATGCTGCTGTCTATCAAACCTGATGACCTAAAGTCCCGTCCTGGAACCCACATGGTGGAATGAGAGAATCGGCTTACACAAGTTGTCCTCTGATCTCTGCCTGTATACTGTGGCACATGCGTGTTCCTACACATACACAGAATTAAATTCTTTTAATGTTGGGGCTGGACAGATGACTTAGAGTAGTGGATCTCAACCTGTGGGTCTTGACCCTCTGAAAGCCGAATGACCCTTTCCTAGGGGTCGCCTAAGACCATCAAAAAACCACAGATATCTATATTACAATTCATAACAGTAGCAAGATTACAGTTATGAAGCAGCAATGAAGGTAGTTATATGGCTAGGAATCATCACAACATGCAGGATTGCAAAGGGTTGCAGGCAGCGTTAGGAAGGTTGAGCACTTACGTCTTTATCAGAGATCCAGAGCTCTGATTCTGGCACTCCTCAGACAGCTCATAGGCACCCATAACTTCAGCTCACTCACACACGTATGCATATGCACACACGTAATTAATATTTTTATTTTTTTTAAAGATTTATTTATTTATTGTGTATACAACATTCTGCCTCCATGTATGCCCACACGCCAGAGGAGGGCGCCAGATCTCAGTACATATGGTTGTGAGCCACCATGTGGTTGCTGGGAATTAATATTTTTAAAATGTTAAATAGAAAAATAGGGATTCTGTGTGTGCATATGCAGTGTTCAGGATTGAAACCAAGGTTTCATATATGTAAAGGAAGCACTCTACCACTGAGCTATATCCCTAGCTCTAGTATGAGCATTTTAGAATCCCTTGTTATAAGGAAGCCAGGCTTGGCATCATGTGCCATCATGGGAAGTGCTTGCCACACAAGGCAGATGATCTGCGTCTGATCCCTTTGTCCCACGTAGAGCTGAAGCAGAGACCTGCCTCTACAAGGTTGTCTTCTGAGCTTCACCTTATGTTCTGGCACGTGTGTACCATGCACACATGATAACAAATACAGTTGTTTTGTTTGTTTGTTTGTTTGTTTTTTTTTGTTTTTTTTTTGGCCAGTCGGTGGAGGTGCACGCCTTTAATCCCAACACTCAGGAGGCAGACGCAGGCGGATCTCTGTGAGTTCGAGGCCAGCTTGGTGTACAAAAGCTAGTTCCGGACTGACTCCATAGCTACCGAGAAACCTTGTCTTGAAAAACCAAAAATAGATACTACTACTACTAATAAATACAGTTTTTTAAGAAGAAAAGACACACATTTAGCTTTGTTGTCTTTTTCTTGGAATGTTGCAGGCTGGGTAAATACCCTGGTTGGTGGACAAAAGGAAGGCGCCCGGGGTTTTATGTTTTTCATCATCAATGTAGACTTAACTGAAGAAGGATTGTGTAAGTATTGGTTGGATTTACTTTGTAATTCCTCATGCCATAGGTTTGTTTTATGTTGAAAAGTCATAAACACTTTAGTTCATACACTTTCTCCATTGTATTTTTCATGTGTAACTTGGCTTCTGTTTGTGATAATCCTTACCCCTTAATAATTGATTTTGTGTTTTATTGGTAAAGTGTGTACTTGTCTATTCTGTCACATATCTTTGAGTCCAGAGGGCTGTGTGGGGGTTATCTGAATCAGACTCAGGGAGGTGAGGACTCCATTTTCTGAAAGGGACCACCTCCACTTGCCTGACTTCCCTTAGGAGTGATCCATGCTTGAAGGATTCAAGGACTGAATGGTTTTTAAGTGTGCCCCTTTTTTCCAGTACATGTTGAAGATATAATTTTGCACATGTTTCAATACATTCAGAAGCTACGTGCAGAAGGACCTCAAGAATGGGTTTTCCAAGAGTGCAAGGTACTTTTGTTTCACCAAAATTTTTCTTAAGGAATCTATTTTTCAAAAACAAATATATGTGAACTAATTTAACTTTAAGGCCCAGTTAAACTTCGTTTTCCCCTAAAGTCTAAATGTTACAATGCATAGTTGTATTAGTTAAGGCTTAGGAGTGACAGACTGGTTTGTTAGTTGGGGCACTATTTAGTCCCTGGAGGAGAGCCGGCCCTTCCCAGGGTTTGCGCTGCTTTCTGCCCAAAGCTGCACAGAGTCTGTTGTTCTTAGATCTGGTGATGAAGCTCTATAGTGAACACTATGAGAAACAATAAGTTGGTTGTTTCATGGATAATATTATGTTCTTCAAAGTGATTTTATTATCTGTGTAGAAAAGCTTCCATTTCCCTCCCATCCCCCTTTTTGAGACAGGCTCTCACTATGTAAACCAGGCTGGCTTCGAACCCACAGAACTCTCTACCCTTGCCTCTTCCTCCCGAGTGCTGGGATTAAAGGGTGCATCACCATATCTGGCTTTTTTTAAATTTATATTTATTATTATTTTTCTTTTTTTTTCTTTTCCTTCCTTCCTTCCTTCCTTCCTTCCTTCCTTCCTTCCTTCCTTCCTTCCTTCCTTCCTTCCTTCCTTCCTTCCTTCCTTCCTTCCTTTTTTTGGTTTCTTTTGAGACAAGGTTTCTCTGTAGCTTTGGTACCTGTCCTGGAACTAGCTCTTGTACACCAGGCTGGCCTCGAACTCAGAGATCTGACTGCCTCTGCCTCCCGAGTGCTGGGTCTAAAGGTGTGTGCCACCACTGCCTGGCTTATTATTATTATTATTTTTCTGAGAGGGGGTATCTCTGCATAGCCCTGGCTGTCCAGGAACTTACTCTACAGGTCAGGCTGGCCTTGAACTCAGAGATCTGCCAGCCTCTACCTTCTAAGAGGCAGGGACTAAAGGTGTATGCCACCACCACCCAGCCGTCTTTCAAATTTCCAAAGTCTTTTTAAAAAGGGGATTAAGAAAATACTTTATATATAAAGACCTCTCAAAATTCTGACACAAATTTTGGATTGGGTAACTTTTTCCCTCTAGTGCTGGGGATCAAACACTATACTTCATGCGTGTTAGGCAAACACCCTTGCCCTGAGCTATATCTCCAGCCTGAAAAATATCCTATTAAACATCATAAAAATTTATAATTATTGGGGCTGGAGAGATGGCTCAGTGGTTAAGAGCATTGCCTGCTCTTCCAAAGGTCCTGAGTTCAATTCCTGGCAACCACATGGTGGCTCACAACCATCTGTAATGAGGTCTGGTGCCCTCTTCTGGCCTGCAGACATACACACAGACAGAATATTGTATACATAATAAATAAATAAATGTTTAAAAAAATAAAAATAAAGGGCTTTCTTATAAAAAAATTTATAATTATTGCTTGCGGAAATTATGACAATAATTTCTGATGTATAGATTTTCTTCGAACAAGTCTCCAAATCATCATCTGTGAGATTTTTGGATTTCACAGGTTGTACACAGTTCTTTAGCTGTGTACCAATCGTTTTAGCGATTTAGGCAGTTGAGCCTTTTTTTGTTTTGTTTGTTTGTTTTTTAATGCTGTGCCGTTTAGGCCAGCCTTGATTCTGATCCTCCTGCTTCTGCCTTCTAACCTGTGCAGTCATGCCTAGGGCTGGCTCCTCTCGGGTTACTTCATTTAGAATTATTTACTTATTTTTCTTTTAAGCCTGTGTTGATAAATTTTAAGTTTTTTTTCATGTCTTAATACATTCCTAAATCAAGAACTGCCAGTTGTTCGTAAGTGTGATGAGGATAAAATTATAGTTCAAATAAAGCATTAAAAATGCATTTCTGACTAATAATTGGCTTATGTCTAATTGGTTAACTTTCTGTTTTAGGACTTGAATGCTGTTGCTTTTAGGTTTAAAGATAAAGAGAGACCTCGAGGCTATACATCCAAGATTGCAGGAAAATTGCATGTAAGTTGATTTTCCTGTTCACAGTGGTGTGTAGGATCTTTAGACTCCTGTATGTTACTACAGTACTATACAGATGATACAGTTGGGACTCATAAAAACAGACATTTTAGCTCTGGGCAACCCTTGATGATATGTTTAGAATATTACTGCTCCTTATCCTAAAAATCACCCTCTGTGGTATTTTCATCTTTTTTTTTTGTTTTGTTTTGTTTTGTTTTGTTTTGTTTTGTTGTGTTGTGTTTTGTTTTCCCAGTCCCACAGCCTCTGTCAAGTGCTCCCTCTGCGAACATTTTTTATCGTCAACTTTCCCCATTTCCCTTGTTCCTGCTTTAGTCTGAGCTATTGTTATTTCTTACTGTGCTGCTAGCATGGCCTCTTAGCTCCATTTTTCACTTTGTTCTCCATGATAGTTTACTTATCTAGCTTCAATGACTTTTTTTTAAGGCATGCATCTTAAACATTATTTGTTATGTAGTGTTGGGGTCAAACTCAAGGCTGTATGCCTCCCTCCCCACAGTGGGTTTTGAAAACTCAATTCAAACCTTGCTCTGTAGACTTGGCTGGCCTCAAACTCACAGAGATCCATCTGCCTCTCCTTCTTGAGTATTGGGATTAAAGATGTAAGCCACCACCACCACCCAGCCAGAAATTACTTTTACTAAAACAATGACAAAACCATCTATAATAGTTTTGTATACAAGCCAAAATATAATCCATTTCTTTCTATAATTTTATAAATGTTTATTTGATTTCATTCATAGAAATTTGAGAGAAAATTGTTTATAAAAATGTGTGTACTATATATTAAAAATCCTGTAGGTACCTATTTCATTTTCAATTTTTCTATATTAGCAAATATCAATTTTTAAACAGAACTATTGTATTTTTCCTCAAAAAAAAAAAAAAAAATAGAGAGCCAGGTGTGGTGGCTCATGCTTGTAGGGGGCTGAGGTAAGATGTTGGGTTCTAGGCTAGCCAGGGCTACAGAGTAAGATCTTACTTTTCCACCCCATCAAAAAACAATGATTTGTTACCTCAGTAACATAAGTATATATGAAGATTGCCAGTGTATTTGGCAGAACCATCACATTGTGAGACTTAAGGATGTGACAGGTTGGGCCAGGGGTGTCCGAGGAAGGGTCTGCTGTGTTTGCACAAGACCCTGCTGTAGTCTCCAGCACTGTAGAATATAGGATGTGGTAGGCAACAGAGTAACGCTTAGGGCCACAGAGTGATTGTCAATGGAATAGAACAAATTGAAGGGAAGGGATGTATAAAATAATAAACTTAGTTTTTAGAAATCTGCCTACCTTACTCATCTCTGGGATAGCCTTACTTCTAACTGTTTCTACCTTCCCTTTCCACAGTATTATCCCCTGAATGGAGTGCTCACAGCTGAATATCTGCTGGAAGAGTTTAGACCCGACTTGATAGACATGGTTCTTGATAAGCTCAGACCAGAGAATGTCCGGTGAGTCACCTGCAGATTGTGCTATTACACACTAAACTTTTCTCAGAATCTCAGAACTCACAATTGTGATTAAAATGCTTTTATTTCTGTTTATTTATTTTTGAGACAGGCTCGCATTATGTAGCCCTGGGTGGCCTGGAGCTCACTATGTAGACCAGGTTGGCCTCAAACTCAGAGACATGCCTGCCTGTTTTCAGAGTGCTGTGACTAGCGGTGTGCATCCCCAAGCCTTTGAAAGTCTTCAGTCTTTACAAGCCTGTTACGACGGTGCTCCCCCATGAGTCCAGTGCTTGGGATGCAAGCATTTGAGGCCAGTCCAGTTACTTAGTGAGTTTGAGGCCAGTTTGTGTTACATAAAAGCTTGTCTCAAAATGCAATATAAAATTGACTGCAAAAGTAGAGAATAGTCTAATGAACCAGCACCAACCCACCTCTCTTCATTCACCCTCTCTGCAAGTCCAGTGATAAAAATGACATAAAAGAAAGAAAAAAAAACAAATTCAAACTCGGTCTAACATCTCATACCAGATGAATGGAAGGTTTTCCCGCTCCCATAGGTGGGGCGTGCAGCAGTAGCAGACACACACAGGTGTTCTTCCAGGCCGGGTGTGCAACAGTGGCGGACACACGCAGGTGTCCCACCAGGAGGGGTGTGCAACAGTGGCGGACACACGCAGGTGTCCCACCAGGAGGGGTGTGCAACAGTGGTGGACACACGCAGGTGTCCCACCAGGTGGGGCATGCAACAGTAGCGGACACACACAGGTGTTCCTCCAGGTGGGATGTGCAACCGTGGTGGATACACTCAGGTGTCCCACCAGGTGGGACGTGCAACAGTAGCGGACACACACAGGTGTCCCACCAGGAGGGGTGTGCAACAGTGGTGCATACACGCAGGTGTCCTCTCACCAGCGTACCTCTGACATTGTCCATCTGGAGCTAGATTTAGTTGAGTGTTTTATTTAGTGATGGAATGGAGAAAGTACAGATTATTATCAAGCTTTGTTAAAGGATTAATACAATGCCTTAGTTTTTAATTTAAAAAACTCATTAAGAGTCAAAGTTTAGAAATTTTTCCAAATGGAAATAAGCTTTGTGACCATACAGAAATTAAATCTGTTTCATGTAGCCAATCACAACAAATTACAGTATGTCTTGTGTTCAGTTTTTTGTTTGTTTTTGAGATTTATTTTGATTTGTACGTGTCTTTTGTGTGGTGTGTGCCACATGTATGTGGGTGCCCTTAGAAGTCAGAGGGCATTGGATTCCCCTGGAACTGGAGTTACAGGCACTTGTGAGTCACCAGTGTGGGTTCTGGGAACTGAATTTGGGTCTTCTGGAAGAGCTGCAAGTGTCTTAGCTTCTGGCTATCTCTCCAGCCCCTGTTTTGTTTTTTGAAAGAGGAGGTCTCACTTTATAGCCCTGACTGGCTTCAAAACTACATAGGTTCTTCTACCTCTGCCTCTTAGAAACTGGAATTGCGGGAGTGCATAACTATACCAGTCTTTTTTTTTTTTTTTTAAGACAAACTCCCATAGTCCAAGGTGGATAAACCTGAACTCCTAAGCCTCCTTTCTTCGACTCCCAGGTGTGAGATTACAGGTGAACACCTCCACACCTAACTCCCAGCCAGTTTTATTGCCATAGTTGTTGTCTCATTCTTAAGTACTCAATATCTGATTATAATATGGAAAATCTTACTCAAAAACGGGTTGTTAACGGAAGCTAACATCTGTGGGCTATCACTCCCCTCTGACAGCATTGCCTTCCATGTAAAATAATTTACTTAAATACTGAAGAATGGCAAAGTCCAGAACTTTCCTTTTTTCTCAGCGAATAATAAAGTTGACAGTTGATCCTGAAGTAAACAGTCGCTCGTTCCTAGACGTGACGTGACAGAGTCCGCATGGTTCATATGCTGTCGAGTGAGGCGGCACAAGTGCAGGCTGGAGTTGGTCTCCTGGACACATTACTGTGTATAGCAACGGAGAAAATGAGGAGGTTAAAATAGTTTCAAAACAACAAAGCCAGCTGGGCAGTGGTGGCGCAGGACTTTAATCCCACAGGCAGGCAGATCCACAGGGCAAGTTCCACCACAACCAGGGCAGCACAGAGAAACTCTGGAAAACAAAAAACCAACCAAACAATTAAACCAGTAAAATACTTCGGAGTTTAACCAAAAGTAAACAAGACCTCTCCAAAACATCTGGGTGTGGTGGCAAGTTTGAGGCCAGCCTGTCCAAACAAACAAACAAACAAAACAAGCAAACAAAAAGAATATACAGGACCCCCACGTTTATCAGCAAGCAAACAGACTTGCCATGCGAGCCTGGTGACCTGGGTTTGATCCCAAGGTGGAAGAAAAAACTGCCTCCCCAAAGTTGTTCTCTGATCATGCATGCACAAGTTAGCATGTGTACCCACACACATACCCTTGAAAACCCATGATTTAAATAGCATTTGCTTGTCAGTACCAACGATTTTAGACGTGAACGTGCTGGAGTCGGTGTTTTACTTTTGATTACATTGCATGTTTCTAAATTTGATATCTCTTGCAATTAGACTTTAAGACTCCTTTTCCTGTTACCGTTGCTTTGAAGGAAAGTGTTTTTCCTGTGGAGGCTTAGACTCTGTGATTGCTCTCATCATAACTGCGGCAGGTCACTCAGGAAGTGCAGAACAGCTGGGATAATCTAGTCAGCTGCCAGGCAAGAAACTGTATTACTCAAAGGTACAATTACTTTTTAAATCCCAGTGAGAGGAGTCTAACATTGCAACCAGGAAAGGAATTCCTCAGAATGTGAGAGGTTGTTGGCTGCAGCGCACCAGTCTGTAGGTTATGTGTATCACTTAGGTATTTACTGCCCTAGCTCTAAGTTCCTCTGATAATGGAACTCATTAAGTATTAAGGCAGAGACATTTCTTTTTAGCATTGTTACTGTTTGCTGGTCCATGGGCATTACCTGTTTCTACTCTCTTTCATGCCTTTGATGTGTTTATCATATTCCATCTCGATGCAGCAGGAGTATCTTTGCTGTGTGCCTAGCTCAAATCATAAATGATTCTATTAATTTGGGAGTTGTTATTCATGATGAATCTACTTGGGTCCTGTCTTCTGGTCACTTTCAGAGTCTTAACCATTGGCTGTAGAATTCTGTCAGTAGTCTGCTTAAGTCACTGGCTTATGGTGTTCAGGGTCTATTCCCTTTTTTAAAAACACAGGTATTTGCCCATCTCTAGTGTTCTGTCTCTTTTCATATCCTTCAACCTTTCTGAAAGAAGATGAGCCAATGGCTCTGTTAATTAGAGTTTGTTACTTCCTCGCGTGTCATGGAACATCTGCACTTGTGCGTGGAGCTGTGACTTCATCTGACCCACTTGGATCACCTGTCCTGAGCATCAGTGTTTTGTTTTGTTTGTTTTGAATTTGGTTCACTGGCACAATGTAAAAATCCATGGTGTTTCCAAAGATAATTTAGTAAGACAGGCATTGTCTCCTTTAACATGAGATTTGCACAATTTGCTTTAGGCCATGTGTCCTCTTAGAAGTTTCCTTTAGGTAGGAACTGTGCTTATCTTCAGAATTCAAGCTGGTGTGGTAGGGGGTTCAAGAAAAGCTGACTAAATGTTCCTCAAGCTTTTAGCTTCATTTTTATTCTTCCTTTCTTAGTTTAAGTAATTCCTTCTTAGTTTCAGAAACACATATAGTGGCTGGAGTGAGAACTCTGGTTAATAAGATGCACAACACACAGACAGATGTGTGCACATGGACCTACATCTTCAGCCCAGTGTGTCTTAGAATCGTCTTTGCCTTTGGACGTTTCACCTCTACCTTCCCTCCTTGTATTAGTGACTTTTCTGTTGCTGTGCCAAAATACCATGGCCAAGGCAGCTTAGAGAAGGAAGAGTTGATTTGGCTCCAGAGGCTTGAGACCCATCATGGCAGGGAACTGTGGCAGCAAGCAGCAGGCATGGCAGCAGGAGCGAGAAACTGAGGCCTCACATCTTGCCCTGCACCTGTGGAGCAGAGAGAGCAAACTAGAAACACACTAGTCTTGTAATATTTCAAAACCCATCCCCGGTGACATACTTCGTCTAGAAAGGCCACACTTCCTACACATACCCAAACAGGGCTCCCAACTAGGGACCAAGCACCCAAATGCTCAGACTATGGAGGACATTTCTCATTCAAAACACACTTTTTGACTATTCCCATTTGAGTTCTCCTTTAGCTAGTTTCTGGTGTCTCTCTGTTCTTTCCTTTCCTCTAGCGGCAGGCAGACCAGTGTGCACCGAGTAGACAAATTTGGTGTTAGTTTCTGGTAGGAAAAGAACACAGAACAGAAGATAAGTTGGTAAAGGTTGCTTTGAGTTTGTGGGGCAGTGGAGGGCCCTGATCTCCTAATTCAATGGCTAAGGATTGAATCCACAGCCTCACAGCTGCTGGGCACGTCTTCCCCACTGAGCTGCTCCTCCAGCCCACGATTGTTGTCTGTGTGATCACTCCATGAACTCGCATGCTTTTTTAACCATCAGTGTTCACTGAGCCTGGGCTGTGCTGAGCAGGAATAGGCTTTTGTAAAGATATTTCATTATTAGTAGTAGTTTTTGTTTTTGTTTCAAGACAGGATTTCTCTGTGTGGCCCTGGCTGTTCTGGAACTCTGTAGACCAAGCTGGCCTTGAACTCACAGAGACACACACCCCCCTCCGCCCTCCCGCCTCCTGAGTGCTGGGATTAAAGGCTTGTGCCACCACTGCCTAGATGTAAAGACTATTTCTTAACTACTTTGGTTTTGTTGCTGCTGTTTTTCTTGAGACGTGAGTCTTAACTTATGTAGCTCAGGCCAACCTCCAACTCATGATGTCCCCACCCAGCTGGGATTACAAAGAGGTGCCACAGCCCTGTTCTTTGTTCTGTTTTTCCCCTAGCTGTTCTTTTAAATTAGTCAATAGCATACCTAACAGACTCTTTCCTATGGTAACCTTTCTCACTAGAAACGATGGGTTATACCCAGAGGATAATGGGCTGTACTCAAAAGCCTGTGCATGTGTTGCCTGTCTTTTGGGTTTTAAGAGGCCCGAAGTGGTTATTTTTGTCAACTTGACTGATAGAAGCTAGGGTCATGTGAGAAAAGGGAACCTCAATGGGAAAAAAATGCCTCTATCAGATTGGCTCGCAGTCAGTGGTTGGGCCATTTTCCTGACTATGTTGATGTGGGTGTGTCCAGCTGCTCCCATTCCTGCTTCCAGG
The DNA here is from genome assembly GCF_014885135.2 of Alexandromys fortis. NCBI lineage: Eukaryota > Metazoa > Chordata > Mammalia > Rodentia > Cricetidae > Alexandromys > Alexandromys fortis. The sequence continues at coordinate 20,354,132 of NW_026067895.1, read as the reverse complement.
TTCCTGCTGTGACCGGCAAGATAAACCCTTCCTTCCCCACTGTGCTGTTGGTCCTGGCGTTTACAGGGCAACAGGAGGTGAACTAGGATGAGGCCCAATATATTCTTGACCGTTACTTCCGTTTTCATGAGGCAGAGTCCGTACACGTTTGCACATAAGTTTACAGGCTTGCTTCTGTTTGTTTTCTCCCTCTGTCTCTAGGGTGGCAATAGTTTCCAAATCATTTGAAGGGAAAACTGACCGCACAGAGCAGTGGTATGGAACCCAGTACAAGCAAGAAGCCATCCCAGAGGAAGTCATTCAGGTAGGTTTACGTAATCCATATTCTTTTTTTTTTTTTTTTAACTCTACAATGAGATTTATTTCCAAATACATGACTTATTTTTTTGTCCTGTCCACATATTTCAAAGTGCAGTTTCTAGCTGGGCGGTGGTGGCGCACGCCTTTAATCCCAGCACTCGGGAGGCAGAGTTCGAGGCCAGCCTGGTCTACAAGAGCTAGTTCCGGGACAGGCACCAAAGCTACAGAGAAACCCTGTCTCCTCGGAAAAAAAAAAAAAAAACAACAACAACAACAAAGTGTAGTTTCTGCACAAGCAGAAGCAGTTACAGCAATATCTGAGGGATAGAATTGGTCCTGATCACATGATTCAGGATTTGTGAAGATGGCTTGATAGTCACTCCAGGGAGCTCTGACATGAATTAATGTTTTCAAAGTACATAGTATATCACTTCTAAGGGATCTTCTTCAGTCCTGGGACTGAAATAACCTGAAAACAAGGAGAACCTTCTATTTACCAAATTATGAGTATAGCAGCCTTGCCCTGGAGAATTTTTCTCAAGTTTATCTGGAAGTTCAGCAGTGAGGTGGCTTGCTGTGTGTTTTCTGTCCTCCGCTCTGCCTTTCTGGAGACACGCTGCAGCTTAAATACTCTCTCTCGTCAGCATCTCTACTCTCCCTGTGCCAAAAGACCACATGTGTCAACACCGAAATCAAGCTGCAGCGTCCACAAAGCTGTGACATGTCAACTAGCTAACAAGTGACTGGACCTAGAATTATTGGCACTAGTTTGCCCCTTTGGGTTTTCAATAATAAAAAGCCTGTTTAGTTGTGAGCCTGAACTTTAACAGCTGACCCATCTCTCCAACTAGCTTTAACTAGCTGATTAGAAGTGTTGTCAATTAGGGTTCTGGGGTCTGTCCAGCTTCGCTGTTGGAACCAGTTTGTGTCATTCTCAACCTAGATCTGGTCTTTGTTTTACCTTGTCTTGAATTATTGGCTTACCTAATAGTATGCATGTTCTGGAAGAAATGGGTCAGAACTTAAGAAGCCTGAAGTGATGGGCTGGTGAGAGTGCTCCTGGGCTGGTGAGAGTGCTCCGTGGGTAAAGGCACTTGCTGCCAAAGCTAATGGCTAGGGTCCAGTCCCCAGAATCCACCTGGTATGTGGAAGAAGATGATCCCTACAGCTTGTCCTCTGACCTCCACATAGGCAGTGTGTGGTGTGTGTGCAGCTGAATACAAAATAAACAAGAGGGAAAAAATAAGAGTACCAAGGTGGAAGAAGCCCCCAATTAGCCTGGCCTTCAGGCCATAGATAGAGGCAGCAGCATAATTGAAAGTATGGATTTAAATATCCCTGGGTAGGTGCATATTTTTAAAGAACCACAGCAGGTATGATCCCGTCAGCATCTCTGTGTTCCACAGACTCGGATTTTTCTTTAACTAGCTGATTAGAAGCTGCAGGAAGAAGAAAAAAAAATGTATAGATAAATGTAAAATCTTTTTTAGTACCAGAAAGATAAGCTGAATCAAGTGTCATGAAAATCTGTCAGCATCCATTGCTTCTGGTGGTAGCCCCTTCATATATGACGGGAGAATGCTCCTTCCTGTTTGCTTGGTATAGCAAGGACACTGTTTTTTGTTGAGTCAGCCAGGCTGGTGTCTCACTGGGGATCCTTCTGCCTCTGCTTCCCGAGTACTAGGATTACAGAATGGAAGAACCATGTGCCAGAGAGCATTTACCACTGCTTTGCAGTGTGATACTGAAGATCAAACCAGGGGATAGCCTCAGCCCAAAGACGGTATTTTTAACTCAGATTATATTCATAATTGCTTTTGTGTGTATGTGTGTTTTATTATTCATCTAGAAGTGGCAAAATGCTGAACTGAATGGGAAATTTAAACTTCCAACAAAGAATGAGTTTATCCCTACAAATTTTGAGATTTTGTCATTGGAGAAAGATGCGACACCGTACCCGGCTCTTATTAAGGTAACGTGCTGAGTCTGTGTTTCTTTGTTTATGATGGGGCTTTCTTATGGTACCCAACTTTTGGGGCTCAAGTGATTCTCTTGCCTTCACCCCTGAATTTCTCATGCTGTAGACTTGTACTAGCATACCATATAGTCAGTGGTTTTAATTAATAGGTCAGCAGACCTATTAAATGGAGAAATAGAGAGGTCAGTTCTTTACATTTGGTACTTTGTTCGTTTAGAATTTGTCACTCCTATGAGGTGACAGAAATTCTGTAAAAGAATACAAGAAATACTATAAAGTTAAAAATACAGCAGCAAACAAAGCTACTGAATAACATAGGAACATGGGATTGCTTTGTTGTAGGAGAAAAGTCAGGGTTCTTCTGATGGTAAGTCTGTTGAAAGGTCTCCTTTCTACCCAGTAAAGATCGGTAAAGAAATGGCTCTGAAGCCAGGAAGTGGTGGCGCACACCTTTAATCCCAGCACTCGGGAGGCAGAGGCAGGCGGATCTCTGTGAGTTCGAGACCAGCCTGGTCTACAAGAGCTAGCTCCAGGACAGGCTCCAAAACCACAGAGAAACCCTGTCTCGAAAAAACAAAAAAAAAAAAAAAAAAAAAAAAAAAAAAAAAAAAAAAAAAAAAAAAAAAAAAAAAAAAAGAAAGAAAGAAAGAAAGAAAGAAAGAAAGAAAGAAAAGAAAAGAAATGGCTCTGTGCCACTTCATGCAGGGTCAGGTCGAAAGCCTGTTTGAGGGAAGTCTCGAAACCTAACTGACTGCACGGAGCTCCTGCAGTTACAAGTCAGGGAAGGGTGACTGGCAGGGCTCCCTCCTTTTTCAGAATGTTCTTTTCAGGGCTGGAGAGATGGCTCAGAGGTTGAGAGCATTGCCTGCTCTTCCAAAGGTCCTGAGTTCAATTCCCAGCAACCACATGGTGGCTCACAACCATCTGTGATGGGGTCTGGTGCCCTCTTTTGGCCTGCAGGCATATACACAATAAATAAATAAATATTAAAATATTAAACAAAAAAAAGAATGTTCTTTTCATGTTATTATTTCACTTCATGGGTAAAGTGTGTAAAAATTTGCAGCATATTCTTGGTTCTAAACTTGCACACTAAAACTCATGATAGTAGACACTGCCTTCCATTGTTTTTATCTTCCCGTGACCTAATACCCAGATGAAGTTGGTAAGACAAGAGTCATTGTTTAGGAGCATGAAATTTAGTTTATCTTAATAGGTTATTAATGAAATATCTTTTTTTTTCCTTTAAGGTGACTTTAATGATTATGATTAAGAAAAGGAGAACTTTTTATTAATTGCCTCTTTTTGGGTGGAAGTTTTAGAGGGCTGTGCTCAAGTTAAGCACACATTCTACTATTGCAATATAATCTCATTGTTTGTTTGTACAGTTCTGGGGCTTGAACCCAGGGCATTGCATATGCTAGGCAAAAACTCTACCACTAAGCTATGTCTTTAGGCCCTGTGTTTTAGATAGGGATTTGCTATTGTAGCTCAGGCTAGCCTTGCACCTGATGTAGCTAAGACTAGCCTCCTCAGTCCTCCCTAGATTCCAAATTCTGGCATTGCAATATGCCCCTCTGCCTGGCCGAACTGTTTTAAATGTTCTGTCAGAGTAAAGTGCTGAGCACATTAAATTGTTTGTATCCCTTAAGCAGTTTCAAGGTTTAAAATGAACACTTGAGAGCATTCTTGGTATAGAATAAATGAAATAAGTTATTATTAAATTGTTCATTTTGGTGTGCTTTTTACTGTGGCATAGCAAATTGTTCTAAAACTTACCAGCTTCAAAACCACAAATATCTTTTTAAGAATCAGATAAAACCACAAGATGCATTTTCTGAGGGACAGAGGTCTAAATGACAGGGATCAGTAGTTCTGGCTCAAGTTCTATAATGAGGTTATAGTTGAGTATGTTTGAGGTTTCTTCTAGGACTTTGTTCCTTAGAAGGCTAAAATAGGACTGGAGAATTCTCTCCTAGGCTCAATTTTGTGGTTGTTAATAGACCTTAGGTCTTCAGCATGTAGATTTCTCAACTCAGTAGAGTTGTTTGACATGGCAGCCGGCTGTCCCCAGATGATTGACTGAAAGGGTACTGTAATGGCCAAGGTCTTACATTGTCAGAGCCAAAGTCTTTTTTAAAGATTTTTATTTATTATGTATAGTGTTCTGTCTGCAAAAATGCCTACTCGACAGAAGAGAGCACCAGATCTCATTACAGATGGTTGTGAGCCACCATGTGGTTGCTGGGAATTGAACTCAGGACCTCAGGAAGAGCAGTAAGTGCTCTTAACCTCTGAGCCATCTCTCCAGTCCCCATGGGAGCCAAAGTCTTAAGTTGAATCTTGGGGATAAAGTACCCCTGAGCCTGTGGTTTCCTGTCAGTTAGGCAGGCTAACTTGTACTATACATGGGTGTGAATCCCAGCCAACAGGGTTGTGAATCACCTAGAGGCTGGATTGGCTGTCAGATCTATCCAAAAGATGTCCTGTGCCTCTTGGGCACCCAGTGTCCATGAAGATGATGTCAGAACAGCTGGTACTGAGGTCTCCTCCACCGTGCTCTCCTCTCCCCATTCAAGGGACAGAGAGAGCTAGCTTCTCTGCCACAGGAACTGGCAATCTTCTCTCTGTTCTGCTTGCTAACCTGGGTGCTTCAAGATTGTGAGACAGCAGCAACCTTCAGAATAATGTCCTTTTCCCCTCAACTTGAAGAGTATTTTGAGCAGATACTTTTATGAAGTGTACCTCTGTTTCCCTAATGAAACTGTTTCTCTGTCACAGGATACAGCCATGAGTAAGCTGTGGTTCAAACAAGATGATAAATTTTTCTTGCCGAAAGCTTGTCTCAACTTTGAGTTTTTCAGGTATGTAGTTAAATCCAACTTAGGAAATCAACAATTATGTTTTTGTTGAGTGTTCTCTTCTTAAGCATCCATTCTTGAGATAATAAGAATTAGATTTCTCCTATACAAGAAAAGGTTGCTAAGAAGTGCTGAAAATCAAAGTTAATTCTTCCTTGCATTAATGAATGTTCCCTTTAGCTCAATTGACTTATCGTAGCTCTTATTAGGAGGGTCTTCTTAGCCTTCGGGATTTGGGAATCTGGACGAGCTATAGATTTATCCAGAAGGTTCATTTAGGAAAAATTAATGTTTGAAATGTTTTTTGTTCATTTTTTTTCAATTCCTGAAGCTTGCCCAGAGACATATGTGTATGAATAAATAAATACGTGTTTGTGTGTGTGTGTGTGTGTACCCAGGGATGTGTGCATAAATAAATACATGTTTGTATATGTAAATGTACACATGAATGTGTTTATACACACCCACAAAGAGAAGGGAGGTGGGATTTGGGTTTTTTGACATAAAATCTCAAAACCATACCTCACATGACAGTGTTTGTCTTTTAGAGAGGTCTATGCATGGAGCCTTCTAACAATTGCAAAGTTGACCTTCAAGGTCTGGTTTCCCCTTCAGACGAGCAAAGCCCAGAGAGCACCTTGACTCTGACCTCATCACAGACCTTGCACCAGGGCCTCTAGACTGCAGTTTCCACATCTCTGACCCTCAGATACATGTGCATTTCATGGTTAAACATTAGTAGCTTTAACTGCTAAATCTTAGAATGCTCTAGAATAATGTAAAATAACACACAGTCTGGCTGTTCTGCCTGAGCTTTAGTGTTGGGATTACAGATGTTCACTACTAAACCTGACATATACTATAATATTATATTTTTAAAGCCAATGTTCTCATAAAAAGTGAATTTATCATTGGGCGATGGTGGCACATCCCTTTAATCCCAGCTCTTGGGGGACAAAGTCAGGCGGGTCTCTCTGAGATTGAGGCCAGCCTGGTCTACAGAGTCTACAGAGTGAGTTCCAGGGCAGCCAGGGCTACACAGAGAAACCTTATTTTAAATAGAGAGAGAGAGAGAAAGAGAGGGAGGGAGAGAGAAACTGTATGTGTATGTTGTATGTCTTTTTCACCTTTCCAGAAATAGGATTAGATTATGTATACTTTATGTATACATTACATTATGTATACTTAAAACACAGTTTTAAAGACCCGGTAAACCATATGAAGGTGTATAGTGTCTGAATACAATATAATATATTTTAGCCAGAATTTGCATATTTCAGTGGAATCATGTCTCTTAAAAGTATATTTTTTGGCCTACTCCAGTGCCCTTCACGGTGTTTTAAGACATTTGTAATTCTTTTCTAAGCTTGAGTCAGATGGCATTGGACCACCAGTCCTGGCACTACTGACTTTCAGCCCCACCTGACGATGCAACAGTTGCCAAAGATGTTGCTTTGACTTTGTCATGGCCTTACTTTCCTTTTGATGAGCTGGCTCGCTCAGTCTCTTTCTCTTTCACCACACCCGCCTCCCTGGGTGTGGTGTGGTGTGGTGCGGTGTGGTGTGGTTTGGGTGTGGATGGTGTGTGTGTGTGTGTGTGTGTGTGTGTGTGTGTGTGTGTGTGAGACGGGGGAGGGGGCTTAAGTTTAAAGCTGCTCATTGCCTAAAAGAGAGAATTAAGTGGCAGCCTCCATTTAGATTTTTCTGTTTGATTTTAATTTTCCTAGTGCCTAAGCAGTTTCTCTGTATTTTTTATTTATTATTAGCTTGGATAAAATAGTTAGCATTGTTCTCAGCCCATTATGTGTAGGGCAGTACAGTCACTACTACAGGAGATTCAAACCTTTCCTTTGCTTCCAGGTAAGGCAGAAAGCACAGTCCTTGGTCTGGAGCAGTAGTGAGCGGTAGTAAGGAAAGTCCTCCTGTCCATCTGCCAGACTGCCCCAAGACTTGCTCCCTTGCTTGCTCTGGGTGCAGGCCCAGTGGGTCCCGTTATCACCATGGAGTAATTTTCCCTCCCTGCCCTCCCTCTTCTCCTTATTTACTGCTTTTTATCCCATAACCCGACCACCACCTGGTGAGCCCTCAGGGATTTTCTCCGGATTCCTCCTCACGAGCTCTCCGGTACTGCTGAATGCCTGGCTCTTTCCTTGGTGCTGACAGAGCTGAGCAGTGTTGTATAGGCAACCGAGCAGGTCATTTAACTTTAGTTTGAATCCCAAACTCTGGTGCTACCAACCCAGGTGCCCTGGGGAAAATAGCTTTCTGACTGGGCGGTGAAAGTTGTCTTTGACTGCTACATGGTCTCTTCTCTTTTCATACACTCTCACATACATATTTTCATACTGTAATTATTTTCTAATCCTAGCTGCAGTTAGTTCTGTGGTAAACTATTAATGTTCTGATAGTACTCTAGTTCTGTTGATTACGGGTAAGCTAATATTTTCACAATTCTTTCCAATCTTTCTCTTTTAAGACCATGTGGTTAGAGCACACAGGTTTCGCAGCCTCATATTTCTGAGCTTTACGAGTATAGCTTGCTTGGAGAGAGAAGAGATGCTGTATCGACTCACCAGCCCTGCCTCCTCCCGGCGGCTGAAGGACGGCCATGCTCTTTAACCTTTTCTTCTTCTCACCTTCCTTTCCTTTCCAGCTGGTCAGGTAGCCTATGCCAGCCGTTCTCAGCCTGTGGGTCACGACCCTTCCACAGGGCTCACGGATCAGATATTTACATCACGGTTCATAACAATAGTAAAATTGCAGTTATGACATAGCAGCGAAATAATTCTATGGTTGGGGGTCACCACAACATGAGGAACTGTGCTGAAGGGTGATAGTGTTAGGAAGGTTGGGATCACTGCCCTACACCATCTGAGGTAATCAGTTCTCACCATCACCAGTGCACGCAGATAGCTTGTCTCTGACGTCTTCTTAGACCCTTTTCTCCTCATGGCCAAAAGGAACCTGTTCAAGAATTCAGCCATGCCCTCAGGAAATGATAGAAACTGATACTTGCTGTCCAAGGCCCAGCACCCGGGAAGTGACAAACCGCTCTTTCACTGTCCGCGTTCTCTTCCAGCCCTTTTGCTTATGTGGACCCCTTGCACTGTAACATGGCCTATTTGTACCTTGAGCTCCTCAAAGACTCACTCAACGAGTATGCATATGCAGCAGAGCTAGCGGGCCTGAGCTATGACCTCCAAAATACCATCTATGGGATGTATGTAAGTACCCATGCTCGGCCTTCCACTCTCAGCGTTCACATTGATTGGATGGAAGCATTTGGATCTGTGGGTATGACTTTCTTAAAAAAAAAAAGAAAAAACTTTATGGTTTATCACATTTTCTTTTTAATTTTTAAGTTAGCTTTTATTCTAACATTCCACTGTGTACCATTCATTGTATGCAGAGTTTCCTTGATTTTTTTTTTAACCATCTTTCATCAGAATGCCATATTTTTCTCCTCAAACAAAATTGTGCCCGCCCAAGGTTTAGCTCTCACCCATTCTGTATCTGAACTCTTGCGCTTCAGAAAGACAGAATGACGTCATCTCTTTGTAAACACGTGAGGCTGGCCTGTCCTGTTTCCCCAGAAGTCAGGTCACGAGGCTGCATATTCATACTCTTCGGTCATGTTTCTTGACTGTCATGCCGCCGTCTGAGGTATCAAAGCATTTCTTTTGTTTTTCTTTTCGTTAGTCGCTACATTTATGCTGATCCTCTCCATTGCAACATGACATACCTGTTTATCAGGTTATTGAAGGATGATTTAAAAGAGTATACATATGCAGCACGCCTGTCAGGTTTGAGCTATGCCATTGCATCAGGGATGAATGCAATTCTTGTAAGTAAAATGCAAGCCCAAGAAAAGGCGCCACACTGTTAGAGCTTTCTGTTGAGCTTGGGAGACTATTAACGTCTGCATCTCTAAACAGGAAGGTTGATGGGTTTTTTCCTGCACCTTTTAAATGACAGAAAGTTTCAAATTAGTGTTAGCCCACTAACAAGTGACTGGGACAACTTCGTGCATCTTGTGAACATGCCTGTGTGCTACATATACGTGCATGTTGTGTTTGAAATGTCTAACATACTAATCCCAAAAGCATTTGTTTCTCCCAGTGTTTGAGTCCTTTCCTACTTATAAGGAAAGGCTGTTTGTTATTATTGTGGTGCTTGGATTATGTAAGCATCTTTTATTTCTATAGACAGTAGCAGAAAGATCCTGTGTTCAGATCTGCCTGGCACTTTATTTTGTGGCATGTTTCATTAACTGTTTTACATATGTTATTCTTATATCCTGCCCTTGATGATACCTCAGTTGTGAATTAACATCCGTTTAATGACACACGTTTACTCTCACTGATCTTGAAAGCATGTGTTTAGTAAAGCATGTGTTTAGTAAAAACTGAGGTGAGCGCATGTCCCAAATCTTAAAACAAAAGGTTTTAAAATTTCATTTCTTTTTCTTTTTTTCTTCACTATTTTTTGGGTAGCTGTTGTTCAATGTATAAGAATACGTATAGTCTAACCATTTTCATATTCTGCAGATTGAGGCTCAAAGATCAAAAGTAGCCACAAGTATTAAAGTAGTAGTCCATTTTGTTTCTTATGAGTGGCGTTTATCTGTGGTAAAGCAGGCTTCCGATGGTTGTTGTGGCTCACATGGTACACAGAGTGCTTTCTGTGGCCAAGGACTTGTGCTCCAGCCGTGGTTGTTGTGGTCATTCCTCACAGGGTCGTTCTCTGTGCAGTGTTCATTCCTCACAGGGTAGTTCTCTGTGCAGTGCTCCTGTGTTGTTCCAGGTACTGCACATAGAAACATAACCACACCCTTTCCCCTTCCTTGCTTTCCGAATACAAGGCTTTGAGAGACTGTTAAAGTAAATCATTCTAAGGTGAAAACTTCATAGTGCATACACTCTTGTTTTCCCTACAGATTTGTTTGCCATTGGCATTTAGAACATCAGCAGAACTTATAAAATAGAGGGGAATTAAGGTTGTGGGTCCTTGTCAGATGACACCGAACAAGCGGCATCAGGCTATGAAATACAACATTAGGACTGCCTAATCTTTTCCCAAAGGTGACTGTTTTCCCCAGAAGAGGCAGGTAGCTGAGACAGGGTCTTACTGTGTGTTCCTCAGTAGCCTGGGACTGGCTGAGTAAACCAGACTGGCCTCAGACATTGGGGCTGCCTGGCCTCCTCGTGACATCCAGCCAGAGCTGATTATTTAAATATTTCTAAACAGTTTTGGAATTTGTCCAACAGATAGGTAGCAATCCCCTCTGATTTTTGCCTTCTTACCAAATTCATAATTTTGGGGCTGGAGAGATAGCTTAGAGATTAGGAGCACAGCTGTTCTTCCAAAAGTCCTGGGTTCAATTCCCAACAACCACATGGTGGCTCATGAACCATCTATAATGAGATCTGGCAGGCAGGCATACATGCAGACAGAGCACTGTATACATAACAATTTTTTAAAAAGTATTAATTCTACTATTCATCAGAATTTTTCTTAATATAAAATTTAGGAGCTTTGGGTGTCTCTCCATGGTAGAGCGTATACTTAGCATGGACCTGGAGTTCAGTCTCCAACACCAAAAAGAAGATAAAAACTGAAGACATGTTCTGTAATTAAATTTGATACAGTAAGAACATGAATGTCCCAGGGTGGGAGGGGTCACTGTAGTTCGACATCCAGTGAGTTTACCTCCTGTTGACTTTATTTGGGAAAGGGTATTGTTTAATATGAAGATGACCAGTGTTATGTTAAGCGTATATTACTAATACCTTCAACTCTTTCTGTAGCTCTCAGTGAAAGGTTACAATGACAAACAGCCAATTTTGCTAAAGAAGATTACTGAAAAAATGGCCACTTTTGAGATTGATAAAAAAAGATTTGAAATTATAAAAGAGGCGGTAAGTCTTATAACATGTTTCTATCATTTTTATTAATCCAGTTGTGTTGTCATGTTATAAAAATTGCTGGACTGGAGAGATGGCTCAGGGGTTAAGAGCACTTGCAGCTCTTCCAGAGGACCTGAGTTCAATTCCCAGCAACCACATGGTGGCTCACAACCATCTGTAACAAGATCTGGTGCCCTCCTCTGGCCTGCATGCATACATGCAGGGAGAACATTGTATATATATAATCAATAAATAAATTTTTTTAAAAATTGCTTATAATGGATAGAGGATTGGAGACCAAAAGCATTTATAGTTCTGAGTCATCGTGTTTGCTGGATTCCCCTTAGGAAGCTGAGCCCTGTAGTATACACCTGATTCTGTCAGCTTCAGAACCTACTAGAGTTGCAGGACTAACTCTGGGGAAGCTCCAGTGGAAGGGAGAGACTTCTTACCCCAGCCTTCATTTTAGACACATGCCTGCTTGGGTAGCTTTCTTACTTTATAGTGCAGCCTTTAGGGCTTATGTGTCTTCCACTGAAATCCATGCCATGTTTGGCCCAGGACTGGATAAACTCAGTTTTCAATTGAGTGTCCAATAACTACTACTCAGTTACTTGCTTACGAAGACCTTGGAGATGTGCGGTATCCAAGGATCCCTGGGAATTACTTTCTGAGGCGTGCAAGATGTCCCATAGAGAAGGCATTTAGATACACATCACATGCCAGAGGACAATGAAAATGTCTGCCCTTTCGTGTAAGAACCAGAGAAGGGTTTTAGTTACTGTGCCTAATAATGTAGAGGAGAAAAAGGTAAATACCCTTGCATGCCAGTTACACATAATTTATGTAGAACTTGGATTGTAGCTGATTTTTTAAATTGACTTTGAAAATTAATGAACCCATGTTTCCCTTCCCTAGTATATGCGCTCTCTTAATAACTTCCGGGCGGAACAGCCTCACCAACATGCCATGTACTACCTCCGCTTGCTGATGACCGAAGTGGCCTGGACTAAAGATGAGTTGAAAGAAGCCCTCGACGGTGAGACTCTCCTGCCTGATTCTCTAATTCATTCCATTGTCTGAGGGCTGGGCAGCAAGAACCTCAGAACTTAGTACGGTCCAGTGATATTTACCAACTGCCTCACAGCCAGCTCTGTCTGTAGGTTAAACAGTGATCAGTTAGAAGGGTCTGGATCAGGGACTAGAGCTGGGAAACACTGAGTAGAAAAATCATTTCAATAAGGATGGGATGGTGTTAGGCCAGGAAGCTAGAGAAGGGGTCCCTAGGCAGCACAGTGGGGATGGGCCATGTTCCAGTTCTACAGCGACTTAGAAGTCAGTGACTCAAGATAAGAAACAACTTCAGATGTGTGTGTGTGTGTGTGTGTGTGTGTGTGTGTGTGTGTGAGAGAGAGAGAGAGAGAGAGACCTTTAAAACAAGGCAGTAGCTTATACTTTTGATTTGAAAAATAACATCTATAAAATGCCTGACCCATCATCATAGGTGTTTAATTAATTTAATTTAAATTAATTAGTTCCTAAGGAAGGATTAGAACATGTACAAGGAATGTGAGAAGCAGAAACATTACTGCTAAGACATGGTATAACAATTGTCACAGGCAGTGTCCACCCACAGATGTTTATATTAGTAAAACTCTGAGAGAAATGCAGCTAGTGAGATTGCTGATGACTTGAGTTGGATCCCCGGTGCCCATACGGTGGGAAGAGAGAACTGACTCTTGTATGTTGTCCTCTGACCCCTACGTTCACCACCACCGCATATGTGTTGCTACTCTCCGCTGTAGACCGCCGTAAAAAACAAACAACAGATAAATAGATAAACAAAAGTTGATGCAATAAAATTTTAATTTAAGAATTTGAGAGAAAGCTGTATTTATACAGTCTTAAACTGGCCCCCCAAACAAATTAATTCTAATGGGAAAATTTGACTGTGATAGGCTTTGGAAGTGGGCACTTCCAAATTGCTTGCTGAACATACACAAGCCACTCCGTTATTACCTAAAAATAGAACAGTGCATAATGAAAACCCCGGTAGACACCGCCTTAGCCAGGTAACTTCGGATCACACATCCAGTAGCGTGGCACACCCCTCGTGCACTTGGATGCACACGGCCTCGGCAGTGCATCCCTGCTAGTGTATCAATGTAGTGTGATCGTGAGAAGACACTAGATAAACAATGGAGTTCTGAGGAATTGTCTCTAGTGTAAGGATGCACGGCCGCTAGTTGTAATACAGGACTATAGATTAAATACTGGAGAGAAAGAGGACATTCTTGTAAAAACTGAAATCCAAGGCCAGGATTGATAGCACATACCTTAATCCCAGCACACTGGCGCAGAGACAGGGAGATCCTGGTGAGTTCAGGGCCAGCCTGGTCTACATAGCAAGTTCTAGACCAGCCAGAGCTACATAGTAAAACTGTGTCTCAAAAAATTCACAAGGAAAAACTAAAACTGAAATTCAAGTAAAGACTGTACTTGGGTTAACAGTATCATATTAGCTTGGTGGTAGTGTGCTTGCCTAGCATATACAAAGCCTTGGGTTTGATCTTGAAAAAAAATAGTGTATTGATTGTTTAGGTTTTGATAATCATGTTGTAGTTCTTGAAATATGATAACATTAGACAAATCTGGGTAAAGAGTCCAAAGGGAACTCTAGTATTTTGCAAGTTTTATATAAATCTGAAATTATTTCAAATACAAAGTTTTAAATCTTATATGCAGATCTCACTGTTTCTTACTCATTTGCAGATGTTACCCTCCCCCGACTTAAGGCCTTCATACCTCAGCTCCTGTCACGGCTGCACATTGAAGCCCTTCTCCATGGAAACATAACAAAGCAGGTACGTATGGGTGAAGTTTTAGCAGTCTTTTGTGGATCACTGTAAGAGATTATCCCTCTGTTCTGTCTTAAGACTTGACCAGCACAATGCTAAGCACATTAGAATTCTAATGCTCATTTTTTTTTACTAATATGCTATAATATTTCTTCTCCTTCAGGCTGCATTAGGAATTATGCAGATGGTAGAGGACACCCTTATTGAGCATGCCCACACCAAGCCGCTCCTTCCAAGTCAGCTAGTTCGGTACAGAGAAGTCCAGCTTCCCGACAGTAAGTGAGATGTTGTACCTTTGAAAATGGGTCACTCTTCCTTAGTAGTGGGGCTTGTTACAATGAGTTGAATACACTTGGAGAATAATATGTGGTTCAGTGTCAAAGATCTACAGGAAGCCTCTGTTATTTATAGAAATGTGATTATAAGTAGGTAATTTTGCCAGAGAATTCTCTGGTTTGTGAGCCATATACATGAAATTGAAGGTAAGTGGTAATTTTGAGGAGATGATATTGGAATTCACTAGTATTTGAATATAGAGGAATTAGAGAATAAAACTCTTATGCTGGGTAGTGGTGGCACACATCTTTAATCTCAGCACTCAGGAGATAGAGGCAGGTAGACCTTTTTGAGTTTGAGGCCAGTCTGATCTACAAAGGAGTTCCAAGACAGCTAGGATTGTTAACACGGAGAAACCCTGTCTCAAAAAACCAAACCATGCCAAAACAAAACAAAAAAGGAAAACAAATTTTCTCATAGCTCATGAGTTATGAGCTATGAGGGCTGGAGATTGGCTCATCAGGTCGTGTGCTATTCCTGGAAAGGACCTGAATTTGTTTCCCAACACCCGTGGGGTGGGGGCAGCTTAAAACTGCCTATAACTCTAGTTCTAGGAGCGCTGATGCCCTCTGGCCTCTATAGGTACCTGCACTCATGAGCACAGATACACACACATACATCATGCACACAAATAAATAAATAATAAATAAATTTTTCTGGATATGGTGGTGACTTGGGAAGCAGAAGCATTTGGGTCTGTGAGTTCCAGACCAGGGTGGGCTGCACAGTGACTTTCAGGCTAGCCAGAGCTACATTGTGAGAATCTTGTCTAAAAGAAAAAGGAAAGCCACTGGATGTGGTGTAGAATGCTTGCCCAGCACACACAGAGCCTTTGATTGTTCCGAGCTGAGAATTAAAGTGGGCATGGTAGTATATTTGTATTCTCAGCACGTGGGAAGTGGAAGCAAGAGAATGAGAAATCAAGACAGTAAGTTAGAAACCGCCATGGGTAAATGAGACTCAGTGTAAAAAATAAAAGTTGAGGAAAACTAAGAAGCAGCTGAAATCACAGCACTCATTGGCAGTCCGTTGGAATTGTTGGAGGGGGTAGTTCAGAATAGTCACAGGTACAGATAACAACATATTCCTTATGTATATTTTTCTAGGGGGATAACATTAGGAAATACTTTCATTTATATTGGATTTGTAATGTCAGATTATAGTTACACTAACAGTGGCATCTTTTGATATAAAAACTTAATGAACATTGTTTCAGTGTGGAAAACTTTAATGAGGAAGATACTAGACCAAGAATGAGGGCATCGATATTTTTGGCCATTCTTTGTTGTTGGCATTCCCTGTGCATACATTATCTGTGTCCCCTGCTCATTGCTCTTTTACCTGCTGAAATGGTGTCCCTTTTCCTGCTGCTCGGGGACTTATGTCTGTATTCTAGTCCTCTTCCCAGGCCTATGGTGCTCCTCTGTTTTAGTCAGTTTCTTATAAAATACCCAATATAAAATATATTTTGACTCACAGTTTTGAAGGTTTCAGGTCATGGGTAGCTGGTCTCTTGCTTTTGAATTATAACAAAGCAGAGTATCATGGGAGTACACATGGAGAAGGAGTCCCTCCCTCCTGGCAGCCAGGAGAGAAAGCGAAGGGAGGCCATGGTCCCAGCATCTCTTTCAAGCATGTTTTTAAAGATTTAACTCCCTTCCACTAGGTTCCACCTTCCAACAGTGTCTAAAGCTGGGGACCACACTCTTTAGGCTAGGGATGCAGCTCAGTGGGACAGCATCTGTCCAGCATGTGGCCCAAGGTTTGGGCCAGGCTATAGCACCCACTACCCTCTCCTGACATCCTCAGGTGGAGTAACTACTTGCGAGGTTTTCCGAACACTTTGAAGCTCTCGGCACTTCTGCTCTTTCTTGTGGGTTAAAGGGCAGCCCCATTTTATGATGTTATACGTTCCTTTAGAGCCAGGGTTTCTGCTTTGAGTAGCTACTCAAGCAACTCAAATGTGTTGTTACTTCACGGCACCCCCGTCAAACACAGCTAGTTCTGCTGTGTGCGTGGCCAGCCGTCACAAAGCGGGTGATGGTCGTCACATGCTGCCTCTAATGTGTTCCTCAGTCAGGGCATGCATGGCCGAGAGGATTAATTGGGATCTGGTAAGCACGAGCTGTCCCATCGGGCTGAGCTTGAAGCTCTGTGGTTGAACATATATTTAATGGCAGGTGAGGGTGGTCCTGTGTTCAAGCCTCAAACCAAAAGCAAAAAGAAATTGCAACATTTACCTTCACTCAAAGTGATCCAGACTAGAAACAGAATTTGAGAGTGGAGTTTTTCATGCCCCTTCCCTCCTATCCTCTCCTAGGAGCCTCTTTTGCCTCCTGATTGCGCTATCAATTTCCCTCACTTTCCGAAATAGCACAGTTTGCATCCCATTCTCAGAATGATGGTGTTAGGAAGTGACTCTGATTTAGCCGAGTGATCAGACGTGAATGCCTTAAGTAACCCTTCACCTGAGGCTCGGCTGGGCTACGTCTGCAGCTGAAAGGCAGAATCTTATGCACTGTGAGGGAGGAAATATTTTGAGATACGTGTGAAAAACTGGAAGAGGGAAACATGAGTTTTAGGGCCCACAAACCCTCCCCTCTTCTGAGGAGAAACAGCACTGGCAGTGTCTACTGGGGGTGGTTTATTAAGTCAGGTGTCTGTCCGTGCTACCTGGGTGGGTAAGACAGGAGAAGCAGGATCCAAAGCCAGCTTCAACCACACAGCAAAGTCAAGACCAGGCTGGGCTATGTGAGACTTTGTCTCAAAAAAAAAAAAAAAAAAAAGGAAGGAAGGAAGGAAGGAAGGAAGGAAAGAAAGAAAGGAACCATTGTTTTTAAAGGAAAGATAAATTGTCGGTCAAGTGGGTAAGCATAAAGAGGGTGTTGGGGAGCACACATGTACACATGTAACCTCAACCTCAGCACATATGTGAGGTGGAAGGATTCCAAGGCCAGCCTGGCTGTATTAATTTGCTTTCTGTCTCTGTAATAAAACACTGACCAGGCTGGCGGTGGTGGTGCACGCCTTTAATCCCAGCACTTGGGAGGCAGAGGCAGGCAGATCTCTGTGAGTTCGAGACCAGCCTGGTCTACAAGAGCTAGTTCCAGGACAGGCTCCAAAACCACAGAGAAACCCTGTCTCGGAAAAAAAAAAAAAAAAAAAAAAAACCACTGACCAAACCAATCTGGGGAGGAAAGGGTTTATTTCATCTTACAGATTACAGTTCCTCATCCAGGGAAGCCAAGACAGGAACTCAGTGCAGGTGCTTAAAACAGAAAGCATGGAGGAAAGACAGTGACTACTGACTGGTTTATTTCTCATGGCCTACTTGGCTGCATTTCTGTTTTGTTTTTGTTGTTTTGATTTTTTTTTTTTTTTTTTTTTTTAAGACAAGGTCTCACAATGAGCCTTGTCTGGACTGGAGCTCACTAGGTAAACCAAGCTGGCCTCAGATCAGCCTGTCTCTGCCTCCCAAGTCCTGGAATTAAAGGTGTGCGCCACCACTCCCAGCTGGCACTTTTCTTATACAGCCCAGGCCTTCCTACCCAGGTGTGGCACCACCTGCAATGGGCCAGGATAGCTGTACTCATGACCTGTCTAGAAAATGCCCCACAGATCAGTCTGATGGAGGCACTTCCTCAATTGAAATCCCTTCTTCTAGATTTGCATCAAATTGATGAAAACGCATCAGCACGGTGCATTATATAATAGCAAGTTTAAGGCCAGCCTCAGCTTTATGGTGAGACTTTGTCTCAAAAGCACTAAGAAAAAAAAATAATGATACCAAATGTTGGAGGAGACTGCTCCGTTTGTCCCCAGCCGCCCAGGCCCAAAATGACCACACAGAAACTATATTAATTACATCATTGCTTGGCCTAATTAGCTCAGGTTTCTTATTGGCTAGCTCATATGTTGAATTAACCCATTTCTATTAGTCTGTGCATAACCATGAGGTCGTGGCCTACTGACAAGGTTCCAGTGGGCTTTAGCAGGCATCTTTCTCCTCTGTCTGCAACATGGCTTCTCCCTGACTCCGCCTACTTTCTCCTCTATCTTTGCTTGGAATTCCTGCCTTGCTCTATTCTGCCCTGTGATAGGTCCAAAGCAGCTTCTTAATTAACCAGTGGTATCTAGTGGGGAATCCCACATCAACCAGATATACTATTGGTTTTATTAAATCGCAGATACTCTCTTTTTGCAACTTCTTAGGAGGCTGGTTTGTTTATCAGCAGAGGAATGAAGTTCACAATAACTGTGGCATCGAGATCTACTACCAGACAGACATGCAGAGCACCTCGGAGAACATGTTCCTGGAGCTTTTCTGTCAGATTATCTCTGAACCTTGCTTCAACACCCTGCGCACCAAGGAGCAGCTGGGTAAGAAGACGGTGGGGATTGAGGATCCTGGAGACCGTAATAAACAGCTTTTGTGCTCAGCAAACACTCCCCGCCCAGAGAGTCACATGGCATTGTGTGTGGAGCCTACTATATTTAGAGGGACTTGTGAAAGCCTTGTTTCTAGGGAACTGTTTCTGAAAGACGAGAAGTTAACATCTTGCAGACACAGGAGCTGTTGTCGTTCTTTTTCTTTTTCGTCCTCCTTTAGAGCCTCCTCTTCCTCTTCTTTTCTTTTTTGTGAGGAGGATTGAACCCTGTCTCCTCCGAAGGTGCTAGGCAAGTCCTCAGCACTAGTGTTAAAGCGATTCTTAATGAGATGATGCCGGATTTCCAGAGGGAAGAAAGGATGCTGAGAGTAGGCTTGTAGGTAGGGAGGTGGGAAGCAAGTCCTACGGAGGAACTTAGCTTTGCCAAACTTTTGAGTTACCCGAGGGCAGGTGTTATCGCTTCCTTATTCTGTATCCCAGGCACAGGGGAAGTAAGCGCTTGCAGTTGTAGACTTGGAGATCTGGCAGGTTTGATGGACAAGGCAAGAAGTTCACCTTGGCAGATGAAGGCATCACCCTCCACTACTTAGACAGTTCTAGGCCATTCTGGGCAACATGAGACCCATCTCAAAAAACCAAACAACAAGAACAAAGAGAAGCTCAAAGAAACGACTTGGAAGAAACATTTTGAAAGAATGTGGGCATGTCTCTTAATGCCCTATCATTTTAAAGTCACCCCCATGCTAGGTGCTGAGCATGGAAAATGGACATGTCATGGATAGTCCTTCTTTTAAGGAGCTCAAAATGGCTGAGCTATAAAGGAGCAATTATGTTTCAGTGTGGTGTTCCTGTAAGAGCATTCAAACAGCAAAGCCCCTAAAGATAGTAAGTTCCCGAGAGTCCAGGGTCCCAGACTGTCTTTAGTGGTAGATCTGTGCAGAGCTGCGGAAGGAAAAAGCCAAGAGCTAAATGGAGAAAGAGTTGGGGACGTTAACTGTGAGGGAAGGTGCCTGGCAGCCTGTGAGGACTGCGGTTGCTTAGGGTGGGGCATGATGACCGTACACCCTGGTTGCTGCAGTCTGACGTGCACAGGGCTGCTCACTGTCTGCAGCTGCCTGTCGTGCCTCACACATTGTTGGCAGCTGAGGAGCGGAGCCTCCACATTGCCAGGCACTCTCCGGCCAGTGTCTACAGCCTGACCTCCCGAGCACTGTGCCCACTGATTGACAGATGAGAATGCCCGAGACCTGTACATGCTCTGAAGCACTGACTCACTTAGCACGTTCTCCAGGTCTGGTGTTAGAGCCGCAGACTGTGATTGGTGCTCCAGGGCCACAGTGGTGCCTATTGGCACCTAAATGAGCCCGCCACCAGTTATACACTGGAATTCCATTCTGGCAGGGCAAGGTGGCCTTCTCTGACTGCAAAGGCTGCTACCTGGCAGCATCTAGGCCCAGTGATATACATGAGACATGAAAGACCACCAAAGTGGGTGAGGACAAGATCTTTGCCCTGTAACAGCTGGACCCGGGTTTGCTGCAGGTACCCAACTAGAGGAGCATGTCCATGTGCCAGAACATGGAATTCTTGACTACTCATAAAGAATAGACTGAGACTGTCCAAGATGCTTTGAGTGCACCTA
Organism: Alexandromys fortis; assembly: GCF_014885135.2. NCBI lineage: Eukaryota > Metazoa > Chordata > Mammalia > Rodentia > Cricetidae > Alexandromys > Alexandromys fortis. The sequence goes on along the minus strand of NW_026067895.1, from coordinate 20,333,863 downwards.
CTGCGTGTACAGTGGCAGGCATTGGGTGCTAAAAGCCACCAGGGGTATGCGTAGCAATTTGCTGTGCACCAGGAGGCCTGGTGCTACTTTGACATCACGTGGTGATGGCTGGTGCATCACACCGCGGCATCCATGGGAAGTCTGTGACTGCCGAGAAGAATGGGCAGTTGACTGTCCCAATCAGAGATGTAGGCCTCTTCCCCACAAACCTGGCCAGTAGTCCTGTCTCTGTGTTCCATAGGAAATACGGTGTTCTTGACTGCCACAAAGTCACAGGAACCTTGGACACCAGCCACTGAGAGTTTGCTTTATTTGGGCAGCTCCTCCAGACACTGCCATATACAGGCACCCAGGACCCCACTGTGGGTCCCTTAAGGTAGCACCCATCCACCCACCTGTAATAGTTCCAGAGGAAAAAAATTCACATGAATTTTTCTTCTTCTGCCTACTAGAGCCTTGTCTACAACTAAAACTTTCCCATGGTAACTTTGGTGTTTGGGTTTCACTATTGAACTTGAGCAGGAAGATGTAGGTAGAGTGGCTTCAACTAGACAGAACAAAATAATATAATGTCTGCAAAAGATGGGAGCTGGGAGGTAGAGCGTGTGTTGTTGGAGGGGTGTATAAAAAATACACAGGCTATCGATAGAGCCGTGTCCTCCTGTTGACCCTGTCCTAGAGAGTTGGCTTTCCTAAGCTGGTCCAGGAATAGATTATCAAGGAAATGCATTGTAGAGCCAGGGTCGTGTGGGGAACTTAGATGGTAAAGCGAAGGAGCTGGGACTTGGCTGAAGCAGCTTAGACAGGAGCAGCTGAGAGTCACAGGGCGAATTTGGAGGATAAACACGGTCAGCCTCCAGTTTCTGTTCTTCAGTGAGCCGTTAGCTTTGTCTGAGGAAGAAGACAGTGTCTTAAATGGTCGTATTTCTTCCATGTGAATGAGCGGAAGCAGATTTTATTTGCTCTGATCCTGACTGGCCGTGTGTGCGCTTCAGGCTACATCGTCTTCAGTGGACCTCGCCGAGCCAATGGCATCCAGGGCTTACGGTTCATCATCCAGTCCGAAAAGCCCCCGCACTACCTGGAAAGCAGAGTAGAAGCCTTCTTACTCACCATGGAGAAGGTCATAGAGGACATGACGGAGGAGGCCTTCCAGAAACACATTCAAGCATTGGCCATCCGTCGACTCGACAAGCCAAAGAAACTCTCTGCCGAGTGTGCTAAATACTGGGGGGAGATCATCTCGCAGCAGTACAATTACGACAGAGGTAATGTACAGAGAGCTCCACTGTGGCCCGTGAGTGTAAGATCTGAGAGCATCAAAACCATTCTATGTGGTATTCATCTCGTAGGTCTTTGTTTCAGCATTGATTTGGCAGCGTGGTGGGATGGCAAGTCTTTTTAAAAAAAAATGTTCTTTAAAAATTATTACTTAGTTAATGTTACAACCATTTCCTGCTAGAAACTGTCTTCCCCAGAAGTAAAGCTGGTCTCTGTCACATTAGCTCCCCTTTCTGTCCTGTCAGTGTAGCCTGGGACTCTAGCACTGGCCCATGAGCATCCGTCTCCCTGATGTGACTGGGGGAAGCATGCAGAGTAAACATCCAAACAGCAAGGGCCTCCCCTGCACAGTTTAGGAATCTCCAAAGATCCCCACTGCTTTCAGATGTCAAAGAGCTATGTATTGGAGCGTCCTGTGTGTCTGATTCCGTTCCCGTTTCAGTACAGAAGGTTAAGCCAGGAAGCCGAAGCACACTAGATGTCAGGAGATGGTTTTATTCCTGGCACCACCAAGCTGACAGTCTTGACCAATCACCCTTATTTCTCACTTTCCTTATCTATGTTTTTTGTTGTTGTTTGTTTGTTTTTGTTTTGTCTTACTATTGAGACAAGGTCTTACTACATAGCCCTGGCTGATCCGGAGCTTGCTCTGTAGACTGGACTAGCCTCAAACTCATAGAGATCTGAATTCTGCCTGCCTTGGTGTTTCTTTTTTTTTTTTTTCTTTTGTTTTGTTTTTCAAGACAGGGTTTCTCTGTAACAGTCCTAGCTGTCCTGGAACTAGTTCTTGAAGACCAGGCTGGCCTTGAACTCACAGAGATCTGCCTACCTTGACATTTCAAGTGCTAGAATTAAAGGCTTGCATTACCTTGCCTGACCTTCATCTGTGGTTTTTCTAGCTGTTGGATCTGCTCATGATATTGATGGCTACTGTGTTTGACCATTTACCGTGTGCCTGACATCATTTGTCATATGTCACCTTCTTGGTTGTCATTATAACTGTACTAAGTGGTCGTTCCCTTTGATCTCCAGATAAAGAAACTGAGGGTTAGAAACTCAAAGTGACTGGTTCCCGAACCAGATCTTAACTACTGTAGCATAGGCAATTACTTTACTTGGCATCTATCCCCTGCCTACTTAGCAGATGGTGGCTTTAAAATGTGGATACCTGGGCTGGAGAGAAGAGCAGCAGGTGTCTCAGTCTGAAGTGGATCCCTAGAACCCACAGGTGGAAGGAGAGAGAGACCCAGCCAAAAGCTGTGCTGTGACCTTTACAGACACACAAATGAAAGTAAAAGTTTTTAAAATCATGGCTATCCAACAGGCTTAGAGTGAAATGTATTGCTGTTCAGTGCAGTATTTTAGACTGTTTAATGTAAAAATATTAATAAATTTTGCCTGGCTACCTTTTCAGATAACATAGAAGTTGCTTATTTAAAGACGCTTACCAAGGATGATATCATCAAGTTCTACAAGGTCAGTGCATTTGTTGTCTGGATTTTATTTTATTTGCTAATTAGTATTTGTGTGTTCGATGTGTACTGTGTGGGTGCATGCATGCCAAAGGCAGGGCAGCTTGCAGAAGTGGCTTCTCTTCTACCATTGGGTCCTGGGTTGTCAGGCTTGGCAGCAAGCGCCTTTTCCCGCCTGAGCCATCTCATTGGCTCCTGAGTTTGGGTTCATATGAACTACCTGCTGTGCTGTGTATTGAACTCGTTCACCCTGGAAGCGTTTTTGTAGAATTAAGGATTTGACACTTTGACCTGTTACCGTTAGATAGAGTCCTCTACGCTTCAAAGGCCGTAATGGCTCTTCTGGCTTCCAAGCCCCCATTTCCAGGCTCTTTTTCTGTCTTCAGCTTCTACCCTGCTGTTTAAACAGCATTGCCGAGGTTTTCAGTGGGCAGGGAGAGTCCTTAGTTCATTGTCTACAGGGCAGCAGCAGGAGCGGGTACGGTCTCTGACTACACTAGGACTCAGGTGTCCCGCCCCCACCTGTCGCACGATGAATAAAAACCCGGCGACAGATAGATATTGGGGTTCAACCTGAAGGTCAGAAAAGCAAAACAGCCAGCCACTGGCTCTTACCTCTGCCTCAGTCTGAAATGGCGATCCTGTCTCCTCCCATTTTATAATCTCTCTAGGGTTGGGATTAAAGGTGTGCACCGCTGCCACCTGGTTTCTATGGCAAACTAACGTATGCCATAGAGTTCAGTTCTCAGCAACCACATGGTGGCTCACAACCATCTGTAATGAGACCTGGCACTCCCTTCTGGCATGCGGGCGCACATGGAAGGAATGCTGTATATATAATAAATAAATCTTTAAAAAAAAAGAAAAAAGAAAAAGAAAAGAAAGGCTTGCTAAGGAAATGGCAGCCAGCGTGAAACCGTTTCAAGTTGACAGTGCACTGTGAAGAGGGATCAAGAATAGAGCTTTGATGTCAGGTGTGGCGGCACACACCTGCAGTAAAAGGGGCATATGGATGTAGCGCTGGCTGCTCTAGAACTACTATGTAGACCAGGCTGGCCTCAAACTCACAGAGATCCTCCTGCCTGCCTCCCGAACGCTAGGATTAAAGGTTTGTGCCAGCATCACTGAGCTGAGACCCTGTGGTCGTTGTTGTTGTTTGTTTTTAAAAAGAATCTTTGGAAGCAAACTTTTTACTAGAATAAGAACTTCACAGGCAAGGCATTCCATTGTACTGGATGCAGGCCTGGAAGCTTCTAAAAGAAGTCAGAGCAGCCTTGGGAGGCTAGTCCAGGCTCTGTCAGGGCTGGGGGTAGGGGGCAGGGTAGGACTTGCTACACCACAGCAACAAGGCTTCCTCTTAAATACCCAGGACCGGTTTTATGATAATTGTCCTCACAGCTGTGGAGTGGTTTGGTTTGTCTTGTGTCCTTTCCCCTCTGAGAAGCAGACACGTGCCATCGGCTAAGGCACCAGGGGAAGCTTCATCCCAGCGATTATTCCTTTGGTAGTAGCAATAAAGGTCCAGCGTTCAGGAAAGGTCAGGAGCTAGGAGAAAGATTTGCTGTAAGCAAAGGGAATCCCTGGAAAGAACCTGGAGACACTAGGAGCACGTGCAGGCTGTTGACTCGAGCACAGCGTTTCTGTCACCGAGTCCACATCATTACAATGAGCCGCATCATGACCCTTGCTGAGAATAATGTGAGTGCATGCAGGAGGCTGCCACATACAAGGCAGGACTCAGCAAGTATTAGTTTCCTATCCCTGTGATAGATGAGAAGCCACGGCTCTACCAGCAGACCCCTGGTACAGAATTTGAAAGTTCTTAGAGATCTAACAAGGGTTGTGATTGTCCTGAGTGAAGATCACTGGAGGGGCCAGCATAGTGGCGCAGGCCTATGGCCTTAGCACTGGGTAGGCTGAGGCAGGAGAATTGTAAGCTCAAGGCCTGCCTGGGCAGCATAGCAAATCACTCAATTCCCTTGGGCTTGGCTTCCTCATCTATAAAATGGGAATAACTCTTGGCCGTGTTAGGGGTGGGTATAGCCCCATGGTAGAACATCTGCACGGCATGTATGAGGTTCTGGGTTAAATTCCAAGCATCACAAAAAGAGAATTAAGTCTTGCCTGCCTCCTGGAATCTTATAGAGTAAAATCATGTGAGAGTAAAGGAAAGAAAGCTTCCTTTTGTACCTAACGTGGTGACTGACTCTTCAGATCCTCCGAGAGAACTTCACTCTTAACAGCCTAACAGGGTGACCTTGGTTTTCTTTGTGCATAGGAAATGTTGGCCGTGGATGCACCAAGGAGACATAAAGTATCCGTCCACGTTCTTGCGAGGGAAATGGATTCTTGTAAGTATTGGATGCTGACCTTCTAAAAATTCCATTTCTAATCCGATATTGAGCCATATGATGGCTGTCCCTTACCATGGTCACTCACCTTAGAGAGCAGCAGAAAGTGAAGATATAAACAGAATGTCCTAGGGCAAGGTCTGCTCTATTGAAGCAGAAGTTCAGGCAGAGGGGAATGGAATGGTGGAGAAAGCCAGTACCAGTCTGGGCACCATCTCCAAAAGTGGCTGTAGGGAAGGTCTGCAGGTGGGCTCACCTGCATAGTCCTCCTCTCCGGCTTTCCCAGGAAGCCAGAGCCTCAGAGTCTAATCAAGTCAGACCTGAGCACTAGAGCTGCAGAGGCCCAGGCTGTATGGCCTCGGTGACGTCAACATTGAGCGGGTGCTGGGACAAGCACTCACGCCGTGCAGCAAGCAGCTTGGGAGGACCTGAAAAGTGTGCCGAGGGCTTGGTGTGGTTTATTTTTCAATGAACTAAGTCTAGCTTAGATTTCTTAAATAGCTCTTGTTGTAAGTGTGAATAAGGCATGAAGCTTTGGTTTCCTTACAGGTCCTGTCGTTGGAGAGTTCCCCTCTCAGAATGATGTAAACTTGTCAGAAGCACCAGCCTTGCCACAAGTAAGAAACATTAGACAGGGTCTGAGGACTTCTAAAGCAGGGCATTCATCAGAAACCTTGGAAACCTAGAGGTTCAGGTCTTCTCGAACGCCCCATCACTCAGCCTCTGCCTTTGTCTGCCTTTGCCTCTGTTTTCTTTTGTTTTGGGTTCATGTAGCTCAGGCTGACCTGAAATTCATTATGTAGCTGAAGCTGGCTTGAACTCCTAATCCTCCTGCCTCTGCTTCATAATAGGTATGTAAGTCCCTCTCCTGTGTTTGCCTCTGGTCTGGGCTGTCTCACTCTGTACCAAGTCATCTCCAGCCATGTCTTTCCCAGATTTGAGTAAGGAGTGAGAATGTCTGGCCCTTTCCATAGTGCCTCTTTATTTACTTACAGGGTGAGAAAGCGGGCAGTGTCATTAGGCTTTTGCTGGGTGTTCGAGTCAGCCCATGTGAGAGCCAAGAGTTCCATCTACCATGGGCCTCTACAGACTCATTTGTGACCCTCTGACCCAACTTGGGTCTATGGGTATCTCCTTATTGTAAACACCACCACCTCCCCGCCACCTCAGCCTACCCCCAAAAGCTGATATATTGTTTAGTCTAACTTTTAAATGTAACACACTAAAGAAAACTTTTTTTCTTCCTTTTCAGCCTGAAGTGGTTCATAACATGACAGAGTTCAAGCGTGGCCTGCCACTGTTTCCCCTTGTGAAACCACATATTAACTTCATGGCTGCAAAACTCTGAAGAGAGTGGATACGTTCCCGTGTCTTCTGAGGCCTGGGAAAGCAATCTTAACCACTTGAGTAGTTTCTGGCTTGCTATTAGAGAGACAAACAGAAAAGAGTTATCAGACATTATTATATAGAAATGTTAAAAACCCAAAGTAATAAAATTATAAAATCTTATAGATGTAGAATATTTTTAAAATACATGCCTCTTAAATATCCTAATTTTTTTCCTTTTTAGTCCTAAGAGAAATTCCCCTACATTAACTGTTTAATATGAAGAAGGATATCCCAACAGAATCTTTCTTCCTTATTCTGTAAAATAGTCACTTGTCTCAAGAAACCAATTTTTTTTTCTAAAAGGCTTCAAACCATTTAGAAATGATTACCTTTTAAAGAACCGACCCTCAAGTCGGCTTCCTATTTGATAGTTTCCTAAATCAACAGAAAACTTTACATTTGGCAGATAATGCACAAAGCAATGTCATGTTCTTTTATTAGTGAATTACTGATTATCTAAGGCATGGTTTTAAAGTTTTTATAAAATTTGGGTATGTTTTTTAATCTTCTTAGTCAAATGCTGGAAAGCCCTAGAACACCCGATTTACAGTGCTAGAAACACAGATTAACCTTACATCACAATTAGAATTTCTCAGGATTCCTGTGGGTTTTCTCATTGAATTCTGTTGGTGTTTCTGGTTTTCGTAGTTGGTTTGCGGTGTTCCATCAGCAGACAGATGCGTGCTTCTGTGTAGAGGGTGTGAGACGTGTTGTGCTCACGTCAGCTGTTGTCACCCCCCTTGACTCCTGGGGGACATTGCCATCAGTGTGTGAACTAAATCACTGGGAGCAGATGCAAAACCACAACTGCACTCCTAGGCAGCCAGTCTCCAAAAGACTCTAAACTCCCTGCTGCTTCCAGTCTCGTCTTGCCTTAAGTGATATTTTTTTGAATATATGAATATAGACATACAGATGATGACTGGAGTTGGCTTTTAAAAACTATTTTTTTCACAGGATACTATTTTAGGTGAAGATGTTACTGTAGATTCAACAGCTGTTTTAAAATATTTGCTATTATTAAACCTTGCTTCAAGAACAAGCGTGGCTGTTTCCACACACAGGCAATAGTAGTGGGAAGGGCTCCTGTTTGCCCACCGACTCAGGCAAAGTACAGAGTGGCGTTTCCAAGAAACATTTGACTGCCCCATACGACTTGGTTTGCCAGGATTCTCCGCTCTAGAGTCTTGGCTTTTCACAGCTTACGTTTTCATATTTGCCACTTTCCAAATAACATGAACTTGGGCGGCTGTGGAGGCCGCTCTCCCCGTGGTGCTGCGACAAGACTTTTATCCACACGTTTTAAGAGTCTCCCGGTGAGAAACCTGTCCTTGTCTGTCCCATCAGAAGGTGTGAGTCATTCTTTCCTTCTCGTCTGAGCAATTGGCCAAGCAGCCGAGGCTGACTTTGAACTCTCCTGCTCCTCCTGCCTCCACCTCTCAAGTGCCGGGATTTGGCGTGCGCCACCCTGCCCAACGAGACTATGCAGCTTTTCATCAGACTGCAAAGTATATACGAGACGAATCTAAAACTAGTCCTGAGTGTTTGACTCCATCACTGTAAAAGCAAGTAACAGTCTGCTGCCTTTTCTGTGAGCGATCATGTGCCGTTGAGTAACTTGGCTCCTTTCTAGGAGATGGGTACAGTTATAAGCATGTCTTTTGTGTGAGAAAAGGCACTTGAAGAGACCGGAAAACAGTCCCATGTCGTCTTCATGAACCTGCACGTGGTGTTTAGTGTGCTCCCGAGCTCCTGTGTGTCACTTGGCATCCTGACGGGTTCATCTCTGTGGGTCCAGGTCATGGTCCATGAACAAGAGCAGACTACCCAGACAGAGACTGCCATGTTCTCAAGCTTCGCAAGTGAGATTTGTGAAAAAGTTACAAGTTCCCAGAGACTTTAAGAAGTCTTTTTAATCAGTTGATGTGTAAAAGCATGTGGCACTGCCAGTGTGGCGGGTCCTAGGGTTACCCTGTTTACAATAAATCTCCTGAACCGAAACTGTGTGCTGGATCATTTCATAGTTTGTGTGAAACAGTGCCCACTCTGAGCCTTCCTCGGCGTTCAGCTCTCACAGGATTTCTTGCTTCTGCTGTTCTGTTGCAGAGAGCAGTGAATTTGTGCATGTTTGTGTCCCTACACATACATGTGCATGTGTTGGTATTGTGTTTGCTAAAGTAGCTTTGGTAAGCCAGGAGCCTCGGTGTGGGCGACCAGAGTCCTGTTGAGCAGTGCCGCTGACACAAGACAAGAGCAAGTCACACAGACAGATAAAAATGGAAGGCTTGATTATCTGTTCTCAAAGAGTTCATAGTTAAAACCCTTCTCCCCAGTGCACACACCCAATTAGAGCAAGAAATTACACCGATTTTACATTAATATTCTAGGAGATACAGAAGGGAACCAACCCTTCCCCACTCAACTAATATTATTTATCATGATAACAAAATGGAGAGGAAAACCAGCCTAGGATTAATAAGAGTATTTTAGGAAATACTCTGGGAATTTATGAAATAGATACAGCTAGCATTTAATGAAGGAGTGCACACATATCTCCTTAGGCCCTCACGAGAACACCCTCTCTAGTCAGACTGTATGAGGTCCTAGGCAACACAGATGTCAGCACTGGGAAAATGTGAAACTCTTCATGGGCAACATGGTCAGATGGTCATTAGGGATCTCCAGAGTCGCTATTCACAAGGAGCATAGATGATGGACGAGCCAGGTCAGCATTAGCAAACCAACTGTGTATATACAGGCAGCGGCGTTTAAATGCTTCACTAACTTGAAATATGAAGAATTTCAGGGTAAAGTTACCAGAACATGGAAACTACATACTAAAAATGTAACCAGATGCAGCTAGTTCTCAACCAGGTCGTGGCTGTGCAGGCAGGGAGAACATGGAAGTCACCGGAAGCCTCCAAACGGGCAGCATGGAGATTTTATTCTTAGACCTCACAGCAAAACCCTGTCTTGGAAATAAAAAGGGCAAATGGAGTTGCTGTGGTGGCTTATGCCCAACAGGTAGAGTCAGGCAGATCTCTTGAGTTTTAGGCCAGCCTTGTCTGTGAAGTGAATTCCAAACTAGCTGGGCTATACATTGAGATCCTGTTTCTAAGAGGGTGGAAGAGTGAACAAAAAGAGATCCTTTTCCATGAGGGTTGCCCTAGAACTGAGGCTGGCCTCCATCCTTGACCCTCGTGCTCAGATTGCAGGCCATGTGGCTAAGAAGTATGTTCGAAAAGGGGGAATTTAGAGTTCATTTACTTAGGATCCTTAATGGTTGGCACACACAGATGGGCGTAAACAGTTTCTCTAAAGTTCACATGGATGTGTCTTGAGATACTGGGACACACTTGAGGTGAGAAACACAAATCCCAGGCTTTGTCCCCAGCTGGGTCTGGCTCTGCATGCCTGTAATCCCAGCAACTGGGAAATTGGAATTGGAGAGGCGTTAGAGCCAAGGATAACATAGAAAGGCCACATAGAAAGAATCTGTCTTTAAGAAAACAAAGAAAGCCTGGCGGTGGTGGCGCACGCCTTTAATCCCAGCGCTCGGGAGGCAGAGGTAGGCGGATCTCTGTGAGTTCGAAGCCAGCCTGGTCTACAAAGGGAGTTCCAGGACAGGCTCCAAAAGCTACAGAGAAACCCTGTCTCGGAAAAACCAAAAAAAAAAAAAAAAAAAAAAGACAAGGAATCTGCCCTGAACTCTTGTGGCACAGCTGAGTGAGTATGGATATCTAAGAGGCTGGAGGCTGGAGTTAGGCTTGGGCGTCTTTCCCAACAGTTCATCTCCTGGGACTCTGCGATCAACTATAAAATGTTAGTTATTTTTAATTTATTTTAAAGTAACTGTGTTTATGTAAGTGCATGTGTGTCTGTCTCCTCAGGTTTTTCCCCCCTTTTTTTTTTTTTTTTTTTTTTTTTTTTTTTTTGAGACAGGGTTTCTCTGTAGTTTTGGGAGCCTGTCCTAGAACTTGGAACTACCTCTGTAGACATGTAGACAGAGATCTATCTGCCTACTTCTACCTCCTGAGTGCTGGGATTAAAGGTGAGAGTCACCACTGCCTGGCTTCAAAAACATCTTTTTATTGTCCTGGGGTTTCCAGATTAGGTCATGCCCCATCACACCTTTTAAAAACACACAGCTTTTTTTTTTTTTAATATATTTTGTTTTTAAATTGTGTGTGTGAGGGGCTACAGCACCAATGTGGAGGTCAGGATAACCCAGGATTGGTCCTCTTTCCACCGTGTGGGTCTCAGCAGGTCCTTCTTGCCAGCCACTTTTTTTTTTTCTTTTGGAGACAAGATCTCGCTGTTTATAATAGGCTGGCCTCAAACTCACGGAGATTTGCCTGTCTCTGCCTCCCACTTGCTGGAATTAAAGGCGTGCGCCACCCTGCATGCCTTTTTTTGTAGTTGTTTAGATGTTGGTCTCGGATCCTGTTGTGGTCCTTGTTGAACTGGTCTGGGGAAGGGCGCTATTGACGGTGCAATGCCAGCACTGTCCGCCAGAGGGAGAAAGAACACTTCTCAGTGAAAAGTGCTCCATACAAAACCTGGTTTCAGTGCCAACTCCAGTTTATGTAATAAACCAGTCAGGGCAAAAATGTAGCAAGACCCAGAGGTTGAGGCAGGAAGATTGTAAGTTTTAGTCTAGCTGTGACTACACAGCAAGACATCTTAAAAAAAAAAAAAAAGTAGGTGCAATGATTCTTGGTCCTGTTTGCCCTCCATGAAAATTGTCCTTGAAAAAAATGCTAGGAACTGGCTTAAAAATAGCTTGTGGCTACAAATGCATCTTAATTTATCTAATTACGTGAAACTTTATCTACAGGAAGTTTCCATGTTAGGCTGTCAAAAAACAGACCAGAAAAACTTCCTGAAAAATTGGGACCCTGGGGCTGGAGAGATGGCTCAGAGGTTAAGAGCATTGCCTGCTCTTCCAAAGGTCCTGAGTTCAATTCCCAGCAACTGCATGGTGGCTCACAACCATTTGTAAAGAGGTCTGATGCCCTCTTCTGGCCTTCAGGCACACACACACACACACACACACACAGAATATTGTATACATAATAAATAAATATTAAAAAAAAAGAAGTTAAAAAAATTGGGACCCTGGCTGGGTGGTGGCCATGCACACCTTTAATCCCAGCACTCAGGAGGCAGAGACAGGCGGATCTCTGTGAGTTCGAGGCCAGCCTGGTCTACGGAGTGAGTTCCAGGACAGCTAACTGCTAACCTGTCTCGAAGGTAAGTGGAGATGGTCAAAGAGATGTAGTTGAGAGTCTGCTCAAGAACTTTTGCTCTGTCCTATCTTCCCAAGGTGCCGCAGCCGCGGCTGTTGGACAAAGGCTGCAGCTAAAGATAGCAGAGAGGCTCAGGGGTCCCTCCTTTTTTTTTTTTTTTTTTTTTTTTTTTTTTTTTTTTTTTTTTTTTT
>NW_026067895.1:20315055-20321904 GCF_014885135.2 Alexandromys fortis | reverse complement strand
TTTGTTTTTTGTTTTGTTTTTCGAGACAGGGTTTCTCTGTGGTTTTGGAGCCTGTCCTGGAACTAGCTCTTATAGACCAGGCTGGTCTCGAACTCACAGAGATCCGCCTGCCTCTGCCTCCTGAGTGCTGGGATTAAAGGTGTGCATGGCCACCACCGCCCAGCTCAGGGGTCCCTTCTTGGTGACCACTCTGAGCAGTGACTATGGCAGTGGGGATTATGGAGCTATGAACTTAGTTTTGAGGTATGAGAGCCACTGTTGGACAGGCTTCCCTTTGCAGAAAAAATTATTCCTACGCAGTGCATCACTGACATTCACATGTTGGGTTGGGCTTCTGTGTAGGGTGTGTGTACAGGGGTGTGTGTGTGTTGTGGAGTACCCGTCCAGGACCAGGGGATGCAAAAGACCGAGCCTTCGAGGGTCCGACTGCCCATGCCTCGTAGCACAGAGAGGGACGTGCCTTCCAGAAGCAGTCAGGCCTGCTTGGTACAACTCCACCAGCACCATCCTTCCCCTCCCCTCCCCCCCCCCCCCCCCCCCCCCCCCCCCCCCCCCCCGCCCCGCTAGCTAACAGATGGAAAGAAACTGAATGTTTCAACCCCCCTCCCTCCGATAGAAACCAGACCTTTATGGTAGGCCATCAGGACTGCCGAGGATTGTCCCAAAAGCGGGACAGACACACATACATAAATATACACGCACGCGCGCGTGCGCGCACACACACACACAGAGCCACCCAGTATCACTCAACCATGAACCACAGGGAACTTCCAAAGCTGGAATACAGGTGGCCTTCTCACCTGGCTCTCTGCTCCTAGGTCTGTCCCCAAGGACTCTGGTGTCCCCAGATACACGTGCAGGTTTTCCTGACGCCCTCTACACTGTGTAGACTTCTACAGCGCAGCTGTGTCTGGCAGCTGCCTCCCTCCTGACAGCTCCAGTCATCTTCCTCTTTCTCCTGGATGTTTGCTTCAACTCTTGCTGCCAACTTCAGGTGGCTCCTTTTATTCCGCTTCCTTTTCGTTTGGGAGTGAAAGCTGAGATTCTGACCTTTGGAACTTGATTTCCAATTCAGTGCTTTATCAAATATTAACAAATATTAATGCCACAATGGGTGGCGTTAGCTTTAGGATAGAAATTTGTGTTGGGGGGGTGCGAGAATATCTGTTTATTTTGAGATAGGGTCTCATTGTGTAGCTCTGGCTTTTTATAGACCAGGCTGGCCTTGAACGCACAGAAATCCGCCTGCCTTTGCCTCCCAGGTCCTGGGATTAAAGGCGTGCACCTCCACCAAGTGGGCGTTTCTTTTTTTAAACTTTATTTGTTCATGTTGTGGAGGACAAGTTGTGGGAATTGGCTCTCCTCCCAGCAAGTGGGTCCCAGGGACAGAAATGCAGGTTGATGGATTCCCTTCATTGTAGGGTGAATATCTCATTAAGCAGAATCGTTCAGAGCAAAGAAACAAAAACCCCTAGGCTGGGCTGGAGAGATGGCTCAATGGTTAAAGACTGCTCTTCCAGAGCTCCTGAGTTCAATTCCCAGCAACCACATGGTGGCTCACAACCATCTGTAATGGGATCTGGCGCCCTCTTCTGGCATGCGGGCATACATGGAGGCAGAATGTTGTGTATATAATAAATAAATCTTTAAAAAACAAACAAAAAAACCCTAGGCTGCTCCCTTATTCTACACTATCCCCGCCGGTGATTTCTTCAGGGTAGGAACCAGATCAAGTCTCACAGACCATTGCCGTGACCACATGCACAGACAGCAGGACAGAAACAAGCCAGACAGCCGAGGACAGTGGGACATTACACCAAGACCAGCCCCTTCTGGGCTCAGTGAGTACATGATGTCGTCCCAGCGTGCAGGATCTTCCCAGATGCTAACCTGAAAACCAAGTGTCATCGGGTTGTGGTTTCCAATCCCTTTCCCATCTCACCCGCTCCGTGCCCTTACCTCCTCCCTCCTGGCCGTCAGCCTCTTCCGCTTGGGCTCTGTATCACTGCCAGGCTTCTGTACACTTCCTGATTCTGCCCCCTCCATGCCGCCACCAGACAACTCTCTAAAATCTCTGCCTTCTCCCCACCCCTGGATTCAGTTCTGTATGCATAGCCCTCCTGGTTCTATCCTATGTCTCTGTATTTCTTTCGTATCTCTGGGCCTCCTACCCAATCCACATGCCCCTACTCAGAAATGTGTGAACCCTGTTGAGGCTGGACAAGGACAGATGCTGCCCCAACGTGTGGCTACGACACATCTCTAGTACCGGCATCTTCCTCCTTCCATCCTTCTGTCCCAGGTCTTCCAGCTTTTACTTTCTTATAGCATGTATTCTATTACACTTCCCATTCCCTCCTTTTAAGCCTTTTTCTTCTCTCTCGGGCCCCTTTCTAGTCTCTACTCACACTCACTGCCTCAAAATACACACACACACACACACACATCAGAAGTCAGGATACATGTATGGGCCAGGTGGTATTAGCGAACACTTTTAATCCCAGCCCTCGGGAGGCAGAGACAGGTGGATCTCTGAGTTTGAGGCCAGCCTGGTCTACAAGAGTCAGTTCTGGAACAGTCAGGGCCACATAAAAGCCCTGTCTCTAGGGGCTGGAAAAATGGCTCAGCGATTAAGTGAACTGGTTGTTCTTCCAGAGGACTCAGGCTCAACTCCCACCACCCACATGACAGCTCACAACTGTCTGTAACTCCAGTTCCAGCTGATATGATGCCTTCACACCAATGCACATATAATAAAGTTAAATTTAAAAATGCTGTCTAGAAAAAAATCTGTCTCTAAAAACAGCAAAAAAAAAGATACACATATAAAAGAGACATGGAATGTTTCTGTCTGCACCTGGGTTACCCCCTTAGTATATTTTCAGGGTTTGCTGTCAAGCCTGACAAGTTTGATCCCCATGAGTTTGATGTCCAAGACTCACATAGTGGAAGGAGAGAACTTACTCCCAAAAGTTGCCCACTTACCTGCACACCTGCTCTTCCCAAGACGAGTAAATAAATATAATAAAAATAAATATTTTCCAATTCCATCTATTTCCCTACAAATTTTATGGCTTCACTTTTCTTTATAGTTGAATAAAATCCCCTTGTATATACCTGCCAAATTTTCGTTATCCTTTACTCTGGTGCTGGACATCTAGACTGGTTCCATTTACTTGCTTTGTGAGTAGAGCAGCAGTGACCATGAGTGTCCAAGTGTCTCTGTGGTAGAATATAGGCTCCTTTAGCTATATGCCCAGAAATAATATATATAGCTGGGTCATATGCTAGTTCTAATTTTAGTTTTTTTGGAAAAACCTCCATATTGATTTCCATAGTGCTGTGAAATTCCTTTGTGAGGTAGGGTCTCATGCAGAGTAGCTGACCTAGAACTCACTTTGTAACCAAGGATGACCTTGAACTTCTGACCTTCCTGGTGGAGACAGGTGCTAACCTGTCCTGTTTACGTAGTGCTGGGGGATTGAACCCGTGGCTTCACGCTTGCTAGGCAAGCACTCTACCAACACAGCCACATTCCCAGCCCATTCTTACAGGTCTAATTCCAGTAAAAAAGGAGAATCCCTTCCATCCTAATCAACTCTGCAATAGCTTTAAGATTGGGGGTTAACACAAACACCCCAAAGTCAGATTTCACTAACAGTGCCAGCACACAGATGGAGTATGTTCCTCCAGCTTCTAAGAAGAGGAGTGGGACTATTTCTTCCATGCTCGTTAGACTTTCCCCCCGAAAACAACTTGGGCTCGATGCCTTCTCTTTTGGAAGGCTATTGGTTGTGCAAGTTCCAAAATAGTCGTGTGACTACCTGTAGTGCGCCACACCCGTCTGTGCTCTATGCACTACCATACAGTTTGTGAACCGGGCAAGGAACTGGAGATTGAAACACACAAACACTCACAGAGACACGGGCCATCCTTGAAACAGGAATGCCCTCTTTATTGTGTCCAGGGGCAGCTTAAACAGAGATCCTTAACTGATAGCCACGCCCCAGCCAAGCCCACCAGAAACCACTCTCCCGCCATCAGGAGTCCTGAGGGTCTCGTGCTCAGGGCAGCTGCAAGCTGTCTCAAAGCAGAGGGAAACAAGTTGTTTACACGAAATTCAGCATCTGGGGATTCACAGCTCCCAACAACTACCCACCAATTTGTCTTTCAGTGGGGTTTGGGAGATGGTATCCTTCAAGGAACTGCTTCCTTCCTTCCTTCCTTCCTTCCTTCCTTCCTTCCTTCCTTCCTTCCATCCTTCCTTCCTTCCTTTTGTTCTTTGTCTGTGATAGTGCCCTACTCCATAGCCTAGGCTGACCTGGAACTCATTATAATCCATCCTCACCCTCTAGAGTGCTGGGATGACTGCGTGAAAACCACTCCTGGCCAAGTCCCATTCCTTCCATGCTGAGGTGGAAAGTTTGGACTGTTCGTGATATTCCCCTATCTCCATATCCATCTAAGCTATATAGATGTCTCAGGGCCCTGGTGAGCTGAGTTTGATGCCCAGAACCCACATGGTAGAAGGAAAGAATTGATTCCAACATGTTGCCCTCTGAACTGTATGTGCAGACCATGGTGTGTGCATGTGTGTGTGCGCGCGCGCGCCCACACACACACACACACACACCACTAAGGAAAACATCCTATATCATTCCTAGATACTGTGGTCAGGACTGATGAAATTTCTTCCATTTCTAATATTAGCAGCATTTTTTTTCTTGTGTTCTTGGTTAACCAGGAGAGAGAGAGAGGTGACCAGCCTATGGCACCGTGTCCAGTTTGGGGCACAGTGGCGATCAGAGCCCTATTGACTCTGCAAGGATTGCATCCTCAGCCCTCTCCCTATACTCCCCCTTTCCTCACCCTCCTCTCCCTTTACTCCCCCTTTTCTCACCCTTCTCTTTCTCCTCTCTCTCCCCCTTCCCCCTGCAGGCCCTGGCTGGCCAGACCTCTGTATTCTCCCAATGCTGTTCAGTGTTGCAGATCCCCCACCTGTTTTTGTCGTTCCACACAAATCTCAACAAGCTGCATCTTTGCTAAGTTTAAAATATTCGGGTTTCTTTTGAGATTTCTTTGACCCATGAGCTATGTAGAAATATATTGGGGGTTTCATTGTTGTTTCTTTGGCTTTTGCGTTTTTTGAGATGGTGAGCCAAAGATGATCTTGAACTTTGTGGACTCAAACAAATCCTCCTGCCTCTGCTTGCAACTAGCTGGGTCTAAAGGCAAGTACCACCAGTTTAGAAGTATAGAGTCAAATACTTGGAGGCTTCCTGGCTGTGTTTCCATCATGTGTGGTTTAATTTCACTGTAGTCTGAGCATACATCTGTTTGCTTTCAGACAGGGTCTTGCTAATAGTCCAAGCTAACTTCCTGCCTCCTGACTGCTCCCATGAGAGGCATATACCCCCATGCCAGGTGCTGAGGCCTATTTTGTAGGACTTTTGTTTTAAAACTTGTTAAAGGGCGTTTTTCTGTCTTTAACGTGACTTCAGTGAAGGTGTTATCTGAGTTTGCGAATAACGTGCACCCGCACTTGTCAGATGGCTGCCTGACAAATGCCAACAGATTGGGACTAATGATGTGGACCGGTTTGCGCTTGGCCTTTTCCATTTGCTATTGGATCGGTCAGTCACTGTTAGGCGGGTGCTAGAATACCCAGCTCCAATGGACTCGTCCTTTTTGTGTTTTTGTCAAATGGATTTTCTGCTCTGGCAGATATTCGGACTCCCTGCTGTTCAGCTTGATCTTCTTAATGACTGCTACATCTTTGTGGATAATAGACTACAAATGTTCTGTGCCCTGCTCCTCTTTGCCCCTGATCATTTTCCTTGCGCCAGCGGGCTCTGCGCCTGGAAGCTGGGATCTTGCTCCCTTCAAGCCCTATCCCGGAAGCAAGCGTCCTCTGAGAGGCAGATGGGTATCTTCGGCCTCTGAGGCTGGTTAACAAGAGGTCCTGGATCCACAGAACAGCAGACGGGAACGTGCAACGAAGGGTCACGTGTCCAGGGAGACCCAAAACCCTCCATCACTTTTGCTCTTCTTCAGTTTAGTCACGAACCTCGCAAAACTATTGTTTGCTGTTCCGCTAAACTCCTCATACTTGGCAATAGCGCTTGCGCTTTGACCATGGCATCTACTATCGTTTTTCTATTTTTAGTAGACTTTTTCTTTGTACAAACATTATCTATGATCCACCACCTCCTGCAGGTCCGGCAAACTCTTGGTTGACCCAGACTCCCCCGGAGTTGGAGTTGAGGTCAGAGAAGCTCGGGACAACCACGAAGCCGGGGTCCCTCGCGCCCCAACCACCACGGTTAAGGATTCTGATACGTTACTAAACCGCCACCCAGAAAGGAATTGCGATTTGAACTTCTACCAGAAATCAGAAAAAGGTAAAGGTAAATTACCTGCTACCATCCAGTATGCCAAGCCTACAATGGTCCGGGGGCCTGGCTCCTCCCACCTCAACACTAACGATTCCTTCACTTTCAGGACAGCCTGCAGGGGTGACGGAGACCCAGAAGTCCAGAGCTTTGCAGAGTCGTCACTCCGGAGAGTACACCTCCAGAATCTTCAGTGCAGTTTAAATCACACTTGTGAGTCCTTGTTCTTCCCCTGACCTGTTCATGCCTCTGCCTCTCCAGCACTGGTGTTACAAGTGTGTGTGCTACCAGGCCTGACTTTATGTGCATGGGGGGTGGGGGTGGGGGTCAAACTTGAGTCCTCAATTTGCTGACTGAATCTCTCTTCTCCATCCTGCTGTTCAGAGATATTTTTGTTTTATTTCGTTTTTTGTTTTTTGGCTCTTTTTTTTTTTTTTTTTTTTTTTTTTTTTTTTTT
>NW_026067895.1:20299240-20315035 GCF_014885135.2 Alexandromys fortis | reverse complement strand
TTTTTTTTTTTTTTTTTTTTTTTTTTTTTTCTCGAAGACAAGGTTTATCTGTGCAACAGCCCTAGCTGTTCTGGAATTAGCTCTTGTAGACCAGGTTGGCCTAAAAGTCACAGAGATCCACCTGCCTCTGCCTCCCAAGTGCTGGGATTAAAGGCTTGTGCCACCACTGCCCGGATGCTTTTTTTTTTTATAACCTGTATTTTATGTGCATTGGTGTGAGGGTGTCAGATCCCCTAGAACTGGAGTTACAAACAGTTGTGAGGTGCCATGTGGGTGCCAGGAATTGAACCCGGGTCTTTTGGAAGAGCAGCCAGTGCTCTTAACCATTGAGCAATCTCTCCATCCCTAGAGCTTTTAAGAACTCAGCCTAGGAACAAGATGCCCTTGTGTCTTGCTCACTTAGTCGTTCTCTCTCTCTCTCTCTCTCTCTCTCTCTCTCTCTCTCTCTCTTTCAAGTTTATAATTGTGTGTGTTTGAGTAAGTATGTATTGTTAGTTGTTTTATTCTTTCAGATTTTGGACTCTTTTGGGGGTTCCCCATCCGCTCCCAAATAAATCACCCACGGAGAGACCTATTATTACTTATAAATACTTGGCCTTAGCTTGACTTATTTCTACCCAGCTTTTCTTAAATCATCCCATCTAGCTTTGGCCTGTGGGCTTTTCCCTCTCTCTTACTTCTGTATTTCTTACTTTCCCTCTTATTCTGTGGGTGGCTGGGTGGTTGGGTGGCTGGGTGGCTGGGTGGCTGGCCCCTGACATCCTTCCTCTCCTTGTTCTCTCTTGCTCCTCCTCTTCTTCCAGATTTCTCCTTCTATTTATTCTCTCTGCCTGCCTGCCAGCTCTGCCTATCCTTTCTCCTGCCTTGCTACTGGCCGTTCAGCTCTTTATTAGAGACCTTCAGGTGTTTTAGACAGGCAAAGAATCACAGCTTCACAGAGTTAAACAAATGCAGCATAAACAAAAGCAACACATCTTTACATCATTAAACAAATGTTCCGCAGCATAAACAAGAGTCAGACACATACAGTATGTGTATGAGTGAGTGTGTATATGAATGTGTGTGTGTGCGCGCGTGCGTGCGTGTATGTGAGTGTATGTACTTCAGTGCCCTTGGAGACTAGAAGAGGATAAGACTCCCTTGAGCTGGCGTTCCAGGCAGTTATGAGCTGCTCAGTGTGGGTGCTAGGAATCAAACTCTGGTCTAGAAGAGCAACGTGCTTTCTTAAACCTGAGTCACATCATGGCCCTTCTCTGCAGGGTCTCACTATGCAATCCAGACTGATCTTGAACTCAAGGTGATCCTCTTGCATCAGCCCCTCCAGTGGTAGAATTACTGGATGAGGCACCAAGCCTGTCCGCTTACTTGGATTCTCTCATGTTTCCTGGAAAGATAACTCATATCAGGTTCTTGCTTCCAAAACTGCACTGCTATTTCTCCTTGCAGGGCCTATTTATTCTGACCTTTAAAGCTAATCTCTGCCCTGTTATGTTAGTGAGGTTTTAGTTGGGAGTGGGGGTAAATGCCCACATTCTTTGAGATGTGATGGGAACCATCTCAAACCTCTTGTGCACTTAGAATTCACTGTTTAATCTGGTGTCCTGGTGCCCTTAGGCCAACACTCAGTCCAGTTCTGTGGCTTGCGAACTGAAGGTAAGATGGTTGTCAGCTGTCAGCACTGAGCTCACACACTCAGGTGGGCATAATATTTGCTGTTCCTATGTGTATCACAGATTCAGTCTCTCTTTTACATTTTATAAATAGGTGTAGTAAAATCTGATCTTTCACACAATGGCATTAACTTTGTGTCAAATCAAGAAAGATCTTTCTCTCTCTTACATTTTTGTTGAATATATTTGTGTTTTACACACATTAGGGAATGTAGTATGAGCTGCGGTGGGCTCCATTCCCGCCCAGCTCCTGCACGGCTAGCTTTACCCAAAATAATTACAGGAAACTGTATTCTTTTAAACACTGCTTGGCCCATTAGCTCTAGTCTCTTACTGGCTAGCTCTCACATCTAGATTAACCCATTTCTAATAATCTGTGTACCACCACCAGGTGGTAGCTTACCAGTAAGATCCTAACCTGCCTCTGCCTCAGAAAGGAGAATCATGGCGACTGCCTGACTTGGCTTCTTTCTCCCAGCATTCTGTTCTGTTTACTCCGCCTACCTAATTTTCTGTCCTATCAAAGGGCCAAGGCAGTCTCTTTATTTAACCAGTGAAATTAACACAAAACAGAAGACTCTCCCCCATCAAGGGAAAGCCAAACCTAAAAGCTAAGATGAAATCATGAAAAACGTATACCTTACGGGAGCCCTCACAAAGGAAAGCTTATAAAGATAAATCTACCTATGGCCTTTTCTACTCTTACCCCAAACAACATTCTCTTTATCATTTATTTCTAGCCCAAACAAGTACAGTCAACAAAAGTGAAGGCCGGCATCCCACCCCGATATCCTGTTGTATGTGTTCTATGTGGGCATGCACATATATGTGAAGGTCAGAGGTCCACATACGGTATCTTCTGTAACTGCTTTCCACCTTAACTTTGAAGATTGGGCCATCTCACTGGAGCTAGCAATCTGACAAGGCTGGGATCCTCCTGCCTCAGCCTCCCCAGTGCTGGCATTACAGACACACCTGGCTTTTCTCATGGGTGTCAGGGTTCCAGACTCGGGTCCTCATGCTACTGAAACAACACTTTACTGACTGAACCATCTCCAGCTCTCCTCATACCCAACCTTTGGTTTTGTTTGTTTCTGAGACAAGGTCTTGCTATGTAGCCCAGGCTTGCCTCAGTGCATAGCCTAAATGATTCTCTTGCTTTTTTAAGTATTAGCTTTAGTCTCCCTTTTTTTTAATTAAAAATTTTCCAATTTAATTTTTTGTTTTGTTTTTTGAGACAGTTTTTCTGTGTAGCCCTGGCTGTTCTGAAACTCACTAAGTAGACCTTGAACTCAGAGATCTACCTACCTCTGCCTCCAGGATGCTAGGAACAAAGGTGTGGGCTACCATGCCTGGCTCTTAAATTTATGTTTAAGGTGTTTTGAGGTGCTATGTTCAGGCAGGCCTTGGACTACTAGACCCAAGTGATCATCTGAAGTAGCTGGGACTAGAAGTGTGTACCACAGTGTCCTGCTAGGTGTAGTTTTATTCAAATATTGGTTTGCTTCTCAGCTGTTGACAGGTTTCTGTCCCACCCGGTCTGGCAGCCATTCAGACCCAAAGAAACACATAGAGGTCTACATTAATTATAAACTGGTTGGCCTATTAGCTCAGGCTTCTTACTAACTCTTTTTTATTTTTTTTTTAATTTTTAATTTTTTTTATTAACTCTTATAACTTACATTAACCCATAATTCTCGAGTGCTGGGATTAAAGTTGTATACCACCACACTAAACTTCTCTCTCTCTCTCTCTCTCTCTCTCTCTCTCTCTCTCTCTCTCTTTTTAAGGACTTTGCCCCAGCCTGCGGGTAAGTCAACGGTCAACCAGGGAGACCCAGGAAGGGGCAGTGAGAATGGGATGGGACAAGAGATAAAACAGTTGGAGACAAGACAGGGTTCTGATCAAGTCTCGTTTATTCAAGGAAATAATTCAGGTAAATATAGGGTAAGGAAAAGGAGGAAATTCTCCTTGTATATATGGGTAACTAGGCAACTTACTAGGTAACCTAACCATGGTCTAATGGTCAGGCGGAAAGTCCCTAACAGCAACATGTGGAAAAGTCAGAATGTTCAGAACACAGAAACAATGGAACAGAAACTCCTTGCAGAGTTAGTATTTGACAGATCAGAAGAGCAGGAGAAGCCAAGTGCAACAGGGTGGGCAAAACTGATCCAGGGAGCAGTAAGTCTCCCACAGGACTTTATTCTTTTTCTTTTCTCTCCCAAGCCTACATATATTTTTAAACACACTGTAAACCATTTAGAGGTTTTCATTGCCTGAATCGATCTTCACTGTTTATCTCTCTTTTTCTGACCACATGAGTCTTTAATTTGTAAAGTGATATGGCTAGGATTAAAGTGTGGTTGCGGGAAGAAGACATTCTGTGGGCTTGCTGGTGCCAGTCTAATGCTAACCAGCACGGAAAAGTAGCAGGTAGTCAATGCTTCAGATGCTGGCTCTTCTCAAATGCAGAAAGCTGAGCAGCTCTGGTCCAAGAGAGACACATGCTGTCTCCACTCCCAAAAGAGTACATGGGAAGAAAGAGGCCTTGGCTTCCCCTGCTCAGAGCATCCAGAGGGCCCCTTCAGCAGGTCTTCCTGTTCCCAGCCCACCTCAGTCCCTGTCAGGCAAGTGCTGCTGGGGCTCCTGGCAATACCTACACCCATATCTTGCTTGTCTCCTGCTGGGGCCTTACTTTACAGTATCTCCTCTCTTTCCCACAGAGGCCGATTGAAAACTGAGCCCAGCAGGTGAGGGAAGGCTCCAGTGTGGCTGTGTTTGACCAGGAGATGTTCACACCTCCAGACCATGGAGATTCAAACAGAAAGATTCCAGAGACCCCATAGGTTAGGCAGCTTGGAGCTTGTCATGCAGGGTGCTCTTAGCACCAGCCAGCTGCAGGGGCCAAGAAAGAGCCCATCTGGACTCTGGAGCTCTGTGTCCTCTCTGTCCAAAATCCCGTGAGCGCCTGATTTCTCCGGGTGGGTAATTTTTCACTTCGCGTTTGTCTTCAGATTTCTCGTGGAAACCTTGAAACCGTGATTTCTTCCTGTGCAGTTGAAGCTGAACTCCTAAAGAAGCTAAGATAGGGCCCCTGGTGGTCTGGGCCAGTTCTTAAAGGATAAGGCTGTAGCCAGGTCCTTGGGTAGAATCCCCAGCCAGCACAGGTCTGCAATGGACATACCTCTTGGAAGCTGGTTTGTCTGGAACTCTGATATATATGCTTCTGTTTGGGTGGAGGGGGAGACTACCAGGAGGGCTGTCGCTGTGCCGGGCAGGAAGACCTCACAGCTGTGCTAATCTGAACAAATACTTTGTCGCGGCTGGCTGTCCCATAAGTGGGGGTTTCTATTGTATTGTTTGTGATAGAAGAGGTAGAGGATGGTGGGAGATGATGGGAGGGAAGGGTGGCTTGTTTCTGTCGGGCTGGCTTGCAGCTGGTGGGAAGAGGCATAAGGCTGTCCTCCACACCATTTCTTCGTCCTTGGGATCTGTGCTGTCCCTCTGAGGAACAATGGAAGCCGGAAGGCAGGCTGCTGAAACCATACCCCTTGAGGTTAGCAGTCGAAGTTGTACCTAGTGGGCTGGCGGAGGTGAGCTGTTGGTCAGTTCACCTGAGGGCTGTGTCTTCAAGTGCCAGGGTAGCTGTTAAAAAGAGCTCAGGAGAAGGCAGGAGGCCATTGTCTTATTGAATTTCCAGTCCATTAAGAAGTCCTGTCTGTAACTTTGAAGACAGGATGCGACCCCACAAACTGCTTAAGTTCCTCACCTTGGTGACCCCCATTTGTCAATGGGTCCCTCACAGTGTTCCCCAAACTAGGACTGAGAATGAATGAGTTTATCTTTGAATATGTTCTTCTCACCATAGCCACCTAGGACGAATGTTGTGTCTCCTGCTCAGTTCCTCTCTGGCTGTCCTCTGAACCTCCGTAGGTCCAAAGGCAGGAGCCCACTTACCAGTGCATGGAAGTCCCAGGCGCTGGGCAGCTACCTTAGGGAAATGCCAGGCTGCCGCAGAAAGTATCCCGTTTGTTGTAAAGGACAGATTTGCTGCTGAAGCCACAGTTTGCAATCTTGATGTTTGTGCCAGCATCAGAGGGTTTGTGTGCCCGTAATGTGTAAGGACAGTGCTCTCCTGGTGGGAGCCTGCATGTCCCAAGTGCTGGAACTTGCTTCAGACCTCTGTTTTTCTCTTCACTGCTATGAGGCACTTCGTATCCCAATAGATGTCCAGTCCTAAGGTTCAAGCAGAACAAGACTGTTTTTCCACTGCCTATCACTTTCGACATTTCACTCTGTTGGAATTACCAGAGTCTTCATGCATCTTTACTCCTGGGGGCGTTCTCTGCAGGGTGGAGGCATTCCTGGCTGTGAGGATATATGTGCTTTGTGGACTTTACCTCAACCAGATTATCTTTAGCTGCCCACGTGGGTCTCTCTTCAGCAGATAGGACTGAGGGGCCCTGCAGCAGGTCGCATTTCCTGCTGACACTCAAGAGTCAAGGCTCCCCAGAGTCAGCTCAAAGCTGAGAGAAGCGTGCCCTTGTTTCAAGTCACCTCAGGAGGTGAACCCAAACTTCACCCGGTGAATTTATCTTTACAGTGGAAAAAACACAATGCTGGATGAAAAGTAAATTTAAAAAAATAGTTTTCAAAGAAAAAAATTGATTAAAAGAAAAATTTAAAAGACTAAAACTGGGGAGAGCTAAGAGGACCAGTAAACTAGTCCCAGTGAGAGACTCACGGGTGCCGGAGACTGTAAAATAGTGGCTTCATCCACGGTCATAGGAAAAGTGACCCTAATCAATAGCAGAGTTCTCAAATAGTCCCTTTAAAAAATTATTCATTCAGGGTCCCAAGGAGCTTTGGTTTTTATGTGGGTTCTGATTACCAATGTTGCTGACCGCAGGCTGCAGAAGCCGGGGTCACGGAGCATAGACATCCCTCGACCCCCTAATCTTTCTGGTCATTCTGCAGGGGCTTCTCCCAGCAGCTACTGCCCTTCTCCTCCTATCCCATCCCAGCTTTTCTAAGGCACCCCTCCCCTCCTTCGGGGCCACAAGACCCCCCATCTCAGCCCCTATTGGGGCTGCTACCAGGTGGTGAGCGGCAGGAGGTCCTTTGTTTCACTCAGCTTACCGGTGGCAAACTAGGCCTTTTGTCTGCAAGGTAACCTGCCCAGCAAGGAGCCCTGATTACCAATGGACTCGTCAATGTCTTCCTCATTCCAAGCTTGCACCAGTATCACAGAGCTTGGCTTTTACAGAGCTTCAGAGAAGCTGTGCTTAATTTGGTGGAATTCACAGTGCATCTAGCGTCGTGACACTGTGACACAGTAAGTTACTTTGGTATCAGGGTAAGCACAGAGGAGATGGTCGTAAACTGCCCAACTTTTTCTTGGAGTAGATTCTTTCTTCCCGAGAGCTTTAGGACCTCTTGGATCAATCTCAGCATCTCGAGATGGAGCTGAGCACAAAGGAGAAGGCCCTGTTGCCCCAGCTACTCAGAGACTGAAGCAGGGAAGGGTCTCTTGAGTGCTGGAGCTCATGGCTAGACTGGGCAACATGGTGAGACCCTGTGTCTAAGAAACCAGTCAAGTAGAAATGGCATCTGTGAATTGAGCAAATACATTGCCTTCTCATTTTTTTTTTGGCTCAACAATGTGTTTTGTTCCAAGTGTCTCACACTCAGCTCAGTGTGGGAGAGTGCTTCCGAGCACTGGACCCATCACCAAGGGTGCCTCTTGGTTACTTTCACAAGCATCTGTCTGATATGGAGACAGATAAATGCCAACTGTCGTTACATAGTTTTGTGGCTATTCCTAAATTGGGCTCACCTATTTAACTAGCATCTGGGTCAAATGTGGCACTACGGTATGGTGTCCCGAGATGTCCTCTTACAGCCACTCTTTCTGCAGTGGGCTTTCTCTTCTCACAGAATTGGTTGGTTTAGTTTGTTTTCGCCATTAGGCATGCAGAATCACAAACTGAATCTTATGTCTTTCATTTGTTCAATATTTTGTGAGGTCCAAATAATTTATTATTCTAAAGACCAGTTGTGTGACCATAAGCCTGTCACACAACTGGTCTTTAGAATAACATTGGCCACTTGGGTCAGTCTCAGTTTGTGAACGTTAAACACAGCTCTAAACATTCCTACACAGATTGGGGGTGGGGGTGGGGGCAAACATATAAATGCATCTTGCTGAGTATGTAAATTTAGAGAGACATGGCTGGCATGTAACATATGAATACTTTAGTTTCCATACAAATGGACGTGGTTTCCGCTGATTGCCACAGCCATCTGCATCCTGGGTCCGCTCTGGGGGTTGGTGTCGCCTGTGTCTGAAGCCTTCACCCCTCTGCAGTGCCACAGTGCTGCTAGCCTTGTGGCCTGCCTTTCTCTGCTGCCCCGTGATCACGAAGAACAGCTTCTCAGGGCTCTATTGGCCGCTCCCTCTTTTGAGAAGCACCAGTGCATATGTGACGCTCATTTCTCAGTTCAATGGCTTTCATTTTTCATGTTGATGTCTACTACATCCTTTCTTCATACTGTATCATGAGCAGGAAGCACAAGGTTACCTGCAAAGCTGAGGACTTCTCTTTAGAGGAGCCAAGGAGTGGTTAGTATGGGTTAGCCATCCTCTGCAACAGGTGAGTTCTTTATAGCCCAGGCAGGCCTTGAGTTTGCACGTCCCCTATCTCAACCTCCCCCAAGCAGTTGAGGTCACCATTCCTGGTGAAGCCAGGTTGTTGACTTACGCCCTAGAAAAGGACATCAGGAGAAGTTAATATGAATCCAAGCTGAAGTTTATTAAGAAAAGGGTTTTAATAGAGATGTCAGTACAGACATTAAGAGAGAGGGAAAGAGAAACAGAAGACATGGACAGTAGCACATGACTTGGAGTGGATGCAGATTTCTAAAGAGAGTCACATATAACTCTGTGTGTGAAACAGAGATGGAGATAGAGATAGAGGGGGGGGGCTTGGTGACCTCCAAAGTTACATTGTTCAAAGAATTTCAAAGATTAAGTGGGAATGTTTTAGTATACTTATTCTTATTCTCTAAGCCAGTAGTTCTCCACACGTGCATCCCAATTCCTCTGGCAAACCTCTAGCTCCAAAACATGTTTACATTACAAATCCTAACAGTAGCAACATTACAGTTATAAAGTAACAACAAGAATCATTTTGTGGCTGGGGGTACCCTGGTCTATGTGAAGCCTTGTGTCAACAAACAACAAAAGCCTCAATGGAATCCTTACTATATATAGTATACACAGGTGACAAGGAAGTCAGGGTGGTGTTTGGCTGGGAATATGGTTCCTAATCTTGTTTGTGCAATTCTCAGCCTATGGAGGTGAGGGACTCTGTTTCCTCCCAGTGACCTCCATTCCCCCCCCCTTTTTTTTAGCCTGACTCTGTTAGCTATGAATTCTTTGTTGGCTATGGCCCTACATGCATTTCCTCTTTCCTCAGAATTCTGCTGTTAATCTCCTGCTCTCTGTTAGTTCACCCCAAATTGTCCCTTTCTCATAGTGGACTTCTTGTCACTTAAAGATGATGGGCACCTTCCCATCTTGGGACAGTCCTTCTCAGGCATCCACATGACTCTTACAAGCCTTGGCTCCAAGATCTACTTGTATGTCCTCACAGAACTCCTGGCATATCTACATATTATCCTTTACCTTTTAGAGACAGGATCTTACTATGTGGGGTGTCTTTTGTATATGTGTTGCTTTTATTGGTTGATGAATAAAGCTGTTTTGGTCAATGGCTTAGCAGAGTAAAGCCAAGTGGGAAATCTGAAGAGATAGAGGGAGCAGGCAGAGTTGAGGAGACACCATATTGCTGCCAAAGGAGACAGATGCCAACACCTTGCCCAATAAGCCACAGACTCATGGTGATACAAAGATTAAATAGAAATGGGTTACTTTAAGATATAAGACCTAGCTAAAGGGGGCTGGAGAGATGGCTCAGTGGTAAAGAGCACTGCCTGCTCTTCCAAAGGTCCTGAGTTCAATTCCCAGCAACCACATGGTGGCTCACAACCATCTGTAATAAAGTCTGGTGCCCTCTTCTGGCCTGCAGACATACACACAGACAGAATATTGTATACATAATAAATAAATAAATTTTTTTTTTTTTAAAAAAAAGACCTAGCTAAAAATACACCTAAGCTATTGGCCAAACAGTGTTGTAATTAATATAGTTTCTGTGTGATTATTCAGGTCTGGGCAGTTAGGAACTGAAGAAGGCTTCCTGACTCAGCATTAGCAAAAACTGCATGACTTCTTTAAGAGATGACTTGCTGGTTGGTGCTGGTACTAGTAGCAGCACAAAGGCTTCCGGCTCTTTCGGGAAGTCCTGCACGTAGATGGGATTTGTGAGCAGCATGCTGCTAGTTGCTTAATGGTGACATAGACCTGGGGCATCCCTGGAGCTGGGGTGGTGAGCATGGCTCGCAGAACTGGCGGTGAACATACCTCTGCCACGTTGGACTGGACAGGGCCAAAAGACAAAGCAGCCTTAGTCCAAGCCAGCTTAGCATTTTAAGAAGCATTCCTGGTCAGAAAAGGATGTCAGATAGACAATGGGACAGATTCAGACATAAAAGACACCTAAATGAGACGCAGTGTGTTTAAAATATGCACATAGGCTCAACAGAGAGGGGGGGGGGGAGGAAGAGTACAGACAGCTATAGAACAGTAAAAGTAATATAAAAGAGTACAGACAGTCATAGATTAAAGGAATAAAGAAAAAGAAGCCATGTAAATATGGAATGTACACAGAAAGTCTGGATTATGTATATTGCATTTTCTTTTAATTTTTTGACTGCAGAGAGACATTCGACTCTGGGGGCGGCTAAGCTAAACCAATATAAAATTATCTTGACTTCAAAATTTGAATCTAAGGATATGTTACTTTGGAAAAGAGGTTCTGCTTTAGATTCCACAAGAAATGAGCATCTGTGGATTCCTTCTAGACTAATGTGGTTTGATGGAACGAGATTCCCCTGAAAGGTCTCTGTGAATCCTAAGAATACTTTGTCCAACAATTAGTAGGAAGTAGTCTAGAGAACTACACCCAAATTCCCAAAATGATTGTTTATAAATGTTTGTTTTTATTTAAAGGAGGTTGATTATAAATTGTCAATGGTCACAATCAAGGTCTTAAGAAAAAGGGGGATATGATATTGAAATGAATACTCTACGTTGGCATGGACTTTGGTCTATTGATACAAATTTAAGGTCGATACTTAACACTATATGTATTTCTCCTCTTGTTTAAGGTATTGTGTTTGTGAGCTCATTTAAAATGTAATGTATAATTAAAATTACAGATTAATAGTCATTTATAGTAGTCAAACTTGTAGTCATGTTAGGTTTTCTAGATGTACAGAGATATATTTCAGATAAATAGGTATTCTTCAAACCTTTCAAAGACTTGTAGAATGTTGCATTTAAAATGTTTTAAGAACTTAGCTTTTCTTGACAGTGAGACATGTCTACTTGTGGCAGCATTAATTACTTAAGAGAGGTTGATAGGTATTGGAGAAACTTTTATGGAATTTGCCTTCAATGTGATAAGACTAGTCATTTGGGCAAGAAACTGCTCTTGCCTGGACTGCTTTATAGTATGCTGTATGAACTGGACATGCAGGACCCCCAGAAAAGTGATTGCTGACCTTTCCAAAAGATGAGACAGCCTTTCAGAGTTCCTGCTTCACAGAAGAAACTGCCAGACATTTTGCAGGACACAGAAGAAAGCAACTGATGAACTTTGCCAGTACAAGGCAGAACAGATCTTCATATTTCCTGCTTCATGGAAAAGTCTGCTGGATACTATGGGCCTGTAGGCTGAAGATGTATACCCCCACATTAGAGAAGAACTTTGGGTGACTGTCCAGGCAGTGAGATGTCTCTGTCAATTCTAGAGTTTTGGAAGTTGCTTTCAATGCAGTTCCTGTTTACTTAGGTAATATTTTATCCTTCTGGAGTCTTTGATGGAGTTGAAGATAGTTAATTTTCCTTAGTTTTAATAAAAGATAAATTAGACATGAAACTTTAGACTCACAAAGAAATATTGTAACTGTAATTCTTGTTTGATACCTGCTTTGTTATATGTAATTTTACTATGCTAAAGTTAAAATCTTCCTTTTTAATTAGACAGAAAGGGGGATGATGTGGGATGTCCTTTTGTATATGTATTGCTTTCTTTGGTTGATATTAAGCTGTTCAGCCAATGGTTTAGCAGAGTAAAGCTAGACAGGAAATCCGAACAGAGATATATAGAGAGAGAGTAGGCGGAGTCAAGGAGATGCCACGTAGCTGCCAAAGGAGACAGTACCTTGCTTGGTAATCCACAACCTCATTGTGATACACAGATTAATAGAAATGGGTTAATTTAAGATATAAAAGCTAGCTAGAAATATGCCCAAACTATTGACCAAACAATGTTGTAATTGATATAGTTTATTTGGATCTGTGTGGCTGGGAAATATAACGAAGGCAAAACCCTCCTACAGCTTTCTGGGTGCTAGGAATACAGGTATGAGTCGCCGTGCCCAGCTCTATCCCTTTATTTGCAGACAGGGTTTTATTTAGCACAGGCTGGCCCTGAAGCCCTAATTGTAGGTGTTTGTGTCACCACGCCTCACTCCATCATTCTCTAAGAAACTTGTCATGATTGTTGTAAGAATTACAGACCATGTATGTTTTATGTTTTACTCCCTCCCTGCGCTCTCAGTATAGAGACTGTCTTTGTAAGGCATAAGCAGATAAAATGGACGTAGTCACGCGTGTGGGTCGTAGACTTTCTTTGTTGATAGTCTGGGTCTTCTGCTTTTGCTTCTCCTTCTGTCACATAGCAAAGGTCAGCTTTTAAAAACTCACTATAAAACCCAAACTGGTTTTTTGTTTTGTTTTGTTTTTTTTAAATCGATTCGAGACAGGGTTTCTCTGTGTAACAGCCCTGGCTGTCCTGGAACTAACTCTTATAGAGCAGGCTGGCCTCAAACTCACAGGCATCCACCTGCCTCTCCCTCCTGAGCACTGGGATTAACGGTATGCACCACCTCTGCCCGGCCCAAACTGTTCTTAAATCCCCATTCTTCCTGCCTCCAACTTTCTCAAATGCTGGGATGATAGTCACGTTCTGTCTTCACCCATCCTTCACAGTCTTATTCTTTATTCCCTGATGGTGACTCCTGGCAGGCTCCTCAGCCAGGTGGCATGAATCAGCTTTCTTGAGGCGGGATTGGGGCTGAAGAATGACATGGACTCCATCTATCACTAAGTCTTGAAAGCCCAACAAGAAACTCTGAAGGCCGCTGCTCACATAACATTCTCTGGTTGGCAATACCCCCATACCATGGCTGTCATCTGTATCAGGCGGTCATGCTGTCCTGAGGACAGCAAAAACTTTACACCTGGACCCTTGCAGAGTCTCATTCTTCTTGAGCTGGCCAATTTTGATTTGTATACTTGTCCTGAAGTGAAACCTTTCTGCACACCAGAGCTTTCAAAGAGATCTGCATTTACTTTCAGGGAGTTGCGGAGCCCTAAGGTGCTTTCAGAAATCCCTTTATGTTTGCAATTTGGTCAGAAGTGAGGCAGTCCAGAACTGGAGGTGTAGCTCAGGAGTAGAGCGTTTAGCATCCTCGCGACCCCGAGTTCAATCCTTGGCACTGTGAAAGCAAAACAAACCTGGTTTTTAGGCAGTGAGAGCCATGGTGTGTCTATCCTCCTGCACCTTATATAATTATAATCATCTCCCCCTAACCTCCTTGTGGATGATGGGCTGACTCCTACACTCTAAACCTGATTCACAAAATGCCTCTGACACTGGGGATGTGACACAACACTTGCCCAGCAAATACAGGGCCCAAGTTCAGTTCCCTGTTCCAGAAAAAAGCAAAGCCCCAACTCTCCAGACCTCTGCCTTCCACAGTGTGCCTTAGAAAAGAAAGGATCAAAGGGTAAGATGAACGAATCTTTGATTCCTGAACAGCCGTGATCTAGAGCTTTTAATAGAGCTAAAGGCTCTCAGCAGAATTTAGACAGTGAACCTGTCGATTGCGTTCGGTGGGTTACTCAGCCTAGGGGTTTGTAACCCACCCTGCAATCAGTTATTCCAGGGTCTCGGAGGGGCGCTACCTGGAAGGGAATGAGCTAGGACAGAAGAATGAGGCTAAGCAGATTTGTCAAAGCCCCCCTTATTAGGATCATGGTTGCTGCTTATATAGCCCCTGAAGGGTAGGGAAACTGGACTCTTGCCGCATGTTCCAGGTCACGTAGGCCAGGTTCATCACGTAGGCCAAGAGGTCACAAGTTGCCACACCTGGTTCCCTGGATAGCTGGAATGTGAGGCGCGTTCCGCTAACAGATAAGTTAATTGGGTGTGGGGCAGGTTCTGTCAATAGAACATAATTATGGGTGTGAGGTTCTCTGCAGACTCCCCAAGGTGGTGGTTCCTGTAATGATTTTTAGGGGGGAAATGGCTCGTGACATGAACCCAATATCCGAAGGCCCCCATTCAATCCATAAACATAAAACAGCAAAGCAAACTCCCATCCCTTTTTCCTTGTACCAACAGACTGATCAGAAGGGAACAGGAAGACACTTGGGAGTAGTTTGAGCATAGAACTCAAAGCCCACCCCCACAGTGACACGCTTCCTTCAACAGGTCCACACCTCCTAATAGTGTCACTCCCTTCGGGCCCATTTTCTTTCAAACCACCACCTTTCCCAAGCACAAAATTAACAGTTGCTTTGTCTTGTTTCCTTTGACGCGGTCTCTCATGGTGTAGACCAGGCTGGCATCAAACTCACAGAGATCAACCTGACTCGGCCTTCCAGGTGCTAGGGTTAAGGTGTGTGCCACCACATCTGGCTGTCACTGCATCTTTACCTCCTGATGCCTCCAGCTCAACATCTGGAAATCAAGGCATTGGGAGGAAAGGTCTCTGTGTTCCAACCCTGTAACTGTGCCTGGGGTAGGTAGGCCTGGGATTCTCTCCTGACTAGGAACACTTGGTGCTAACTCTTAGTACACTGGCTGTGAGAGCTACGGGAAAAAGCCAGACCAAGAAATACCGTGGCGAGCCACATTCTCGTTCTCTGAATATTGTAATTCATTATGAATGAGTCCTGAAGTACAGCTGGAGCACGGAGTTCAACAATAATTCACTCTTAGGCTGCAGACACTTTGAATGATGACCTCTGGTGGAATAATATTATGAATTGCAAATTGGAACGTGAAATTAAAAATGAGTTTCATTTTTTTCTGTCATATTTAGCATCTTTGGGAAAAAATAAATGAATTTCTGTAGTATGCAGAGTTCCTGAACCCCTCACATTTTTCTTTCTCTCTGCCTGTGTATGCATGTGTGATTAATAAGTCATATTTTTAGAGAGTAGAAGGAAAAAGAGAATTATGTTGTGGGATTTTTCTCACATACTCAGACCTGATCATCTGTAGATATTGAGTTTGTGGTAACAAAACTATCACAGACTTTGTGGATTAACTGATAAATGCTTATTTTTCAGTTCCGAAAGTGAAGGGGTTAAGAGATGCAGAGGTTCACTATTTGATGAGGACCCACTTCCTCTTTGCAGCGGGCCTCTGTTCCCATGTCCTTGTCAGAGAGCACAGCCACACAGCCAGCTCCATCAGTGCCCCCATCCTGCACACCCATCACAGTGACAGCTAGGGTTTCGACTTAAGAATTTGGGGAGGCCAGGCGTGGTGACATACACCTTTGATCCAGGCACTCAGGAGTCAAAGGCAGGCAGATCTCTGGGAGATCAAGGCTATCTTGGTCTCCCGAGTGAGTTCTAGTATAGCATAGTCAGGGCTGTGCAGGAAGACCCTGTCTTAACAACAGGAATCGGGGAGATGTGGAGGACCATGGTGACTCAGCGCTGGTTCCTGAAGCTCAATTACTTTCCGAAATTGTGCTCCTCTCTGCCAGTCTCTCCAATTCTGGGAACAGTGGCTCACACAATGGCCTCATTTATCTGCCCAGATCTGGGATGAGTTGTCAATTTTTCTTTTTCTTATTCTTTCTTTCTTTTTTTCTTTTTTTTTTTTTTTTTTTTTTTTTTTTTTTTTTTTTTTTT
>NW_026067895.1:20281190-20298836 GCF_014885135.2 Alexandromys fortis | reverse complement strand
GGGGGGGGTTTTCGAGACAGGGTTTCTCTGTGGCTTTGGAGCCTGTCCTGGAACTAGCTCTGTAGGCCAGGCTGGTCTCGAACTCACAGAGATCCGCCTGCCTCTGCCTCCCGTGTGCTGGGATTAAAGGCGTGCGCCACCATCGCCCAGCCCCTAACTCTTATATCTTACATTAACCCATGATTCTTGTCTGTGTTAGTCACGCGACTTGGTACCTTTTTCAGTGAGGCATTCTCATCTTGCTTCCTCTGTGTCTGGGTGATGACCGTACACTGAGCTTTTCCTCTTCCCAGAATTCTCCTGGTCGCCCTGCCTATACTTCCTGCCTGACTACTGGCCAATCAGTCTTTTATTAAACCAATACAAGTGACAAATCTTTACAGCATACAAGACCATTGTCTCCCAACATGAGAGATCAGAATTGTTTGCTTAGTTTTAGTCAGTTTTATTGTGTGTGTGTGTGTGTACACATATGCCTCTATGAGCATATGCACACATGTAATCACAGATGCTTTTGTAGGTCAGAAGGAGGAAATGGATTCCTTGGAGCTGAAGCTCCCTGTGTGAGAGCTGTTTACCTTGGGTGCTGGAATTCCATCTCTGGGCCTCATGAGTGAGCAGCATCTCTCCAGCCTCCCCGATCAGTGCCTAAGCTCTGATTTATTTAGAGCATCAGAACCAACCAATTCAGGGTTCTGAAGAGGAAACAAAGATAAACCACCAAGAAAGTGGTGTTTATTCCCAGGGAGGAGCTGCCGGTCTGGGCGAGAATCTGCAGACAACTGTCCTACTTGATTCAGCTGGACAGTGCTCATCCTTCCTTTGGGACAAGATGCGACAGCCCGCTCGGTGATTTGGAATGGGGAGTGGGAAGTCTGGGCTTGTTAGCAGACCTTGAAAACAGCAAACTAAGTAGGAGATAAAGGCAGAACCCCACAGCTGTGCTGGCCCCAGGCTGTGATTCCAGCAAGACTACTCAGCTAGAAACTAAAAAGGAAAATAGCGATGTTAGAACAAGGCATCTAGATAATCTTTGCATGTGTTTCTGACTGAATAGGAAATGAAATGCTTGTGGGGAGGCCTGGGGCTGGCTCAGGAGAATGTCAAAGCCAAGGCTGACTCAACAGCTCCCTGAACTCTAAGTGAGAACTGTGTCCACCCTATCCAGGCAGCAGTGGGTGAAAGTCATGTTTGAACACAAGCCTTGCCCAAATCAATGGCAAAATACTAGGCTAAGAAGACACTATTGTGTTCCTTAGGAAGTCAGGCTAAACATTAAAATAGCCCAGACATATAGTACTGCAGATTTGTAATCCCGGCACTCAGGAGACTGAAGCGCAGGGGATTGCTGCCAGTTCCAGGTCAGCCTAGGCTACATAGCAAGAATCTTAAAACATGTCTCCCAGATGTACTGGTCTTGGGAGCTTCTAGGCTATGTGGAAGTTGCAAGGCTAATTGAAGGTGAGACCCTAGTACAGAGGCCAATGTACATTATCACCCCCATGATGGGGTGGACTTTTTGGTAATGCAGCTGTTTTTCAGTTACTTGTGTTCTATAAGTAACCCCAGGACCCTTAGAGGAAGATGGCAGACAGTGACAGAAGCTTTGGGGTTAGCTAGCCTGTTGTATGCAGCAGCAGCAGCAGGTCCAAATCTGCTGATGAAATCATGTGCCTAGGTTCCTCCTACCAATTTCTTTCTCTCTGCCTGGAAGTCTCGCCTATTCTCTCCTGCCTAGCTATTGGACATTTAGCCCTTTATTAAACCAACCAGAAGACACCTTAGGCAGAGACACAGCTTTACAGTGTAAAGAAATATTCTGTAGTTCCAGGACAGGCTCTAAAACCACAGCGAAACCCTGTCTCGAAAAACCAAAAAAAAAAAAAAAGAAATATTCTGGAACAGTGCATGTATCCCCACCTCTGGGCAGGATGTCATTTTAGTATTAATCCATTTTATTTTATTTTTAAGTGTGGGAAGTTTGAATTTTGAAATAGTATCAGGCTTGAAAATAACTCTCCACGAACAGCACCAATGATTCCTGTGTGCCCTTTCCATAGCTTCCCCACATTAACATGACAGAGCCACAGAATACTCCAGACAGGAAGTTAATGCTGTCAGGATGCTATTAAGCAATCTATTGATTTTGTTTAAATGCTTCCAATTATGGCACTAATGCTGTTCTTTTGACTCAAGATCAAATCTAACATCATACACGGCATTTAGTTTTTATGTCCCCTTAATGTTCTATGGTCTAGGAGAGCACTTTGATTTTTTTCCCCCTCCTTGGTCTTTATGACCTTGACACTTCTAATGAGCACCATCCTGTCATTTACAGAGTGTCTCACAGTTTGGTTTCGTTCAATTCAGGTTGGACATTTACAAAAAAGCCACAGGAGGCAGGAGAGGTGGCTTGGTGACTAAAAGCGGCAGCTGCTCTTTCAAAGGAACAGAATTTGGTTCCCAGCACATCTAACAGCTCACAGCTGTCTGTAACTCCTGTTCCAGGGACCCTATGCCCACTCTGGCTTCCGTGGACACACACAGAACATACACAGACATACATATACACATAAATAAATCTTTTTTAAAAATGTCACAGGCATGATGCTTGTGCCTGCCTCACTGTGTCATCTCAGGAGGTAAATGACACAGATGCCACATGACTGATGTTGTTAACTTTGCTTAGTTGTTTATGGTGGCATTTGGCAGATTTTCCCCTATAAAGATGCTGTTTTCCTCTCGGCAGTTTTTGTTTTGTTTGTTTTTGAAACAGAGTTTCACTGTGTCTCAGACTTGTGCCTTGGAGACTCCCCTTATAGCCCAGGCCAGCCTGTAACTCGAGATCCCCCTACCTTAAACCTTTTAGATGAGATCTCATGCTGTAGCTAGGGACCTCGTCTTGACCCAGTGTTACTGACAGTCAGAGTCTGGGTCAGGTCTTTTCAGATTCCTGGCCTCTAATCCAAGTAATTAAAAGAAAGGCTTGCTCTGGCTTGAAAAAGTATTGAGGAAACTTTATGAAATAGTAGTTCAGATCAGCAAGAAATGCCCAGTTAACATAACAAGAAATACACAGTGAGGAAATGCTCAAGTGTAGTGGAAGAGAATATTAGCTTAACTATGTAAAGATGTGCTGCATTTGTTTTGCCTTGCCTGCCTAAGGCACCTGATTGGTCTAATAAAAAGCCAAAGAGCCAATAGCTAGGCAATAGAGGACTAGGAGGGACTGGTGGGCAGAAAGAATAAGGAGGAGGAGGGATCTAGGCTTGAGAGAGAATGAGAGCGAAAGACAGGGAGACACCAGGGGCCAGTCACCCAGGCAGCTGCCAGCCAGTCAGACACATAGGAAGAGGAATGTAGAACATACAGGATGAAAGAAAGGTAAAAAGCACCAAGGCAAAATGTAGATGAAGAGCAACCAGTTAAGTTATCAGGGCTGGGCGGTAGTGGTGGACGCTTTTAATTCCTGCACCTGGGAGGCAGAGGCAAGTGAACGTTAGTGAGTTCAATAATAACCTGATCTACAAAGTGAGTTCTAGGACAGCCAGGGCAGTTATATAGAGAAACCCTGTCTCAAAAACAAACAAAAAGGTATAAGTACTTAGTTTACAAGCCTAAATTAAGGCTGAGCATTCATCATTAATAATACATCTCTGTCATGATCTGGGGTCTGGCGGTCCAAGAAAGCCTGCTAACTTAAGAGCCCCAATTACTGTTTGAAGCTTCCTTTCATGTGGTTGACATGGTGGAGCCTGGCTTGTAAGTGTCACAGTGCAGGTAGTCATTTTTCCTCGCTTACATGCATCTAAAGCTAGTCTAGGCTGGATTAGGCCCATAGTTCCCCAGTGTGCTTTAGGATGTGTTTGAGTAGAAATATGCCATTACTGGGGGATAGTTCAGGGAGCATCCCATTTCCACTGCTTAAAGCAATGCAGGTGGAGCCTGATACAAGTGTGGGGGGGGGGCTCAAACTGCAAACAGGTTGCCAGAGGCACTGTTCTAAGAATGTGCCAGGTACATGTGGTAAGAATCTCAAAATGCATTATGGGACAGGTGTGTGCATGTCCTAAACCACATTGATTCCTAGATTGATAAGCCCCCCCCCCTCGTCCTGCTGACCAGAGCACGTCATAAGCACCAAGTTATCCATCCCAACTTCCTCATTGGATTAAGCAGCAACACTCAAAGGCATAACTATTGTACACACCACACCACACACAGACACGCGCAGAACACACCAAAGCAAATCCCCAAACAAACTACAGCAACAATCCAGCAGGAAGCCAGGAACCCCACCTTACATACCAAGGGAAAAGGTTCAGACTGTGAATATCTCCCACGTCTTGGGTTGAGGTTGGCTAATAGACCATCCATCCCAGGAAGTTACGAATGGATTGTCTGTGACTTTCTCCCGCAGCATTATTGACACCCACTTCATTGATGGTAACAGCTGAGGTGAGAGAGGGAAGGAGCTTCTCTAGGAGACAAATTAGTAAATTGGAGATCACAGATTGGACCTCCAAAGCTCCCCAGTTTTATACCAGATTGTCAGGGGCCAGCCTCGACAAGATTACCTTTCTTCCAGAGTGGAGGCGTGGGAATCTAGAAATACAGGAATACGAAGGCGCGAACAAAAATAATAAAATGCAGAAACACATAGGATAGTATTGGGAAGGAATTTCAGTGAGTACTGGAAATTCGTTCCTGTTTAAATTCCAACAGCTTAATATACCCCTGATTTCAAAAGGTAGGAGTAGAACAAAAGGACTTCATTAACATAGAAATTGAAAGTCCTGGGGTACACTCACTGCTCCTGCCCTAGACTCTTGCCCTAGACCAAAAGCTCTGTCTGCAAATCACTCCCTGGGTGGAATCCCTAGTTATTTCCAGAAAGGGAACGAGAACCTTGTTGGTTCCTTAGACTTTTGTTTTAGGTAGGAACCAACTACTTCCCCATTTCAGGAGTGTGGTTTCTGGCAACTAGCCACACCTGTTTACAGTAGCCTTAAGAGAGCAGTACTCTGATTTACAACTAGGTGGGATCTTTGCTTGAGTTAGACGCACAATAATCTTGAACTAAAAACAAGTCCCCAAACTCTCTGACCTTTGGCCTCTTTGGGCTTCCACACAGATTTACAGTATCAAATGAGCTGATCCCTCCCAAGCCATTTCTGGTCACTCTGGGAAGACAAAGCACACCTTATGCTGTCATTTGACTGATTTTTGTTTGTTTAGACTCTTTTCCTCCCCAGAGACAAGGTTTTTCTGTGTAGCC
This sequence comes from Alexandromys fortis, assembly GCF_014885135.2. Lineage (NCBI taxonomy): Eukaryota > Metazoa > Chordata > Mammalia > Rodentia > Cricetidae > Alexandromys > Alexandromys fortis. Next base: position 20,293,558 of record NW_026067895.1, on the reverse strand, counting down.
CTGGCTGTCTGGGAACTCTGTAGACCAGAGGCTGGCCTTGAAATCACAGAGATGCCTGTCCTGCACCTCTTACCCAGTTTGTTTAGTTTTTTTTTTAAACACTAATTTACTGTGAAACATATTGAAGATTCCAAATGATATCCGTGTGCAGTTTAACATATGGCTCAAGGTAAGGTCTCTTATAGTCACTTCTCAGGCTAAGCATCGAACCACAGCCGGGTGGTGGTGGCACACACCTTTAATCCCAGCACTCAGGAGGCAGAGGCTGGTGAATTTCTGAGTTGGAGGCTAGCCTGGTCTACAGCGTGAGTTCCAGGACAGTCAGGGTACACACAGACACAGAAACCCTGTCTCCAAACCAACCAACCAACCAACCAACCAACCAACCAACCAACCAACCAAACAAACAAACAAACAAAAGGATCAACTCATAAATATGGAGATCACCATGTGCTTCCTCCCCTCCCAACACCTCCCACCCCCTCCCCTCAGCTAGGACATTTTAGGATGTCAGTAGAATGGGATGTTCATGGACCACATTTGAAGGTGATCTTAGTCTAATAAGATGCAGCTCTGCTACCTACGATTCCGATATTCGGGAGGTAGAGAGAAACATCATTCTTTGGACAGTCTGGGTGAGTTAAGGAGACCCTGCCTTGGGGAAGATGTGGGTGCTAGATCCCTTTCGAGGGCTTGCATGTAGGTCAGGGACTCCTCTACCTCCGGAGTACTGAGATTACAGGTGCATGCCACCACATATGGCAAACTGCACATCTTTTTATAGCCATTTAAATATTATAATTTTGCCTAACATACTTTCTCTTTCAAGACTATTCTTTATCTTTCCTTCTTCTTTGTTTCATAGGTGATTTTGTTTGTTTGTTTGGCAGTGTCTTGCCAGCCCTGGCAGGTCTGGAACTTTCTATGTAGTCCAGGCAGGCCTTGAATGAACAACTGTCTTCCTGTCTCAGGGGAGCTGGGATTACAGCTGTACACTTTACACCAGTGACCATTTTCAGACACTTAGCTCTTGCTCTGCAATTCAATCTTCCATCTTTAAAAATAACTTCCTCTCGTGTTTTGTTTTGTTTTGTTTTCCCTGGCTTTCCAGGGACCTTCCAGTGGTCTCTCACTAGGGCCCCAGCTTTCTGTCTAACTGATTCTGTTTTGAAACCTCTGCCATATACTTCTCCACTTAATGCCACCATTGACCCAATTCAAAGCCCGCTAATAACTTTTCCCCTACCTCATTGAGATGGACAGAGCTACAGGCATTTCTTATGCTCCTCTGCCCCCAGCCGTACCTCCTACTCAGAGACCGTCTGGGGTTACACTGCAGGAGCTATCCACTGATCCTCCACTGTTGTTATGGCTCCAGTATTGTTTTTGTTTTGTTTGGAACATAGGTATTGCATATGTAGGAACCCTGGCCACAGGAGAGAGCTGCCTTGAGCTCAGGATGCAGATGCAGGGGTGACACGGTACCCCTGCCCTCAGAGAGCCCAGACACTGTGAATTCCCAAACAAAGCTTCAGTAAGATTGAGCACCTCACAGAAATTCAAGTGTTTGGGAGCAGAATGAAAGCAGCAACATTTTCATCGAGATGGAAAGCAAAATGAGGGAAATCTGAGAACAGCTAAGTGACAACCTAGGGCACCTTTGTAGATGGGGTACTGCCCCTGGTCATGCTTGGCTTCCTAGGCACTTTCAAATTGCTATTTGCCTTCAGTGAAGAGGGTGTTAGTCCAAGGTTGGTTAAGTTTTACCCTTGGCAACAGATCATTTGAAAATAACTCCCAAATTAGAATTACTTTACATTGTTATTGCTTTGAGACAGGGCTTCACGATGTTGCCCAGGCTGATCTTGAACTTCAGATCCTCCTGCCTCAGCTGCCCTAGTGCTTGGATCATTGGTATATACCTCCCTAACCACCTAGAATATTTTTTCCTCCCTGCTTATCTCCTGCCTGAATCTGAGGGTGGAAAGGGGCAACTATCCTAGAACCATGGGGCGTTTCAGAAGGTCATGGAACGTGCCAGGCTTTTTCTCTTGGACCACCAACCAGCTCTCAAATCATGCCATGGAGACTTCTTATTAGTTATAAATGCTCAACCTAGTTTAGGCTCCTTTCTGGATAGCTCTTTTAACTTAAATTAACCAGTTACTCTTACCTACCTTTTGCTTATGGACTTCTTACCTTTCTTTCTGTATGTCCTACTTTTCTGCTGTAGAAGGTGACCACTCTTTTGTTTCCCAGCTGCCTAGACCTAAATAATCACACATAAACTACTTTATTACAACACTGTTTGACCTATTAGCTCAGGCTTCTTATTAACTAACTCTTACATCTTCAATTAACCCATTTCTATTAATGTGTGTATTGCCATGAGTCCGTGGCTTACTGGGTTCTGTTCTGGCATCTTTCTCCTTCCGCAGCTACATGGCGTCTCTCTAATTCTGTCTATTCTCCTTCTATATCTCTTCCAGCCTAGCTGTATTCTGCCCTGCTATAGACCCAAGCAGCCTCTTTATTAATCAATGGTAATAAAACATATTCATAGCATACAGAGGGGAATCCCACATCATTCTGCTGGTGGCTGCCTGGTTTCTGGCCCCAGGCAGACACATCACTCTCTTTCTCCCTCATTCTCCTCCTTTCTCTTCTCTGCCTAGGTTTCTCCTCCTGTTTATTCTTTCTGCTCGCCAGCCCCACCTATCCCTCACCTGCATAGCTGTTGGCCATTCAACTCTTTATTAGACCAATCAGGTGCCTTAGGCAGGCAAGGTGGAACAAATGCAACACATATGTACACAAACGCAGCATAAGCAAATGTAACACATCTTTACATAGTTAAAGTAATATTCCACAGCAGCAATGGAACGAATGCTAACAGGAGCAAAAAGCCAATCAATGAGATAAGAGCCACAGATGTCGCTGCACGGAGCTACATACAGAAAGCTTGGCATAGCTGGATGATTGCCAGGCTGAGTCATCGGCTGGTGGGCAAACACCTCTGGGCTCTTGCTTCTTGCATTTCAAATTAACTAATGAATTATTTTTATTTATTTATTTTTTTTGAGACTGGATTTCTCTGTGTTGTCCTGGCTGTACTGGAACTCATTCTGTAGACCAGTCTAGCCTCAAACCCAGAGATCCACCTGCTGCTTCCTCCCTAGTGCTTGGATTAAAGGCGTGTGCCGCTAACACCCAGCAAGCTTCTTCTGTTTCTTCTTCTCTTCTCTTCTTCCTCCTTTTTCTTATGAGAATTATTGTGTGTGTGTGTGAGTAGTGTATGTATGCACATGTGTTTGTGTGTGTACACATGAACCAGGTGTATGTACCATATATCTAGAGGCCAGAGACTGATGTTAGTGTGGTCTGTTGCTCTCTACTTTATTTTTTTGAGACAGTGTCTCTTGGTGGAACTGAAGCTCACAGATTCGGCTAGACTGTCTGACCATCGCTCTCTAGGGGTTCTCTTGTCTCCATCTCCCTCCCACCCCCATACTGGATTACAAAGTCAAACCACCACGCCTTGATTTCCGCACGGTTTCTGGGGATCCAAACTCAGGTACTTGTACATGCCCAGGAAGCCCTGTATCAATGGAGCAAACCCTTAAGAAATCCAGTGTCTCACTGAGACAGACTCTCTGGGGCCAGGCTTTGGGTGAGCACGTTTATCATGCCTCTGTTGCTTAGGATTTTCACTGAGAAAGGGAACTGCAGCCCCAATAGCGATGGTTCAGGACCAAGGATAGCGACCCACCAGCCCCACCAAGCAACTGCGCCTCTGTGAGCCTTGGTGGAGCTTCGTGACTTCCTGGAGGGGCAGGAATTTCCTCAAAAAACCTTCCTGGGCTCCTGGATTCGAGATACAAAACTTCCATCTTTCTCATCCCCTTAATATAGCAAGAAATCTATAGCTCGTCCCTGTGAGAGAGGCACACTGAGAAAAAGGACGAAAAGCGGTTGCTGGCTTTAACATGCCACCATTGTCCAAAAAGTTACATAAGAGAGAAAGAAAAAGGGGTTTCTAACCTTCAGCCGTTAAAAAGGATCAAGGGTTTTACAGCAAAATCTAACAGACTGGGGGTGGGGGTGGGGCTGTTCCAGTGCCTGCAGGAATTATCTGTCCACGGAATGAGAGTGAACACGGAAGGAAGGCTGGGAAGTCTGGGCTGTGCAGTCAGCACTCAGCGGCTGCTGTTTTTAACTCTAAGTCTAATCTCTTCCTCTGCGAGTACCGCGTGTTGAGAATCATCAGCTCCTCCCATGTGATAACGTGCACAGTTCTCAACTCAGTAAGACCAGGGTGGGGCCCAAGGTTCAGCAACTCGAACACACCCAGGACTGCCAGGCTGTTTCTCTGTTTCTTTTCTCAGAATCGGCACGTGTGTATAAAAGCACGCACGTGTCAAAATCGGCATGTGTGCCAGAATCGTCACACTGTCAGAATCGTCACGTGTGCGGAAAAGGACACGTGTGTCAGAACCGGCACGAGTGTCCAAATTGGCTAGTGCAGAAACGGTCACACGTGTAGAGGCACTTGCGTGTCAAAACCGGCAGCCGCGTTAAAAATCGTCACGTGTGTCAGAATCAACACACGTGTCAAAACTGGCACACGTGCAGAAAACCACACATGTGTCAGAATTGGCACAGTGCTAGAATCGACATACGTGCCAGATGTCAGAATCATCACGCATGCCGGAATCGTCATGCGTGTCAAAATCGCCACACGCGCGTCAAAATCGTCACGTGTGCTAGAATCGACAAGCGTGTCAAAGTAGTCACGCGTGCTAGAATCGACACGTGTGTCAGAATCGCACGCCGAAGTCGTCATGTGTGTCGGAACCGACATGCGTGCCAGAATTGTCACGCGTGCTAGGATCGACATGTGTGTCAAAGCCGTCACGTGTGTAGAAAGGCACACATGTGTCAGAATCGGCACGCGGCTAGAACCAACACGCGTGCCAGATGTCAGAACCATCAAGCATGTCAGAATCGCCATGTGTGTCAAAATCGCCACACGTGGTAGAACCGCCATGCGTGCCAAAATCGCCACACGTGCCAGAATCGACACGCGTGTCAAAATAGACACGTGTGCCAGAATAGACACGTGTGTCAAAGTAGTCACACGTGCTAGAATCGACATGTGTGTAGAAAGCGCGCCCGTGCCAGAATCGTCACGCGTGCCAGAATTGGCAAGCATGCTAGAATTGACACGCGTGTCAGAATTGGCATGCGTGCAGAAAAGGACAAGCGTGTCAGAATCGGCACACGTGTAGAAAAGCATGCACGTCAAACACGCACACACAAAAGTTGTGGAGGAAGAGTTTATTTCATATTATAGCTTGCAATCCTTCATCCAGGCAAGTTGGAACAGGGACTTCAGCCATCAGTTAAGGAAACATCCCACTGTTATGTTGAGGCCAATCTGGTGGGCGGTGTCGTGGTTGAAGTTCCCCCTCCCCGCTGACATGAAACTGGCCGGCACACCAAGCTGTGCAAGAAAGTCCTCCTTGGACCAGGACCATGGAGAAACAAAACCTTTCCGCTAAGAGACTAATTTTAAAACCTCTTCATTCTTTGATAATTTCATATATATATATATATGTATGCATATATATATATGCAATTTTTTTTATCCTATCCACTCCCGTTTCTCCCAACACACCCCTTCCTAACTTCATCTCCTCCTCTCCGTACTCAGCGAGCTGGATTAGTGTCGCCAGAGTGCACGCGGCACGCGGGAGGAGGCCATGATCCCCAGGAGCACGGGCAACCTACCAGTCAGCAGACCACAAAGACAAAACAACTCCTCTTCCTCAGCAGCCGTTAACTACCGCTGTTTCCTCAGCTATGGGCGTGGCCTCACCAGTCACTCACCCAGCCCTGCTGGAAACTGGCTGAGCTGCTTTGAGCTAACAAATGCCATGATTGAAAGATTTAAATCCCCGAGTGTTGGCACCGCTGCCACCGACGTAATAAGTCAGATCAGGACGCGTTGGTAAGTCCAGGCTTAATCTGAGCAGAGCAAAGCAACTCCTGAGTGACCCTTGGGAAGGCAGGGGAGGAATCACATGACAAAGAGGGCTACCGGTCTCACAAAGCCGGTTGGTGAGGTCTTGAGCAGTTCCTGGGAGGGGCTGGCTGACTTTGGGTGGGCTTTCTCAGGGGCGGGGTTTGGAATGAGATCTGCAGATCCCCAGCAATGATCTCATTCACAGACAGTATTTCACAGCACTCTTCCCCATCCTCCGGCTCTTCTATTCCTTCCTCTTCCACGAAGTTCCCTGAGCCCCGAGGGGAGGTTGAACCCGACAGCCTACTCAGGAGTGAGCTCGCGAGCTCTTGTTCACCGCATGTTGACCATGAGTCCGCACTGCTACTTGTGGCAAGATGAAGTCTTTCTGGTCAAGGCCGAGAGCAACACTAATCTGTGGGTATAAATATAAATATAAATATTTAGAAGGCAGTTTCATAACACGACTATTTTAGCAAAACAACAGTAGTAGATTATCGCCAGGGCCTTTGACCTCCCCAGACTGGATTTTGGCCAGGTTTCCAGTAGCAGGCATGCTTTCCTTCTGGTGCAGCAGGCCTCAAAGCCAATCAAAGTCGCTATGATAAAAGATGTGCCGCCACTGCAACCGAAGGCCTGATAAAGTAAGGACCTTAGCGTGCAGAGTCCAGCACAGAGCAAGACCTTTGATGTCCTGATACACCAGAGGCTTGCGCAGTGTCTTCCAGCGACGTGAAAGCTACCCAGCATGGAGGGAGTTTCTCAACCAGTTCCCAGCTGATTTCTCCATGTCCCCTAGCCAACGTATGCGGTGTCTTCAGCAGTAGGGTCCTAACATATGGTTATGGTGGGCAATCAAGAGACATGGCAGTAGCCTGTGTTGTTTTGAAGACCCTTGGGGCATCCCTAACTCCTAGGGAGGTATTCCACGTATGGAATGGAGAATTTCGTTGCATAGCCCAAGAAGAGGAAATGACATTTTCCATCTGAGTCCATTCAAACTACTTTTTTTTTTTTTTAAAAATGTATTTTTAAATTAGCTGACAAAGCAGTAGGTCTGGCTATACTGTGCCAGCCTTAACAGCGACTTTATGTCTAGTAGTGCACCAGTGTTTGGAGTGATCTGTCTAGAGCTGTAAAGTCCTCCTGAGTCTCTTACTGGTTCTGGATTGAAGTCGATTTTGGTAGCTATCAAAACAGCAGAACCTGCTTGTTTTCTAGGACCATTTGCTTCAAGTACATTTTCCCAGTCTTTGACCGCACAAAGGTGTCTGTCTTTTGTGATAAGGTGCATTGCTTGGAGGCAACAAACAGATAGTGTCTTCTTTCCCCCCTTAAATCTAACCTATTCCTATGCATCTTTCTTCCTATACATCTTTCTTTTCTTCCTTTCGTTCTTTGCTAGTTTTTTGTTTTGTTTTGTTTTAGACAGGGTTTTCCTGTGTAGCCTTGGCTGTCCTGGAACTCGCTCTGTAGACCAGTCTGGCCTTAAACTCACAGAGTGAGTGCTGGGATTATAGGCATGTGCCACCACTATCTGTCCTATTTGTCTTTCCCCTAGGGGAATTATCACTAATCAACTAATGAATTGATACCATTAATATCCAGAGCTGCTACTGAAAGGTATTGATTCCAGATAGTGTGAAAATCGTTATTTTGCAAGCATTTGTTTTTCCTGGCTCTCTCTTGCTTAACTATTATCCTAGTACATTTATTCTTTCCCATGGCCTCATCGATGAATTTATTTTTCACTTCAGCCTGAAGGATTCCTCCACAGCTCTTCTGTAGGCAGTGAAGTCCTCTAATTAATTTTCATAAAGGAAAGTTTTCATCTTTGCTTCGGTTGTGACAGAGCTCTGCTGGGACAGGGGTCCAGGGCAGCAGTTGTCACCTTTCAGAATTTGAAATCCACCATTCCAAGCCGTCCTGGCTTTTCAAGCTTCATTTGACAAATCTGTTTCTCTGGTGGCCCGCCTTTCATGCAACTCAGTGTTTCTGTCTTAACTCCGTCAACACGCTATCTTTATTCTGTTTATTTAGGGTTTTGATTTAATTTAGGGTTTTAATATGATGAGAGGCAAAACTTAATTGGTTCCATGAGAAATTTTTGCTTTTGTCTTTTGGAGACAGACTCCCACAACGTAGGCTAGGCTTGTCTAAAAGTCACTGTGTGAAACCAGGCTGGCAATCCTCAGAGTGCTGAGATCATCAGCATGAGCCACTGTAATCCCTAGAAATGACTTTTGTGAGTGCATTTTTGTGTATGTGCATATGTATATAGGGTGCATGATCGTGTGGGTGCATGTTTGTGTGTGTGTGTGTGTGTGTGTGTGTGTGTGTGTGAGAGAGAGAGAGAGAGAGAGAGAGAGAGAGAGATGTGTATAGAAGTATATATGTATGTGTTTATGATGGGTATATGATGGTGTGGATGCATGTTTATGTGTGAGTGTGTGTGCATGCGTATAGAGGTATAAGTGTGTGTGTTTATGTATGGGTACATGATTGTGTGGGTGTATGTTTGTGTGTATGTGTTGGAAACATGTAGGCCTGGGACCCACTTCAGGTTTCATTCTTCAGGTGCTGGCTACCTGGTGTTTTGCAGGACAGAGTATCTCCCTAGTCTGAAGCTTGCCAATCAGCTTAGACTGACTGGCCAGAGGGCCCAGGATAGCCTCCTATGATAGCCTGTGATAGCCTCCCCATCGCTAGCATTACAGAATGGATATGTGTGTGTGTGCACTTACATGCATGTGGTTATTGTGGAGGCCAGAACATAGCACTGAGTCCCCTGAAGCTGGGCTTAACAGACAGTTGTGAGACACTCAGTGTGTGTGCTGAGAACCACAATGCTCTTAACTGCTGGGCCATCTCTCCAGCTCGGAGCCTGGCTCATTTTATGTGGGTTCTCCGGAACAAACTCGGGTCCTCCTCTGGCCTCAGCACACACTGGGGCTTGTGTGCCAGGCACTCTTCCAAAGGAGCATCTCTCTAGTATTTAACAACAACAAAAATTCCTCTAAACTGAACGTTTTTAAATCAAGTGTGAGAGCAGAATAAAGGCATTTGAGAGCAAATGGACTTAATTGTTTTCCCCCACACCGGGGGACATATAACCCACGAAAAAGGAGAACCCAAAAGCAAGACTTCGGCAGGGCGGTGATGGCACACCCCTTTAATCCCAGTTCTTGGGAGGCAGGTGGATATCTGTGAGTTCTGAGCTGGTCTACAGAGTGAGTTCCAGGGCAGCTAAGGAAACAAATAAACATACAAAAAGCAAGCCATCAAATCAAGGAAGGTCAAAGAGGTGTTGTGTGTCAGGGCGCTCAGGTGGACTGAGTATGGGGATGCTGGGGTGGGGGGCTGAGGGGGTGGGAAGGTATAGGGGTAGGGGTGAGGTGGGGGGAGTGCCTGTGGTGGGGGACGGTTCCCCTGAAGGGCACAGCCTGGAACTGCTTTCTTCTGAACCAGAGGGAGGAAAAGCAGGGTCTGTGTGGCTGTGTGGGCCACCGTCTCGTTAGCAGTGCACACTAACTAACGTGGCAGGCTCTGCCACGCAGAGAGGAGCAGCTGGCCCCTATCCCCGCCTGCCGGTGTTTCAGGTGCTCACAAGCAGCTGTGGATTTTGTTGATTCACTGTTAGGGCTCAAATCTGAAATACCCTCCTTCCAGAGGAGGCCAGTGTATTCAAACTCACATCTTTTCTCTGATTAGGAGACAACAGACATCAGAATGTCAGGTGATATCTTCTTAGAGGAAGGGAGATGCCCAGAGTCAAAGTCAAGTGTCACTCAAGTGCTGGGCTGGGGAAAGGACCCTCTTTCCCTGTCACTCATGACCTGGCAGAGTGGATATGACTGTAAAATCACACAAGGGGGTTCGGTGAGAACTCCCTGGCCCTTTACATACTCTGCCTCTGCATTTTGGGGGTCTTTTTCTCTATGAATGCCTTTTTATATTAGTTTTAATGTATGCATTAAAGGTAAGGGTTGGGGGAGAGCTGGTGAGATGATTCAGGGGCTACGAGTTCTTGTTTCTCAAGCAGAAAAGCCTAAATTAAAATCTACAGAAACACACAGAAAGCCGGGTGGTGGTGGCGCACGCCTTTAATCCCAGCACTCGGGAGGCAGAGGCAGGCGGATCTCTGTGAGTTTGAGACCAGCCTGGTCTACAAGAGCTAGTTCCAGGACAGGCTCTAAAGCTACAGAGAAACCCTGTCTCGAAAAACAAAAATAAACAAACAAACAAACAAATAAATAAATAAAAATAAAAACACACAGAAAAAGTGGGGCATGTGTTACTATGTCTTGCCAGTCAGCTCCCAAATCATGACAAAGAGACTTAGTATTAATAATGAAAGCTTGGCCAATAGCTTATGCTTATTTCTAACTAGCTCTCATAACTCAAATTAACCAATTTCTATTCATGTCTATGCTGCCCAGGTGGCTCGTGGCTGTTACCTCTCCTGCACATCTTGCTTGTTCACTGTCTCTCTGCATCTCCTCCCTCTTCTATTCAGCATCCTCTGTGCCTGGAAATCCTGCCTAGCTATTGGCCATTCAGCTTTTTATTAAACCAATCAGAGTAACACTTCTCCACAGTGTACAAAAATATTATTCCACAACAGGCATGCTCAACCCAGGTAAGAAGCCAGATGGGCAGGTAGTGGTGGTGCGCACCGGTAATTTTAGCACTTGGGAGGCAAAGGCAGGCAGATATTGGAGTTCAAGGCCAGCCTGGTCGGTCTACAGAGCTAGTTCCAGGACAGCCATAGCTACACAGAGAAACTTTGTTCTGAAAAACCAAACCAAACCAAAAAAATCCCCAAACCCTTCTTCCTCTGTTCCAAGGCACCAATCTCCTGTCTCTCTAACACGGAAATTATGTGCAGTGACTTCTGAGTCTATATTACCGCCAGCCTCCCTAAGTCTCAGAGAGTGATGGTAGCTTGCACCCAGCTTATTCCAACCTAGTTTATTTCCACATAGGTGACCTTATTCTGACTACAGGATGTTATGAAGGTATGCATGTACCTATGTGCTAGAACAAAATGACTAAAACTCTTGCTTACTTAGGTGAGCTGCTGTGTGCTGTATTTTTCAATACATTATATTTGACCATTATTAAAAAAAAAAAACCAGAAGGGGCTGAGTGATAGCTCAATGGTTAAGGATTTGTGCTGCTTTTGAAGAGGATCTAAGTTCAGTTCCCAACACCTACACTGGACAACTCACAACCTGTTGTGAAATATTTAAATATGTAAAGATGCCGTGGAATAATCCTCTGTTCACTGTGTGAATATATGCCACTATGACTGCTTTAATAAACAAGTTGACTGGCCAGTAGCTGAAAAGGATAAAGTTAGGAGGGAAGCCAAACAGAATGATGTGATGAGGAACGGTGGAGTCAGAGGAGTCACCAGGCAGATGGAGAACAAGTCGGACATACAAAATGGGACAGGGGTAAAAGCCAGCACACAGATTAATAGTTAAGTTTTGAAAGCTACTTAATAACAAACCTGAGCTATTGGCCAAGCATTATTAATAATATAACCTCAGTGTGAGGTTTTTTTTTTTTTTATTTGGAAATGACTATGGGCCAGGAAAACTCCGCCTACATAAATATGTGTTACATTTGTTTATGCTGTGGAATATTACTTTAACTATATAAAGATGTGTTACATTTCTGCTACATCTGTTTAATGATGTAAGGATGTGTTACATTTGTTTATGCTGCATTTGTTTAATTAGGAAAAGATGTGTTGCTGTCTCACTTTGCCCGCCCAAGGCACCTGATTGGTCTAATACAAAGCTGAACAGCCAATAGCTAGGCAGAAGAGGGATAGGCAGGACTGGCGGGCAGAGAGAACAAATAAGAGAAATCTAGGCTTGAAAAGAATGAGAAAAAAGGAGGAGAAAACGAGGGAGAAAGAGAGGAACACGACCGGGGCCAGCTAAGCAGCAGCCAGCCAGCCAGCAAGTCAGCCACTGGAGGAAGCAGGAAGGTAAGACATACAGAAAGGTAAAAAGCCCCAAGGCAAAATGTAGATGAAGAGAAATAGGTTAATTTGTTAAAGAGAAAAAGCCTGAAACGAACATAAGCTTCGGCCGAGCATTCATAACCAATATTAAGTCTCCATATCATGATTTGGGAGTTTGTTGGTGGTATAAAAGAAAAAGGTTGGTACAACAACCTCCTGTAACTTGAGTTCCAGATGCTCTGATATCCTCTTCTAGACCATAGGCACCTGCACTCACATGCATGTGCCTTCTTTTCTCTCTCTCTCTCTCTCTCTCTCTCTCTCTCTCTCTCTCTCTCCCTCCCCCCCCCCCCCCCCCCCCCCCCC
>NW_026067895.1:20275059-20281174 GCF_014885135.2 Alexandromys fortis | reverse complement strand
CCCTCCCTCCCTCCCTCCCCTCCCCCCCCACAATTTTAAAGATAAAAAAAATATTTATGGGGGCTGGAGAGGTGGCGCAGGGGTTAAGAGCACTGACTGCTCTTTCAGAGGACCAAGTTCAATTTCTAGCACCCACATGGCAGTTCACACCTGGGCACTCACTCAACACCCATGGCACAAACACCAATGCACATAAAATAATATATAAAAAAGAGAATAAAGGTAAAACATTAAAAAAGATTTACATAACTATAAAGGGACACTATTATCACTAGAGTGGCTAAAATTTATAAGACTATAGATAGATGTGCTGGCTAGGGAGAAATGGGAGGGTGGGAGTAATTTTTATGGCTCTCAGGATTGAACTCAGGGCCTTTACAAATGTTAGACAAATACTCTGCTACATTCTACATTCCCAGCCCTTAGCTGGCCTTGAAATTGCTATATAGTTCTTTTTCCCTTTCCTCCTCCTCCTCCTCCTCCTCCTCCTCCTCCTCCTCCTCCTCCTCCTTCTCCTTCCTCCTCCTCCTCCTCCTCCATCATCATCATCATCATCTTCTTTTTTTGGTTTGGTTTTCTGAGACAGGGTTTTTCTGTGTAGCTTTGGAGCTTATCCTGGAACTCACTCTGTAGACCAGACTGGCCTCGATCTCAGAGAGATCTGCCTGCCTCTGCCTCCCAAGTGCTGGGATTCAAAGTGTGCACCACCATTGCCCAGCATGCTACGTAGTTCTTGAACTTGCTATGTAGCCCAGACTGGCTTTGAAATCACAAAAATGATCCTGCCTTAACTTCCCAAGTGTTGGGATTAATCTGATGCCATCTTGCTTAGTGAAACCTTTTAGGGAGATGTTTAATGGGGAATAACTGATTCCTACAGATTGTCGTCTGACTTCACATGTTCTCCTCTCTCTCTCTCTCTCACACACACACACACACACACACTCACACAGTCATCCATCAATCAATAAATCAATGCAATTTAAAAAAGAACATCAGTGTAATGTAGTAATGCTGTACTTCTGGAGGTAGAAGCAGGACAAGCAGCAGTTCAAGGTTAGCTTTATTTTTTCTTTTGTTCAAGGCCAGCTCTTGAGGTTCTGTCTCAGAAAAACAACAAAACCCCACATCAGTTGAAAATCAGGGACATGGGCTGATGGGATGGGTCAATGGATAAACACACTTTCCATACAAGTCAAATAAACATAGTTCAAACCTCAGGTCCTATTGTGGAAGGAGGACAGACCTTCTAGAGCTATGACACACACCATGTGCCATGCCATGACCACACACACACACACACACACACACCACCACCACCACCACCAAAACAGACTTAAAAAGCAATAAAATCAGAGTATGTGGGAGATGCTAAGCCTTGAGAAATGAATGAAACACACAGAGAAATACAAGGCATTCAAGGCATTACTCTTCATGTCTTAAATGGTCTACTAGGAGCTGAAGAGATGGCTCAGTGGTTAAGAGTGTCTACAGCTCTCGCAGAGGATCTGAGTTTGGTTCCCAGAATCCACTTCCGGTAGTGCTCAACTGCCTGTAACCTCAGCTCTAGGGGATCTGACACCTCTGGCCTTCATAGACACCCACACTCCCATGTCCATACCCTACACATGGACAGACACAATCTAAAATGAAAGCAAATGTTGGAACAGTGAAGGGTTTGCAGGGGACCCTGTGCAGTGTTCTCTGGCAAAGAGCAGCTGGAACCGTCCCTCTTCTGTCCTGGAGACTCATGCACTCTTTGTCTTGAGGAACACTGTACAGCTGAGCTTTGGCAAAGATGAACGCAGGCTTCAGAATATCCTTTTAAGTTGCAGCGGTAACTATAGCTCTCATCAGCGCAGCACAGTGCAGGATGCTGGGAGTTGCAGAATGAGCTCACTCTTTTCTGAACTATCTCCCACAGGTTCATGTGTTTGAGCTCTTGATTCCCTGTTAGTGGCACTGTTTTTGGAGGTTTGGGAACCTTTGAGACATGTAGCCTAGCTGGCAGATGTAGGTCACTGTGGGCCAGCCTTTGAGGACTAAATCAGGGCTTTCCTCTAGTTCTCTTTGCTTCCCGGACCCTGCTTCCAGTCTTCTCTCTGTGTCCCAGTTCAAAGATGTGAGAAGCTGCTCTGTGCCCCCACCCTTGTCCAAGGACTGAGCTGTTCTGGATACCATGTGTTCTAGACTGTGAAGGCCTGTATGCCTTCAGTGATCCAAAATAAAACTCTCCCATTGGATTTGTTTGGTGACGTATTTCTCTCATAGTTGAGTAAAAGCCGTCTCAAAATGTCAAAAACAAAACAACAATCAAACAAAAACCCCATAAAATCACCCCCCTCCACACACAAGAGCTTGGCAAGGTGGGGGGATGCCTTTAATTCCAGCACTCAGCAAACAGAGGCAATGGGGTCTCTGTGAGTTCCATACCAGGCAGAATTCATACCATACCAGTGAGACTCAGTCTTAAGAAAAATAAATAGAGCAGGGCGATGGTGGCGCATACCTTTAATCCCAGCACTTGGGAGGCAGAGGCAGGCGGATCTCTGTGAGTTTGAGACCAGCCAGGTCTACAAGAGCTAGTTCCAGGACAGGCTCCAAAACCACAGAGAAACCCTGTCTCGAAAAACCAAAAAAAAAAAAAAAAAAAGAAAAATAAATAGAAAAATCTGGAGACTGGTGATGAGGGGAGACTGAGATCTGTGCTAGACCTGAGCAGGAAAGAGAGGAAGGTTCCTGCTCCCTGCATCCTAACCTTTTGGCTAGCCTTCACTTCTAAACAACCCAGGCTGTGAGTTTCTGGAGGTGCAAGAATTCCCAATTACACTTGGCACACAGAAGGCTCTTCTCAATCAAGGGTTGTATTTGGCATCCCAATAGGTTATAAAGTATTTGTCAGTGTAGCTTTAATTTGATACTTAATACTTTAACAGAAGCTGGAGAGATGGCCCAGTGGTTAAGAACACTGGCTGCTCTTTCAGAAGACCCAGGTTTGATTCTCAGCACCCACATGGCAGATTACAACCATTTGTAACTACAGTTCTACAGATCCAAGCTTTTTCAGGCCTCTAGGAGTCCTGCATGCATGTGGTGCAAAGATATACAAGCAGGCAACACCCCCCCCAAATAATACTAATAAAAACAATGCTTTATGTGGAAAGGTGTTTTGTTTGTGTTTGTCTTGTATCACGGTCAGTTCCAGGTGCCCACAAAGGTTAGACGAGGGCATCAGAGCTCCTGGAACTGGAGGTATAGACAGAATCAAACCTAGTCCCGTGGAAGAGAAGCAAATTGTGATGAGTCATCTCTCCATCCCTGGTTAGTTTTCATTTCATTTCATTTCATTATTTTTTGGTTCCAGGCAGCAAGACTGTCTCTGTCATTTCTAGAACTTTGGAAGTTGTTTACAATGCACTTCCTGTTTACTTAGGTAATATATTCTTTCTGGGTCTTTGATGGAGTTGAAGACTAGATAGTTATAATTATAGTTTTCCTTACTTATGATAAAAGATAAATTAGATATATAACTTTAGACTCACAAAGATAGGATATTTTCCTTAATTTGCCAAATGTAAATAAATATTGTAATTATAATTCTTGCTTAATAACTGTGTAGTATATGTAATTTTACTATGTTAAAGTTAAAACCTTCCTGTTTAGACAGAAAAGGGGAGATTATATGGGATGTCCTTCTGTATATATTTGCTTTTATTGTTAATGAATAAAGCTACTTGGCCAATGACTTAGCAAAGTCAGGTAGGAAATCTGAACAGATATATAGAGTAGGTGGAGTCAAGTAGATGCCAGCCAGCTGCCAAGGAAACAAGACTTGTAGAAAATGAGATAATGCTATGGTCACATGGCAAAACATAGACTAATAGAAATGGGCTAATTTAAGATTAAGAGCTAGCTAGGAATACACCTGAACCACAGGTGAAAGTGTTGTAATTAATATAGTTTCTGTGTGATTATTTGTGTCTGGGTGGCAAGGAAACAAAAGCAGTCTCTATCTACATTTGTTTTTTTGAGACAAGGTTTCTCTGGGTAGCCCTGGCTGACCTTGAGCTCAGAGATCTGCCTGACTCTGCCTCCTGAGTGCTGGGATTAAAGTAATGCACCACTTTAATCCCAGCACTCGGGAGGCAGAGGCAGACGATCTCTGTGAGTTCAAGACCAGCCTGGTCTACAGAGCTAGTTCCAGGACAGGCTCCAAAGCCACAGAGAAACCCTGTCTCGAAAAACAAAACAAACAAACAAACAAAAAAGTATTTTTTGAAGTGCTTTATTTGCAGCATTTGGAAGAGGTCACACTGAGGATCCTAGTGTGGGCTTCTGGAAATCTGAAAGTATACACATTGGGTGTAAAGTCGTCAGCATTTTGCCACTGGTGGAGACAAATGAAATGCCCATGCAGTTTAGGCTTTTCCTGTGAATGTAACAGTACTTTTGAACTGGGTAGAGCTTTGTATTTGACAAGGCTTATGACCCTGCTGAGGGGCAGGTATTGGTCTAGAGGCTTTGAGGCAGTTTTCAGAGGGTGAAACAGGCCCTGACTGCTATGGTTCCTTCAATCCTGTTATGGGTGTAAACAGCTTACTGAAATGAACGTGGCACAGCTGTGAGCCTTCTACCCATGTCCAAATCTCTCCTGGGAGACAGTGACTGGCTAAGCACTAAGCCTAATCACAACAGCATGTCCCAGATCCTGACGGTCTGTGAGCAGGGAGCAGATTCGGTTTATTTCTGAATGGCTGAACAAGGGCGGTAAGATGGCTGAGAATGCTTCACCCTTAGAGAGCATTCATCCAAAGGGTCCACGTGAGCTAGTGGACAGGCGGTTTGCTCTTCCTCATGCTTCCAGTGTTACATATCAGCATTCTGAAGGGACCAGGGCAAAGCTCATTATGAGATACAAAGTGGCTTTATATTATTAATAAACAAACAAAACTGCTACAGGGCTAAGAGAACGCTTCCAGAGGACCCGAGTTCTACTCCCAGCACCCACATGGAGGCTCACAACTATTGGTAACTCCAGTTCCATGGTATCTGATGCCCTCTTCTGGACTTTGCAGGCACCAGGCAATCATGGAGTACACACACACACACACACACACACACACACAGGTAAAACATCCATATACATAAAATAAAATAAATAAAAAATTAGTGGTGCATGGTGGCCCACACCTTTAATCCCAGCACTCAGGAGGTAGAGACAGATATCTGAATTCAAGACAAGCCTGGTCTACATAGTGAGCTTTAGGTTAGTCAAGGCTACATAGTGAGACCTTGTCTCAAAAATACCCCCTCTCAAAAAAAAAAAAAAAGCCAAAAATAGTGGTCATACCCATCATGGCTGTACTTAGGAAGCTGAGGCAGGACTGAGAGCTGGAGGCCAGTGAAGGCTACAAAATGAGACTTTCTCTAAGAAACCCCAAACAGTTGCATTTGGTCCCTAAAACCTACCCTCTCAACCCAAGAAAATGTAGCTAAAGGTTAACGGAAAGAAACCAGGACACCAGAGGAAGCAAGGACACTGAGGAGGGAAGTGCAGGGGGCAAAGTGCTTGCTGTGGAAGCATGAGTGAGCAGAGTTCACACCCCCTGCACCCACGCAAAGCCAGGCATGTGTAGTTGTAACCCCAGTGGGAGTAGGGCTTTCTGGCCAGTCCAGCCAACAAGATTGAGAGACCCCGTCTCAAAACAGTGAAGTGGAGAAGTGAAGGCGTAAGTCACGAACAAGGCAATACCAGTTTGGAGTTATGATTAATAGGGTGTTATTTATTTAAAGGGGAAAAAACTTACAGATCACAATCCCAGACAATAGCCATCTGCGCAACCAGGAAGGGAGTCTCGTCTCCAGCGGAGCAGTAAGAGAAGAGAGCAAGCAGAGGAAATAGCCGCTTTTTTAAAGGGAGTGAGACCATGCCCCAATGGGCTGGTATCACAGCAGCTATTGGTTGGAGGGGCGGAAAGACCTCCCGCAACACCTCCCCCTTTTATTTAAGTAAGAGAGTTCTAAACCTACTATGAAATTATATACAATAAGTACAAATATCCTATTCTAACTAGCTTAGGTCTTGTATAATAAATAACTTGGCCAAGTCGTGAGA
>NW_026067895.1:20209634-20270546 GCF_014885135.2 Alexandromys fortis | reverse complement strand
GGGAAGTGATGTGGGAGTGTCATATCAATCTGTTGATTTCATTGGCTGAGCAATAAAGAAACTGCTGGCCCTGATAGGTTGAAAGATAGGTGGGCGGAATAAACAGAATAGAATTCTGGGCGGAAGAGGAAGTGAGGTCAGACTCTGCTCTGCTCCCGGAGAGACCAGACAACTCTGCGCTCTGGAGCAGAGACATCATGGACGGAGGCTAGAATCTTCCTGGTAAGCGCACCTTGGGGTGCTTACAAACATTACTAGAAATGGGCTAGTCCAGGTGCGAGAGTTAGCCTAGAAGAGGCTAGATAGAAATGGGTCAAGCAATTAAATGAATACAGTTTGTGTGTTGTTATTTTGGGCATGAGCTAGCAAGCGGCCGGGGTGTTGGGGACGCAGCCCCGCTGCTCCTTATTTCAACAGAGAAGTAATTGAAGAAAACACATGTTGACTGCTGACTTCTCCACAACGACCTCTGGCCTCCACATAAAGTGACTCCCCCCGCAACAGAGAATTAGCACTAAGGGACACTTTCATAATAAAAACAATGCTTTTCCCAAGTTTCACACGATGTTTATGTACCCCTTTCTAGAAGTAGAAAATCTAGTGTTAGAATTAGGTAGTAAATAAAACTTAAAAAAAAAAAAAAAAGCAAAAGCAAAAAGGATGCATTATGCCTGTAACTCTCTCAAAGCAGGCTATCTACCATTTTACCCAAGCCAGTACCTGGGGCATGCAGGTGGTCAGCAAGTTTTGTGTGCTTTGATAGTTATGCTTAAGAACTTCACGGGCTTGAACAGAATCATAGTCTAGCCGATTGCTGGTTCGTAAGGTTTCAGTATCAGATGTAAGCCCTCCCATCCTGTGTTCAGGAAGGCAGGCAGGCAGTCGCGCCCAAGGAGAGCTTATGGACAAATTTTCACTATGTCCCTATTTGTACTGATTCTCCTGTATACCAAACGTTTGTCATAGAAAGTCACGTCACTTAACCCAGGCGATAAACAGGCTCTACAGTTCTCATTTCATTCACAAAGAAACTGAGGGTCTAAGAAGGAACTCCCCCCACATCTCAGATAGAATATTTGTCCAAAGCCACCCACAGATTCTCCAACTAGTCTGTGTATCAAACATCAGGCATGGGTAATAGTGACTTAAAACCAACATGATCAATTACTAAGATGCAAGTGCTTTTGGCTTATTCAATCTTTAATATTCTAACCTACATCTGAAATGTTTTAAAATTTTGTTTTTAAAACTTAGTTTTATGTGTATGAGTGTTTTCTCTACATGGGTCACATGCATGCCTGGTACCTCCAGAGGCCCAAAAAGGGTATCAGACCCCCACCCCCAACCCAGAACTGGAGTTACAGTGTGAACTACCAGGTGGGTGTTGGGAATGGAATTATGCCCTCCGCAAGAACAAGTACCCTTAATCACAGAGCCTTCCTTCTAGCTCCTACGTCAGAAACACTTTGTCCTAGCATTTCAAACTAGCTTTGGTGGCACATTCCTATAATTTCAGTCTTTGGAAAAGAGAGGTTGGGCATCAAGACTCAAGGTGAGCCTCAGATACACAGCAAGTTTGGTGCCAGTCTGGGCTACATGAAATTTTCAAAAATCCAAAACAAAAAGCTTAAAAAGTTCCTATATTTCAGGGGAAGCAGTTTTATTTACTAAGTCTCAGTTATGTAGCCAAGGATAACCTTGAATTGACTTGTATCTGAATGCTGGGATTATAGGCATGTGTCACAACTGGTTTTGCAGAGCCAGGGTTGAACTACAACTTCCTGCACTGGGCGAACAAGCTAGTTTGACAACTGGAGAGATGGCTTTCACTCATCTGATCCATAAGATCAACCCCCCAGCCCCACAGGGTGGAAGGAACTAACTCACAAGCCATTCTCTATAACCTCCATAACACACACACACACACACACACACACACACACACACACACACACACTGAATAAAAATATAAAACAAACTTAAAGGGGGCTAGAGAGATGGTTCCAGGGCTTAAAAGTCTTGCAGAGGATCCAGGTTCAGTTCTCAGCACCCACACCTGGTGGTTCACATCTGTAACTTCAGCTTCACAGGGATCTGGTGCCCTTTCTTGGACTCTATGGACTTTGCACTCAATGTGTACATACCCACACAGAGATACTTAATTCAGAGCTAGTTCCAGGACAGGCCCAAAGCTACAGAGAAACCCTGCCTTGAATAAAATAAATAAAATAAAACTTCTGGAAGTGGTGTTGGTACAGGCCTTTATTCCTGGCACTTGGGGAGCAGAGGCAGACAGAACTCAGTGAGCTTGAGGCCAGTCTGTTCTATAAATTGAATTCAGGACAGTCAGGACTGTTTCACAGAGAAACTCTGTATCCCACCCCCAGTCCCCAAAATTTAATACTAAAAAAATAACAAAATTTAAGATTATTTAGATTACTTTTATAGTCTCACAAAGATTTTAGTAATTAACTCCAAAAGAGTAGGTATGTTATGTAGGTACAGAACTAAGTTTAGAGTTGGTTCAACAGACAGAGTACACCTAAAGAGCATAAAAATTCTTTATTCAACCTAATCCAGCCAGTATTGAGTTTTCTATATTAAAAACAAGTTATTTTAAAAAATTACAGCAGAATTAGCAAGGCAGTGACTAATAAAGTCACTAAATTTGATTATATATTTTTCAATCATTTGGTAAGTACATAATGAACAATATTTTCAGCCATTTAGATGGAGTTAACTTCTACAATAGAATTTTACTAAACATTGAATTTTATAAAAAGAGGTTTAAAACATTGACATTTCTAGAAATAACAAAAACAATATGAAAATAAATTGGAGAACAGTATACTCACATATTCCCAAAGTCTCTACTGTCTCTCTTCTCTACTGTTCTGTTTATTACTGTCCTGTCCTAGAGAGCAGACCACCACTGTTTAGGAGCTATTGAGGCCTAAAGTAGCTCTGTCCTTTCTCAGCTAATCCTAGAAATTGTCTAAGTGTGATTTGCATTTTAGAGATGAAAATAACTGTGGCCAAGCAGCCATTTTGCCATGGTTATACACTACAGTTATTAAAACTTGAACTAGGCTCTTAAAGCTACCTACCCAGCTTTATTTCTGCCCATGTTTTTGCTTCATGGTTGGGTGGCCACCATCTGGGCAGGACCGGCATGGGTTATTTTCTTGGAATAAGGCTCTTAAGATTTGAAACTATTCAGTTGCAAGACTAGCATTCGCTCCTTTCTGCAGGCACTTGTGGTTCCTTCCCCATTACTCTACAAAGTTCTACCTCCTGCCCCCAAGGGATTAGAGCTGCTTCCTTGCCCTTCATGGACCTTGATGCCAATCAAACCCATCTTGGACATTAAAGTAATATGTAGGGAATTGAGTGCTTGCATAACTGTAAGTGCTGCTCAATTTAACAAAATTATCAAGGTCATTCTTTAGTATGTCTTTTCACACTGGGAATTATAAAAGTCAATATATTTCATAATTGCAGCTAAATATCTAAGTTATTTTTATTGATAATCAGAGTTCATATTTTCTCTTTAGAACAGCAGTGTTAGGTTAATTCAGTCAAATTGTCCCTTATACCCTAGATAATTACAACTCTGGATGTTCAATAGTCATTCACAGATACCATAAAACTGAGTTATTCAACCTTTAGAAAGATATCAGTCTTTACTAAAAGTATGTTTTATTTACAATCGAACCCAGCTCAATTTATATTTGTTACACTCCTAAAGTACCGATTTCTCAGTAGGGGACCATTTATTATCATGCACCACACACTGTGAACAGTGTTTTTTAAGCTTTAAAATTTTCATTTTAATCAATGAAAATAAGTAAAAGAACACTCAGATCGCTGAACAGTAGAATGGTCACTATTAACTGCTTTTGAACAATAAATACATAACTAGTTAAACAAAGACTATTAAGGAGCTAGCCCCCTTAATATGACAATCAGGATCTAAAAGAGGGCTGGTGCTGTAGCTCAACTGTAGTGTTTACCTAGCATGCAGAAGGCCCTGGGTTCAATCCTCAGCACTGCATAAAAAACAGCAGCCTATAATTGGGAGGAGCAGGAGTTCAAGGTCATCTTCAGATACCTAGGAAGATTGAGACTAGCCTCTGTGAGAGACCCTGACTCAAAAACAAAACACCCTAAACACATCAGTATTGGTTATCTTATAAATGGATATAGCCAAACCAACACCTGGGTACTCATTAAAGACTTGCTCTCATAATTACCTCACTGACTGAGATTCACGAAACGCTCAAGACCACAGTTTGGGTCACTTACTGCTTGTTCTAACAGATTGCAAACTGTCAGAGCTGGGACCAAGTTTATCTTATTCACCACTGTATCCCACAGCACCCTGCAGTGGCTGAGTAAATGGGAGGCAATTAACAAATATCTAAATAACTGAATCAATGAAAAAACCCCAGCAATTTTATTATTTTTTCCAAGTTATTCTCTGTTTAAATTACTAACTGGCAGCCCCAAGTCCTAGAAATACAGGATTTAAAAACACTGAGTGACACAGGCCTTCTACCTCATTTCTCCTGTCTCTCCCTTGCCACCCCCCCTCCCACCTTTTCTGAACAACCCCTCAGACACACACACACACACACACACACGACAACGATGAATACATGGGTCAAAATTACATTATGAACTATGATGTCAACATTGCATAAATAAACTTTAATAGTGAAAAAGTGATCTGGAAGCCCTGGAAACTGACCCTATATATCTGAGATGTCACATGGGTTAAGGAAAAGGCAACAGAATCTCTGTTGTTCGGATGATCATTTCAATGCTCATGTATACATTTTTTGGTTTGTTATTTATTCAGAACTAATTTACATTTCCTCATATTAGCACAGGCTCCTGTTTAGCATGTAATCAGATTATGCCAGTGAGAAAAGTCCTCACAGGACCTTCATTGAGTTGTTGTTTCTAAGAAAACACTGAACATGAGTATATACAAAAGAGGCATCAGAATAAAACAGCATGTCCATTTTTAATATTTATACAGTTTTATCTTTACATTTTTGTCTGGAAAAATATGAACAAACCCAGGTTTACCATGCTAAAATAATGGTTTAGTCGACGGCCGTCAAAGCAGTACTTATAAATAACCAAGTTGAATCGTATCCTTAGGTTCTGTGATTACTGAGAGGATCCCCTGCTTTGCGTGCTTTATTCTATTTCTTAAAAATATAGGAGCAGTACTTATCACCAGTCTCCACTAGTGCATTAATGATGGAATCAGAACAACACGACAGGCTCGTCAGGATGAGAGGCCTCAGAACAACAGAAGTCAGTTTTATGCTTCTTCTTGCTCTGGATAATTTAGGATTTTGCGGTGTGCCTGACGTAAATATTGCTGCTGTTTGAAGTAAACCTTAAATGCTCCTTTTATGGCAACAAAAGCAATTCCACCCTAAAATAAAAAGGGAGATTAATTTTTTTGTAATGCAGGCTTAGAGAAACAAGAAAAAGAACTTTACACAGATCACAAAAGACACCGGCTTTGGCGCCAAATGAATCCTGATAACTGCAAGGAAAACACTCTTTTCTGTTAGGGCTGAGATTAGGCAAAAGTAGACATTTCAAGCGGCGGAGGAAGAGCTTCCTCCACCTGCATCATTCGAGCTGCTTTCTTCCCATGGAGTTCTACATTCATCTGGTAGAAAGGAGACTGGCAGAGCGCCATGCGGCCTATGACCAAGGAGGGCAAGTGGGGTGGCAGGAAACAGCATGAGCCAGTTTCATATTGTGTTTATTTATGATGTTGGTACTGGGGATTAAGCCCAGAGCATATTCCAGAAAAGAAGGTACCTATAGAAAGGGTCCAAAGGCCAGATTGGCAGCAGCAAAACCCCCCTTTTTATTTCCCTCAAGCTAAGGTGACAGTGGGGTTAATGAAAAGACAAGGCAGGGGAACTACACAGAGCCCCTACAGAACTTCTCTCCCCCTTAAAAAACAAATACAGTTTCACTCTCTTCTGTATAGTGCTTGAGACAAGTAATATTAAATCCATCTTACCAAGATTGTCCTTTGTAAATTTGAGTTAACACTACTGAACATCAGTTTACCAACTATTGTCGCAATAGTAGGAAAGACAAGGGCTCCACACAAAATTCGGGTAGCAGAGACATGATCAGCTAAAGGATTAGCTTCAGCTGGAATTCGAGGAACAGGACAACCAATCCCTAGAAGGAGGGGGAAGCATCATGTTAGTACTAAACCTCAGGAATAGTTAAAAAAAAAATACTTTCAGCTTTAAACATTAACCTCCTCCCGCCAAACAACAACAACAAAGCCATGTGATGGTTCTTCTAAAGGTCAATTCAACAGTGCTTTATTTATACAGCACAATTCAGGACCTTACCTGGAAATATACTGTTCAGAATTTGTAGTTTATTTGAATATTTGCGCCATAGTCTAAGCACATAGTCCTCCCAGCGGATCATTTTGCCCAGTATCAGCATGACAGGAATAGTAGGAAGTCCAATCAAAAGGAATAAAGGGTCAGCTCGCTCCATGACATCTAGCCCTTCTTTATGGCCTACGACCTGTAAAGCAGACAGCATTTGCTACAGTTATTTTCTTATCTAAAGCAGCGGTATACTTTTTTTTTTTTTTTTGAGACATGGCTTCTGTGTGTAGTCCTGGCTGTCCTGGAACTCTCCTGTAGACCAGGCTGGTCTCTACCTCAGGGATCTGCCTGGTTCTGCCTCCCGAGTGCTGGGGTTAAAGGCAGGGCACAGTGGCACATATTTGTGTGGTAATATATTCAGTTCCTTTTGTAAGAAATACTCAATTTCAAAAAAACAGAAACAAAAAGTTAAAAAATGTTTTAATTTAATGTAATTCTGTTTGTCAATTCCTGCTGCTAGAGTCCTTCAGGAAAAATTCTTGTCTTTGCCTTTAAGAATTTTTTTTAACCTATGTTTTTCTAAGATCTTTGATTCATTCTCCTTCAAGTGGATATCCTGTTTACACGGAGAACGAGACAGACACGAAGGAGGAGAGGTTTTTACTGAAAAACTTGGTTTTTCTCCTCAATGTGTGTATTAAGACATGGTCTCACATATATCCCAGGATAGCTGTCTCAAACTCACTATGTAGCTGAGGTTGACCTTAAACTCTTGATCTTCCTGCCTCTACTTCTCAAACAGTTACAGACACTGGACATCACATCCAAACTAATGCATCTTTTTG
The DNA here is from genome assembly GCF_014885135.2 of Alexandromys fortis. NCBI lineage: Eukaryota > Metazoa > Chordata > Mammalia > Rodentia > Cricetidae > Alexandromys > Alexandromys fortis. Next base: position 20,263,309 of record NW_026067895.1, on the reverse strand, counting down.
ACACTACTGCTAAATAAATATAGTCTATTCCATTGGTCTACATACCTGTTTTTGTGCCAGCATCATAGTACTGTTACTATGTTTCTGTAGTTAAATCTGAGATCAGTTTTTGTGTGTGTGTGTGTGTTTAAGATAGGTCTTATGTAACCCTTGCTGGCCTGGAACTCACAGAATGCTGGGAATAGAGGCATGGACCACCACATCTGACTGAGATCAGATATAGTGATATATGCAGCATTGCTCTTTTTGCTTAGCATTGCTTTGGCTATTGAGGGTCTTTTAGTATTTATGAATTTTAGGATTGCCTTTTCTAGTTCTGTGATGCACTTTATGTTGAATATAGAGTTTGATTTTGATAATACAGACTTGTTTGTTTGTTTTTGTTTTTGGAGATGGGGTTTCTCTATGTAGCCCTCATTGTTCTGGAACTTACTTTGGTAGACCAGGCTGACCTCGAACTCAGAGATCCACCTGACTCTGTTCCCCAGTGCTGGAAATAAAGGTGTGTACCATCACTGCCCAGCAATAGACATTTATATAATATTAATCCTGCCAGTCCATGTATAAGGGAGGTCTTTCCATCATAATATACATACGTATTTTTTAATTTTAGTGTATGGGTATTTGCCTGAACGTGTGTCTGTGCACTACATGTATGCCTGGTACCTGTAGAAGGGGGTTGGGCTTCCTAGAACTAGAGTTACAGACAGCTGTGAGGTCCCAAGTGGGTGCTGGGACTTTAACCCAGATCCTTTGAAAGAGTAGCATTATTAACCACTGAGCCATCTTGTAGACCTTAATGTCTTATTCAGTAACTTGAAGATGGTTTGTTTTTAAATATTTGGTTTTTTTTTTAAAGCTATTGTGAGAATTTTTCTAATCCCAAAATGGGCTATTGAACTGAATATACTTCTCAAGGAAGAAATACAAATGATTAATACATATTAATATTTGAAAAGGTGTTCAACATCATTAGACATCAAGGATACATATCAAAACTGCTCTGAGATTCCAATCCATTCCAGTCAAATGACTAGTTTTGAGAAACAAAGGTTGGTCAGGGAGGATGTGGAAAAGAGGAATTCTTATATTTGACTAGTGAGAATATGTACTTGTGCAGCCACTGCTGAAATTGGCACGAAGTTAATCAAAAAACTACACTACTCTTGGTGATATACCCAAAGGACCCTTATGTCTACCAACAGATAGATAGATGGACAAAGAAAATGTTGTACACATGAACAATGGACAATGAAAATGGACAATACAGCCGGGCGGTGGTGGCACATGCCTTTAATCCCAGTACTCGGGAGGCAGAGGCAGGCAGATCTCTGGGAGTTCGAGGCCAGCTTGGTCTACAAGAGCTAGCTCCGGGACAGGTACCAAAAGCTACAGAGAAACCCTGTCTTGAAAAACCAAAAAAAAAAAAAAAAAAAAAAAAAAAAAGGAAATGGACAATACACAAGAAAATGGACAAACCTGGCAATCATTATATTAGACAAAATAAACCAGACATGTAAGGAAAGACTGTGTCTTCTAGACTACACAGAATCTAGATTCAAATTTGTGTGTATATATTACATATGCTTTTGTAATAAAACTTAAAAGGGGACTGTGAGAAGGTCTTCTAAAAGAGGTAGGAGGTAAAAGAACATCCACATGACAGGAAATTAGCAGGCGCCTCCCTGGAGGGAAAAGATCCAGTAAGAAAGGCAAGAGGGTAGGGAAAAAGATAGTGGGGAACTGGGCTAAGAAAGAACAAAAATTATTACACATATGCATAAAATGCCATTAATAAACCTGTTATTTTGTATACTAATTTTTTTTTATTAGAGTTTTGTCAAGTGGTGCCATAAAGCTGTCACTTAGCACTTGGGAGGCTAAGGTAGGAAGATCAGGAGTTCAAGTAAAAAGACCTTGTTTAAAAAAACATAAAAAAAAAAAGCCTGGGCAGGTGTGGTGGCAGTCCTTTAACACTAGCTCTCCATCTGATTTGATGGTTGTTGTGGAGTATTAGTTGAAGAAGTGTTACATTAGCTAATGCTGTGGAACATTTGTTTAATGATGAAAAGATGTGTTGCATTCTTTTATGTTGTATTTGTTTAATTAACTCTGTGAAGCTCTGTTACTTTGCCTGTCTAAAACACCTGATTGGTAGGTCTAATAAAGAGTTGAATGGCCAATAGGTAGGCAGGAAAAAGGAAAGGCGGGACTGGCATGCAGAGAAAATAAATAGGTGAAAAATCAGGGGTCAGCCATCTAGCTACACAGCAAGCCATGGAGTAAGAAGAAAAGCATATAGAAAGATAAAGTCCAAAGGCAAAAGAGAGATGGGATAATTTAAGAGAAGCTGGTTAGAAATAAGCAAGTCATTTATAAGAATAAGCCTCCATGTGATTATTTGGGAACTGGGTGGTGGGCCCCTAAAAGAGTGAAGAGAAAAAGAAAAAAAAATCAAAAAGCAACAGATGGTGGCAAAGGCAGGTGGATCTCTAAGTTCAAGGCCAACCTGGTTTACAAACCAAGTTCTAGGGCAGCCAGGGCTACATAAGACTACATAACAGAGAGACCCTGCTTCAAAACAGCAACCCCATCCCCCCAACTTATCACTTGTGAGGCAGTAATATGTATATCGTCATGAGTTCAAGATCAGCCAGGACTACACAGTGAGACCCTGTCTCGAAACAAAAAAACCAACAAACACAAAAAGCCAATTCCATAACTATAGACTGGAGACATGGAGAAGTAATGAGAATTAACTGGAAAGGAATAGTGATCTGGCTGGTGATTTATATGAACTGCAAAGCTGATCACAGCAAACTAAAAAAAAAAATGTTAGGCCCTGGGGGACGGCAAATCTCAGGGCATGATATGCATGTAGCTCAGTTGATGCACCATATAAACTGGGCACAGTAGCTATATCAGCTATTTTTACTTGTGATTAAATACCCAACAGAAGGATTTATGGGGTTCCCTAACTGACAGGTTGAGAACACAGGTCAGCATAGTGGGAAGTGCTGACAGGAGTCTGGTGCAGCTGAGGACAAGGTAACCCCAGTTCATTTTCTCTGCTTTACAAAATCCAGAGCCCACCTCAATGAACCTAAGATAGACCATCCCTCATAGGAGTGCCCAGAGGTTTGTATTTTTAGTGCCTAGTTCCTGTCAAGTCCACAATCAACATTAACCATTAGAGTAGCATAAGGCTATAATCCTACCCCTTGGCAGGGTGGAGACAGGAGGTTCAGAAATTCAAGGCCAACTTTAGGCTACAAATCAAACTGGAGGCAAGCTCCATATCCTGCCCATTCATGTTTTGCTAATGTTAACTCTGGGACTTGACATAAACTAGTCTGCCCCCCCCCCCCCCGCCAAAAAAAAAAAAAAACCCACATAAATACTGTTGGTTTAGACGCTGCATAGAAATAAAAACAAGTAAATAGAAGTGTTGTATGGTGACTGGAATAGCCAAAACAATGTTAAGTAACAGCAGCAACATCTATTATCTTACTTTTGACTTTCAATGTAATCATTTATAGGATTTTTACCATGAAAGCTTTGCTTACATACTCATATATGCATGTTTAGGTAGGTAAAAGATGCTGTCCCAATACTCTTAAAATTACACAGTACGTATCTACCGTCCCAGCTAATCACTCATTCTTGGAATAAATGTTTCAAGCAAGGGAGTAAATAAAAAGGTGATTTCTAAACAGTTAACACACAATACATATTTGTAACTTTTGTTTCCTTGCTTATATTAATATTTCCAGTCTATAAATCCAAAATATTAAAAATTTCAAGCACCAGCTCAAGACTTTTCTTATAATAGCAATTGATCTTTCCCTTTTACTGAATTAAAAATGTTGATAGAGGTCTGTATTTGATTCATATTTACATACACGATTATATAACTGCTCTCTAGTATGTCATTATGTACACCTTACTTGAAGTCCCAACACTGAGTGAGACTTACCTAAAAGTAAAAACACAATGGTTAATAAACTGTTGTATTTTTATACACAGAATGCTAGACAAATCTCCACAGTTATATGAAAAGATCAAGAATCATTATGAAAAGAGACTGCAGCTATAATATGAAATTAGCCATAGTGGGTACCTAAGGAGGTGATGGGGATCTAGGCAAATGAAGGACAGGAGAACTCTCCCTAGACCACTCTGTACAACACTACTGCCTGCATGTATGGGGGTGGGGCATGCTACAGCTCATGTGTAGAGGTCAAAAGACAATTTCTTTTGGGAGTCCAGTTCTCTCCCTTTCTATCAATGTGAGGGCTGGGGGAATTGAACTTGGATCATTCATTAGGCTTTGTGGCAAGCATCTCTACCCACTAAGCCATCTTGCTGGTTCTAGTCTACTTTTTATATAACTTGTTATTCTTTAATCATGATAGTATCATTACTTATTTAAAACAATACATTTTAAAAACTCCTAGCAAATATTTAATAGACCTTCACATCAAAAGTAGTATCACTGAATAGAGGAGAATGGTGAACCTGCATCACTGTCACTGCTCCATAAGTCACAGCTGTCCAATAGATAGATCCAACCATTATTCCTGCTGCAGCAAAAGGGCAAGCTTTTGAGATCAGTCTATCTGCAAGATCCAAGACATAAACGACTGGACCTACAATATGAAGAGAGAAAAGTTTCAACACAAGGTGGGTTTTTAGGATGACTTCTTCAATATTTCCTATAGGTCTAAAACACTTGTATGAAGTTAGATGTTCTAAAAACAGTTGTTAAATAGATATTTTTAGACTTTTATTTTTATTTTTAGTAATGTGTGTGTGCAAGTGTGTGTCACATATGTCTGGATGCCTGTGGAGGTCAGAGGCATGGGATCCCCTGGAGCTGGAGTTACCATGTGACTGTGAGACACTTGGCATGGGTGCTGGGAACTGCACTTGGGTTCTCCAGAAGAGCAAGCTATAGCATACTCTTAGCTACTGAGTCATCTCTCCAATCTCTAGTTGTTATATGTCTAACAGACTTGAGTAGTTTAGACTTTCTCGACAATTTGCATGAATGAATATCTAGGCTGTTCAAACTTTATTATTGATCCTGTAATTAGAGCAATAAATAAAGTTGCTTCAGATGAGGGAAACAATCCTCACTTCTACCTCAACCACACTGGCTACTGTAGAGTGAAAGGTAGTTTGCTTGCTTTTTTTTCAAATAGTTCCTAGGAACCATTAAGTCCTGTTTAAAAAAAATAAATAAAATTGCATTTCTGACTTTAGTCATTGTGTCTTGATAAAGTGTATAAAGGTAATGCTATTTTTATTTTTAAAAAAATTAATATTTACTTATTTATTAATGTACGTAAGGATTTTTTTTTTTTGGCCTGCATGCATGTCTGTGTTGCACCTGTATTGCATATGGCTGTGAGCCTCGATGTAGGTGCTGGAACTGAATCCAGGTCCTCTGTAAGAACAGCAAGTGCTCCTATCCAATGAGCCATCTCTTTAGCCCCATGGCTATTTTCTTATAGCCACACAAGTCAATTTATTTTACCTGATTTTAAATATACTGTATTTGGTTGAAAATTATTTTCTAGAAGAGTAGTCAGCACCTCTACCCATGTATCCATCTCTCCAGTCCTGCATTTAGGTTTCTTGATAGAGTCCAAAATCATTTTATTCCAAAAGGACAGACAGCTCTGACACTAGGAGTTAAATCATCAATTCTTGTAGTGATTTTTCTGAATTTTAGGAAAGCACTTAAGTGTTTACTAGTTATGAATCATGGCCAGTTCAGGACCCTTGTTGTAGCTTACAGCCTACTTCTCCAGTCCTAGAGGATCTGACACCTCCCATGTGTGAGCACTGCACATACATGGTGGACAGACATACAGGCAGGCAAAACATCCATACACGTAAAAATAAATAATAAAAAAAGAGAAAATTATTTTCTAATAAGCTTTTTCTTTTTTTTTCTTTTTTTTTTTTTTTTTTTTTTTTTCGAGACAGGGTTTCTCTGTAGCTTTGGAGCCTGTCCTGGAGCTAGCTCTGTAGACCAGGCTGGCCTAGCTTTTTCTAAATGATTATGGAGTCAGTGTTTATGGTATTCTAATAGCACATGTGCCAATTATCAATTATAGTCTTACTATTTTGGAAGTATTTACTTGCCAGTAAGTCGAATTTAATTTACCTCTAGAATGTTCCAGAAATGGAAAGGTTGTAGATCTGCTCACCACAAAACCAAAGAACTGAACCTCTGCATTTAACCAAAGGTATAAGTAACTTGTTGGCTAAGTAATTTATTTGTCGAATATCTCTATATACAAACTGTTATTTTAGACATTTCTTAGAAATGTATAAGTTCTATCCCGTGCTTTCTTGGAGCCTACAATCTAAAAAATGTTAAACACAAAAGCAGTTACCATATTGTATAAAGAAATTAATATAGTAATTTTACAATAGAATAATTAAACAAACATAAAAGGAAAAAATCTTATAAAGGCCCGATAAAAACTCCCCACTGACTTCTAGAGCCAGCCACTGTAAAGACAGAGGTGATGTGAAGGAAAGATTCCATAAATGGTGGCACTGGAAGCCAGAAACCAAAGGTACATAATAAAAGCTCAACATTTGAATTTCTTAGGATTGCTAAATCTGTAATCAGAAAACTAAAGCCAGGAGATCCTCTGCGTTCTGTGGTCAATACTGGAGCCCAGGGAGCCAAGCTTCCATTTGTAGACTGGGAGGACTCTCTTCACTCTCAAGGTCACAGCACCCGCTGGCAGTTCTTTCTCTTCTTGGCTCCTTCATCATTAACCCTACTTGTTTCTATCAGACAAACATTATTTCATTTATCTTAAAAATAAACATTTTTTTTTTTTTTACTATGTGTGGATATGTGGGACGTAGGTATGTGTTTTGAGACGCCAGAGGACACCTTCAGGAAGTAGTTCTCTCCTTCAACCACCAAGGACCAGAACTCAGACTGGCAGGCAGTGTCCTTACCTGCTGAATCTTTTCACCAACCCCCTAAAATCTTTTATTTATTTATTATTTTTGAGAGAGTGCCTCACTATCTAGCCTAGGCTGGTCTTGAACTCATAAAGATTCACCTGCCTCACCTTCCCAGTGTACCGGCCTTCTAAAATCTTCTGATCCTTCCTGTCCTACTACTCCATTTCCTTGCTTCCTCTGAATACTCAAAATAACCATCCAATTTTCCTTTAGTTTTTCCCAAAAACCTATTCATGGGTATCACTAACAACCTCCACATATCTAAATTCAGTAGTTTAATCTCAGTACATTTACTTAGCCTATTAGCTAAACATGACATATTTTCTTTCCAACATATGGTTGGTTCTTTTTTTTTTTTTTTTAAATATTTATTTATTATGTATACAATATTCTGTCTGTATGCCTGAAGGCCAGAAGAGGGCGCCAGACCTCTTTGCAGGTGGTTGTGAGCCACCATGTGGTTGCTGGGAATTGAACTCAGGACCTTTGGAAGAGCAGGTAATGCTGTTAACCACTGAGCCATCTCTCCAGCCCCTGGTTGGTTCTTTCCAGAACATTTGTCACTCAATTTTAGTTTCCTTGCTGATTTCTTCTTTACTTTCATAAAGTTCCCTCTGCTAATCTATACCACACCGTACTTAATTTGTTATATCTCCTTTTCCTAAAGCATCTTCATCACATAACATACTTTTCTTATTAAATCTATTTCAATTTACTACAACAATGGTTGGAGAACCACAACCCCATAGCCAAATCTAACCAGCTGTCTACTTTTGTAATTAAAGTTTTACTGGAAAATGGCCAGATGCAAAGTCTAAAACATATTTATTTATAGAGGTCTTTAGAGATCTGCTTATTCCTGTATTGAAATACAGGCTCCAAAGGGGAAAAGTGCTGATTTTATTTATTGATGTACCCCAAATGCTCATGATTCTTAAGCAATTTGTGTAACTGAATTCTCTCCTAAGATACATATGGTAATTAAAACTAGTGGACGGGAGGGATATAACTCATAAAAGTCATGTGTATTTGGATGAAAATGTAATTCCTAAAAGGCAGCCCACAATTATTTTATTTATTAGAGCCTGAATGACAACCTAGACGCCTGAATAGTTTTTCCTAATAAACTGCAGAAAATCATACCACAATAAGCTAAACTTTCTTGAGGAATTATCTGGTGTTTTTTTTTTTTTTTGTACAAAACCCCATAACCCTTATTTTTATTTTGAAAATTTTGTGTCTGTCCCTTGGGTTATTTATAGAATACTTGCCCAGTAAAATTAAGGAACGGGCTCAATTACTTATTCTAGACTTTTCAGATAAAACTCTTGTCTTGGCTTTTATCTTAATTTTACTTTGCCCAAATATTTCATTTCTTCCAGGCAGACTAATCCAAGACTAGTTTTAATATTTGGAAGGAAGAATATTTAGTATTAAACATATCATTATGATAAAAAGCCAGCCTGTGGAAATACTCCTGTGAGTTAAAGATTATCTAAGCAAGGGGCTGGAGAGATGGCTCAGAGGTTAAGAGACTGACTGTTCTTCCAAAGTACCCAGGTTCAATTCCCAGCACCCACATGCAACTTACAACTGTCTGTAACTCCAGTTCCAGGGAATCTGACACCCTTACACAGACACACACGCAACAAAACACCAATGCACATACGGAAATCCTCTGGATGATAATCCCCAACTGAGTGTGCCAATCGCCTTTATGACAGAGGACCATAATTTTAGGAATACAGTATCAGATTACAACACAAAGAGTTAAGGAGTATGGGAGGAGACAAAATCCTAGTCCTTGAAAACTCTCATTCTACCAGGAAAGAGAAAACATGAATAAATGCTCAACACAAATTAACTAAGGGCATAAAAGTTTCAGTATTTTAGAAAGGCTTTATTAGCTTTCCAACACTGACTGGTGACTAGACCTAGAACTTCATGCATGCTAATAAGCGTTCTGTCACTAAGCTACACTCAGTCCAGGACTGGATTTTCAATGGCTTGGTGGGTCTGACCACATACACTTTCAACAGTATTATATTTATATAATGGATGGCAACTGAAAGTTTATAAACAATAGCTTTTATAAATCTAATAATTCAAAAGGTATTAGAGAAGCTTGTAATTAAAAGGAAGTTTTATTGTGAATTCTTTCATATAATAAAGATTTTTATAAAGACAAACTTTCCTAATATTTTGGGTAAATTCAAGTTTTTGCATTTCAAAATTGAGTGACAAAAGTAAGCTGAAACTTTTGAGTAAACATATTAGGCTACTCCAAAAGAAGCAATCAGCTTTGTCTCAAGACACTGTAAACCCAACTTTGCTCTAGCTGTGATTCAGATTCAGGTAGAACTGGGTGAGGTGCCACACACCAGTAAATCTTGTACTTCCATCCTAAGGCTGAACGATTTTTAAAGACTTAGTTTTTATTTGTGTGTGTGTGCACATGTGCACAATGGTTATGGGTACCTGAGGAAGTAAGAAGAGGATATCAAATCCTCTGGAGCTCAAGTTAGAAGTGGCTGTGAGTTGTCCAGTATGGGTTTTGGGACCCAGACTCAGATTCTCCTCAGCCAAGAGCAGCCAGCACACCTATCACTGTGCCATCTCTCTACACACCTGTTTCAAGTTCTTTTATTCCTTTTTAAAAAGACGAGTCTTACTACATAGCCATGGTTGTCCTGGAACTCACTATGTAGACCAGGCTGGCCTTGAATTCACTGTCTTCACTATACTACTTGTCTTTCATGCAAAGCTGTCATTTCCTCTCACATAAGAAAACAAACAGACATTTTCTATATCCACCTCATTTTCTTGTACGAGAAAAGTACTTCATTATCTACATTTTTATAGTATGCATAGCACCTACCAAGAACAAAGCATCTAATAATCTCTAATTTTTTCCATGATACCCACTCTCCTCTAGAATCTCTCTTTCGTTTGGACTGGTCCATAAATCAAGCTGTGGCTCTTCCATACCTCTCAGTTATAGGTAAGGGCAATATTAAAAATGTTTTAAGAACAGCAAGGCATACATTCCAAACAAGAATGACACTAGCTCAGAAGCATATGGCTTTAAAGAAAAGGGTTATACTTCTTTTCAGGGTAGTCTCATTTTCAAAGACTTCTGGTTATTTTCATGTCCAGTAATTCCCAGAAAAAGGGGTAGTTTTCCTGAAATATAACAGTATAAATTGGATTCTCAAAATGAACTTATCTTTATTGGTTCAGCAGTAGAGCAACTGCCTAATACGGAAAAGACCCAGAGTTCAGTACCTAGCATTGCCAAAACCAAAGCAAAACTTTAATTTCCCTGTTTTTGCTTTTTAATAGAATAAATAAGGAATATTAGGACACTCACCACTGGTTTTTCTCTTAAACCAACTGTCCCCAAAGAATGATGCTCTTTAAGTCTACCTCTGCCCTCCCTTTTTAATGAGTATGCAATCTCAGGTGTAATCCCCAGAAGCACCGTTTACCTCATTTGAGACAGGGTGTGGGACAACCCTGCTTCTGCTTCTCTAGCACAGGGCTCCATGTTCTGAAAACTGAACTTAGGTCCCATGTTTGCCAGGCAAACACTTTACTGACTAAGCTGTATCTCCAGCCCTGAGTCGGCTTTGTATTACAGCTCTCTTGTTCAGTTATATCCATAGTTAGGCATGAAAGTTTTTTCTTTTTTCCCACGGGGGGAGGAGAGGGAGTAGGGTAATGCTTCAAGACAGGGTTTCTCTATGTAACAGCCTTGCCTGCCCTGAACTTGCTTTGTTAGACCAGCCTGGCCTTGAACTCAGAGATTCACCTGTCTGTCTCCTGAGTACTAGAAATCTTTTTCTTCTCAAACAAAAACACAAAGACAAATAGGCAAGTCTGAGGACTTGTTAAAGATATTGAAAACTCTTTGCAAAATAAATCTTTGACATTCAGTGAGGGAAAATATCAAAATTCACCAAAAAGCAAAGATATGAAATAATTTAAAAATAAATCTGAGGGGCGGCATATTAAAAAGCATTGACAGTTCTTGCAGAAGTGCTGGAATCAGTTCCCAGGGCTCACTTGGTGGTTTACAACTATCAAACTCAGCTTCAGGGGATCTAATGCCCTCTTGTAGCATCCCTAGGGACCAGGCATGCACATACATATATATACACTCAGGCAAAATACTCAAACATAAAAACCAACCAGCCAACCAGAGAGCTGGGTATTGGAGTTCATGGCTGGGGAACTATCATGAGTTCCAGGCCAGCCTGGGATAGAGTGAGATCTTGTCTCAAGTCCCCACCATTTTCCTTTAAAAAACAAAACAAAAAAAACCAAAAAAAACCTTGACATCATATATCTGTATAATAACAACAGGAAACATGTATGCTGTTCTTAATATAGTCAAACAGTCCTTACCCAACTTTGGAAAAACTATTAGGTATTCAGCATTGCACTGAGGACATGCCACTCTAGCTGTACTGTTTCCTCTTTGCTTTTCATCCACCCAGCGTTGCAGACAAGCCTGGTGAACCCACTTAGTAGATCCTCTGCATCTGCATGGTCTCACCCATTCAGCTGTTCTATCATCTTCATCGGTGGCAAAACACACCCAGCAACTTCTGAAAATTAAGAGAAAAATGTTTACCTCCAGGGGTGCACATGAAGCTTTTAGCTAATGGGATGGAATTATTATGTGGTTTTGTAGAACTTATATTAAAATACAGAGTCCAAACAATGAATTTATTCCAAGTAGAGCATTTCTTTTCTCTCCTTTTAATCTTCCACTACAGAATCTATCTTTTGAACTTTGTTATCCATTTTTTTCTTATTCATCTTTCTAGTAATTCTGAGTAGTGAACCAGAGGATTAAAACAGTTTTAAGTATCTTTGGTTTTATAAGGGAGGGCCTTGGACCTTCCCCAAAGTAATGTGCCTCTGAGGACTGAATTGGATGGGGGTAGGGAGAGAGGGTAGGTGGAGGGAGGGAATGAGGAGGTGGGGAAGGAGTGGGAACTTGGATTGGTATGTATAATGAGAAAAGATAGTTTTCTTTTTTTAAAAAAAATATTTATCTATTCATTATGTATACAATATTCTGTCTGTGTGTATGCCTGCAGGCCAGAAGAGGGCACCAGACCCCATTACAGATGGTTGTGAGCCAACATATGGTTGCTGGGAATTGAACTCAGGACCTTTGGAAGAGCAGGCAATGCTCTTAACCTCTGAGCCATCTCTCCAGCCCCTGTTTTCTTTTTTTAAGAAAATAAAAAGATAAACAAACAAACAAAACTACAAGGTGTTGAGATGTGTTAGATTTATTTATGCTGTGGCATATTTGTTTAATGATGTAAAGATGTGTTACGTTCTTTTATGTTGCATTTGTTTAACTCTGTGAAGCTGCTACTTTGCCTCTCTAAAACCCCTGATTGATCTCTTTGCTAAGCAGGGGATGCTAGAGAACTTGCTGCAAATTCTGACCACCTAACCTTGGTATCTGGGGTACATGTTGTGGAAGAAGTCCTCTGACCTCCACATATGCATGCCAAGTCAATTTCTTTTTTTCCTTTTTTAAACTCCCTTGTAGTACCTCTTACCCATACTTGGATATGACTTAAACCCACATCATACTCTCAAATATACTTTACTTTCCGTGAACACCTCTTTACTTTTTTGTTTTGCTTTTTGAGATAGGGTTTCTCTGTGTAGCCCTGGATGTCCTGGAAATGCTCTGTAGACCAGGCTGGCTTGCCTGCTTCTGTCTCCAGAGTGCTGGGGATTAAAGGCATGTGCCACCAACTCACCGGCTCACTTCTTTGCTCTTAACCATCACGCTGAAGCTAATATTAAAATATCTTTAATAAAATCTTCAATCTTGCTTCATTAAATGGTAAAATATCCAGATCATAAAACTCATCACTTTAACCATTTTACGGGTATAATTCAATTAAACTATATTCCCATTATTGTGGCTATTCACAGGATGACTAACATCTCTGAATAATACTACAATTGCTAAGTGTATGAGCAAATAGGGCAGCTGAGATGCTGTTAGTATAAATACATATTTAACACAACAGGTAATTTTCTAAGAATATTTGTCTCCTTTTGAACTGGATATATATTTTGGCAACAAAATGTGGGCATAGCATCTAGAACTTCCTACGTTCTCTTAAGTTATTGAGGAGAGAACACATAAGTAGCTAGTATGGCTACATATATCAGAATAATGGTCAGTATTAAGTAAGGGATGGGAATGTGGTTCAGCGTTAGTGTGCTTATCTAGCATGAAGCCTTGGCTTCAATTCCCAGCACTGTATAAACATTGTATAAACGGTAGACGCAGGAATAGCTGTATAGTCATCTTCCTTGTAAATATAAGCATAGGTTTGTTTTCCCTAGTATTTTTTAATATTTATTTATTTATTACGTATACAATATTCTGTCTGTGTGTATGCCTGCAGGCCATAAGAGGGCACCAGATCCTTTACAGATGGTTGTGAGTCACCATGTGGTTGCTGGGAATTGAACTCAGGACCTTTGGAAGGGCAGGCAATGCTCTTAACCTTTGAGCCATCTCTCCAGCCCCTTTCCCTAGTATTTTTACAATGAAAAATTTCAAGCTTTCTAAAAAAATATTCAGAAGTGGGCAGAAAGGATGTAAGAACTACTGTGAAATCCGGTCTTCTGGCTTTGTACCCAAAAGCACAGGTAGCTGCAGATATATACAGTCCCTGCCAATGAAAAACTAAAGCCAACAATGGTGGGTGCGATGGTTATTGGCCTAAGATAGGGTCTCTCTCTCTCTCATACAGGTAGCTGTGCTTACCTATATAAGACCTGCAGAAGATGGGGCCTAGCAACACTGCATCACTGGAGGGAGGAGGGATTCATGAAGCCCCATGCCCTACCCAGGAAAGGCTGCTGCAGGAGGAGGGAGTAAATTTTGTGGGGTAGCCACTGATAACTTGCCCACGCTCCTGTAAATAACCCAGACCCATGCTTATCCAATCAATCCTAATTGAATTCAGTGGAACACACAAAGACATGAAAACAGGAGGGAGGCTTGGCAGGAAAATATTCAGTAGTGGAGGGGGGGATGAGCTAGGGTAATGGGAGTGGAAAATGAACAAAATATGCTTTATGTTTACATTTCTGCAAAGGGCAGGCGGAATTCCCAAGTTTCTGTAAATTCTTCCCTGTGAATCTCGAAAGAATGTATGAAGAACCAGGACAACATCTGGCTGTAAAGAGTTTTCTAAAGTCACTACATAAAAGTGAAAGTGGCATGTCATCAGAACAGACAGCTACGTAATACCTTCTGGAGGGACCACTGGCACAGGCAGCTATCTCTCTGAGCATATTTTAGCATGCCACACCTAGTCAAGAATGATAAACTCTAAGGAAAGGAAAACCCGATAAGCAACCAGACTCGTAAACAACCGGAGAAACCAGCTAGGAGCGGTGGCACACGCCTTTAATCCTAGCACTTGGGAGGCAGAGACAGGCGCATCTCTTGGGGAATTTGAGGCCAGCCTGGTCTGCAGAGCGTGTTCCAGGACAGGCTGCAAAGCTACAGAAACCAACAAAACAAAACAAAAAAAACAACTGGAGAACTCAACAAGTCCATTAGTTCTAACAACAGAACACCTGCTAAGTATCAAGTCCTGTCCAAGGATTTAGGATAAAAAATGAGGAGTAACTTCTTGCCTTCTCTGGCGTGTGCCCCCACCCAAGCAGCCAATGGCTATAATCTCAATCAAGAGGCCCTTGACTCAAAGAGTACCACCTGCTGACCTGGGTGTCCAGTTAGGCTATGCGGTGGCAAGCAACCACAAACATTAGGAAGAAGTTTGAAGAGCTGGTCAGAACAGCAAGAAGCTGCCTAGGTGGGTAGCGTGGGTTTAGTCACCAAAAACTCACTGGCTGGGATTTAAACAGCAGAGGGCGGTACAGTCGAGTTCTCAAAGAGTTGTGCGGGCTGGAGACCCCCAGAAAGGGGCAACCGGTCCCAGTATGAGCCCACACGTTTCTGGGAAGTCAACGATCGCCATGACGGCGCGCTACGTGTTCAATGTTGCATGCATGTGGCTGTTTTCCATAACCTCTACTCCAGTGCGACCGTTAAGGCTCCCTTGTGGATATTCTGACCTTACGGCTTGGGGGTGGGGATGGGATGGGGGTTGGAAGGAGAAACGAAACCCAGGCTTAAAAAAAAGTGCCTATCCTTGCATTGTGAAGAGAGGCTTCAAAGTGCAGGGGATTATTCTCCAGGAAGATAATCTGGTTCTTCCCAGTGACATCGCTGCCAAACCCTTGACAACACAGTGGGGGGGGGGAGTGGGGAAAAGAAACTAATTCTACGGGTTAACAATAGCGCCCCTTCACCTCCAAAACAAGCTTTCGGCCGAAGCAGACCCCACTCCTTTAACTAAGTTTCTACGTCTACGACCCAGGCCGCTCGCCCAATCTTCCCTTCACTGCCACCTTCAAACTCGGAGCCCTCTCCCAGCTCCCCGGCGGTGGAACTCTCAGCGGACGCCAGGACCCGCGCTCTCGGGGCCTCGAGGCCAGCATGGGCAGGCCCAGGACGGAGGTCGGCCATTCCCGGCCCGCCGCTGCTCGTACCTGTCCAGCATCTGTTGAAGGGCTTGGTCCGGCATCTTCCGCGGAGCCGGCGAGTTCGGCCCTCGGCCGCAGCCCCGCTCAGGGCCAGGCCCGGGGACAATAGCACTGAGAGGCGGCGGAGTAGGCCTCAGTCCCGCGGCCCCGCCACACAGCCTCCCGGCGCGGCTCTGACAGGCCCGCGGCGGCGGTGCGCGGCCGGCGGGCGTCCGCAGAGGGCGGCGGGGAGCGAGGAGGAGGAGCCTGGGGCCGGGAGGCGGCGATCGCGGCCCGGGTTCCTGCCGGTCCGCCCGGGGTTCCGGTCCATGGACCGCCGGGGCACCGAGCTGCGGCCGGCGGAGGAGCTACCACTGTGAGGTAAGAGTCACCGCCTCCGTGCGCGCCGGGGTCACGACGCAGGGGCGGCTCGGAGCAGCCTGGGAGATGTAGTCCTCGGACCGTCCCCGCTAGAGGCTGCACAGCCCGCCGGGACCCCCGCCGCCGCCCCCGCCGCCGCCGGGCCGGCGCCCTCCCGTTTCCTTCCTCCAGGGGGAAAAAGATGTCCTTCGGGCCGCTGTCCGGGAAGCGGCAGCATGTGGCGCTCCGCTGTCAGTAGCAACAAGGTCAGCACCCCTTCTCCGCGTCTTGCCCCCTCAGCTCTCGCGCTCAGGTGGGACGGAGCCAGGTGAGGGGAGGTGGCTTGGAGGGCCAGTTTCTGGGCCGGGTCCTGCACGCCCGGCCGTGGCGGCGGGAGGTCGGGCGCTCGGGTCAGCCTCGGCCGCGTCAGAGCCCGTCTTCGGGGAGGGACCGGGTGACTTAGTGCGGGGCTGCTCCGGAGGGGCGGGTGGGTACCCCGACCGTTCTCACCGGTGCGTGTGTGTGTGTGTGTATGTGTGTGTACACGTGGGGGTGGGACGAGAGGAACACGGTGCGTGTGTTCTCTTCGGTGCCTCTGTGTATGTGTGTACGTGTGTGTGTGTGTGGACGCTGTCTGCCCGTCCAGGAACCTTCTCGGAGGTGCTGTTTTCCAGGGCTTGTCCGGCAGCCCCCCAAAAGGAACGCGTTGGTGAATAAACAGCCCTTGCTTGCTCAGCTGCGGGTTGTCAAGGATGTTTGTTTCTTTCTACAGCTGGTCACCATTAACCATTTCTAGTCTCCTTGACACTTCTAAGCAGGTGGATCCGGGGTGAGGGATCAGAAAGGGAGAAGTCACAAATCATTCCTCTGTCTTCTCTGACGCCGGAGGGATAGCTTTGAGGGAGGAAAGAGCTGTTGTTGACTTAAACAAGTGCGTACTTTGGACGACCTGTGGCGTTATTTTGCGCTGTGATTGGCGGCGGCACGGTTGGTGGTTTTCCGTTGGTTATGCTTACATTTTGCTACACATTTTTGTTGTTTCTTTAAGTGAATATGTGGAATTTTTGAACCTGGAATCAGGCCTGTAAATCCCAGACTTGGGAAACTGAGACAGAAGGATTACCTGGAGTTCTAAATTGCCTGGTCTGTATAGTGAATTCCAGAGAGGCCAGGATTGTCTTTAAAAAACAAGCAAGTTTCCAGCAATCCTGTAATCCCAGCACTAGAGAGGTGGAGGCAGGAGGATCCGGAGTTTAGTGTTGCCCTCTACTACGTTTGAGTTCGTCTGTCTCAGAAGAACAAACAAAAAGCTGTGTACGAATGCCTGGCAGATCTGGGGGGGGCTCTTCACAAGTTCAAAATCAGCAGCCTGGGTTACAGAGCGAGAGCGAGCAAGCGAGCGAGCGAGCGAGAGAGAGCAATAACCATCACACCATACCCACCTTTGTTGGCTTTAGTTTTTCATTGGCAGGGACTGTCTATATATCTGCAGCACAAGGATGACTCAACTTCCAGACTCTCCTGTCTAGGCCTCCCTAGTATTGGAATTACAGTCTTGGCCCACCACACCCAAACCCAATGAGTTTTCAAAATTCTTGTTTAATGTAGAATTTTACAATCAGCTCTTATCTGTTTAAATCTAGTTTTGCTCTCTAAATAGATTTGTACCACTGTGTACCTGGCTGGGATGAATACATAAATAAGTAAAATAAAACACAGAAGTTTATTTGGCCTCCAATTTTCCGAAATATGCATTTTTATTTTTAGTTATTTTCGGACGTGGTCTCACCGCGCAGTCCTGGCTAGCTTCGAATTCATTAACGTAGACTAAGCCGGCCTTGAACTCACAGAAATTTGCCTGCCTCTCTCCTGGGATTAAAGGCTGTACCAGCACACAAGGCTATTTTTATTAATTTTTTGTGTAGGTACATGTGTGTGTGCAGAGGACTGAGGTCAACTTTGGGTGGCTTCCTCTATTCTTCACCTTATTTTTGAGACCAGTCTCTCAATGAACCCCGAGTTTGTTGGTTACCGAAACTAGCTGGCCAGTGAGCTCCAGGATCTGCCTAGCCTTGTGTGCCATTATGTTTGTATCCTGTCACTCCCCCCCCCCCCCTTTCCTGACAGGATTGCAGATTCCACAGGCACACCTGGCTTTTATGTGGGCAGCAGGGGTCTAAACTCAGGCTTTCACACATGGAAAATGAGTACTTTACATATAGAGCCCCTAGAAACATGGCTTTATGAAATATTTTAGGATATTACAATTAATATCCCTTCTCACAGAAAGAAAAATAGGCCTGCCCTTGAAAGGAAAATGAGTAGTTTAATCAGGGCATCTGAAATTTAACGTTATTTCTTGCTTCATATACTATGCCAGCCTACCTCTATTGTGTGTTTCTCTTTTAAGCCACGTTGGATGTAGATTAAAACAAGCTGAGCGGTGGTGGCGCACGCCTTTAATCGCAGCACGTGGGAGGCAGAGGCAGGAGGATCTCTCTGAGTTTGAGGCCAGTTTGTCTCCAGGACGGCTAGGGTTGTTACAGAGAAACCCTGTCTCGAACCCCCCCCCCCTCCATGCCCAAATCATAGACTAACACAAAATTCATTTAGCTCTATGATTTATACTAAAGAGAATTCCCATTTCTTGTTAGGATTTGTTGTTATTGTTTTGTCTGTTTGATTGAGGGTCTTATAGACCAGAGTCTGGCCTTGAACATAAGCCAAGGGTAATATTGATCCTGATTTTCCCACATCTCCCAAAAGTTAGGTCACGAGCTACCATGACTAGTTTTTCTCTTGTTGGTTTGTTTTCTTCTTCTTTTTTAATTAAAAGAATTGATTTATTTTTCATGTGTGCAAGCATTTTGCCTACGTGTATATTTGTGCACTACATGCACACAGTACCCACAGAGGCCAGATCAAAGCTCCTGTGCTGGGGTCACAGATAGTTGTAAGCTACCATGTGTGTAGCACAAATTCTAATTGGTCTTAATAATAAAAACCTGGAGTCAGATATAAGGGTTAATGCTGAGAGCATGGGACTTTTAATCCCAGGGTCCTGGGTTTAAACCCCACATTGAGCACCAGACGTAGCATAAATTCTAATTGGTCTTTATAATAAAAAACCCATAGTCAGATATAAGGGTAAGTGTTGAAAGATCAGAGAAGCAGAGCAGCCAGCCACTAGCTCTTACCACTACCTCAGCCTGAAAGGTCAATCCTGTCTCCAAGAATCCTCAGACTGAATGCTTTCTACCAAACCTCAGACTGCATCTGTCTGTACAAATCCCCAGACTGCATGTGCTGAGCTCCTGTCTCCTGCTTTATAACCCTCTCTCCGCCCAGCCATATCCCTTCTGTCTCCACCTCCCTAGTGCTGGGATTAAAGATGTGTGCTGCTACTGCCTGGCCTCTATGGCTAACTAGTGGCTAGCTCCACACTTGGATCTTCAGGCAGGCTGTATTTGTTCAATCACAAACAAAATATCACCACACATGTGGGTGATGGGAATCAAGCCTGGGTCTTCTAGATGAGCAGCTAGCTGTCTAAACAGCTGAGCCATCTCTCCATCTTCTGTTGGTTTGCTACAGCCCCCGTTTTTATCTTGCTGTATAGCCCTGGTAGGCATGTAACTCACTAGGTAGGACAGGTATGTTTCCATCTTGTTGAAACCCTCTTGCCTCCTTACTTACTATTGGGATTATAGATGTGGTTTACCATGCTTTCTTTCTTTCTTTTTTTTTTTTTTTCCGAGACAGGGTTTCTCTGTGGTTTTGGAGCCTGTCCTGGAACTAGCTCTGTAGACCAGGCTGGTCTTGAACTCACAGAGATCTGCCTGCCTCTGCCTCCCGAGCGCTGGGATTAATCTTTTCTTTTTCTTTTTCTTTTTTGTGTGTGTTGAGTTTTTTTTTATTTATTTTTTATTGAGAATAAGAAAAAAAAAGTTTCCGCCTCCTCCCAGCCTCCCCTTTCCCTCCCCCTCCCCCCCCTCTTCTCCCCCTCCCCCCACTCCCCTCCCCCTCCCCCCACTCCTCTCCCCCTCCCTCTCCAATCCAAAGAGCAGTCATGGTTCCCTGCCCTGTGGAAAGTCCAAGGTCCTCCCCGCTCCATCCTTGTCTAGGAAGGTGAACATCCAAACTGGCTAGGCTCCCACCAAGCCGGAACATGAAGTAGGATCAAAACCCCTTGCCATTGACCTTGGCTTCTCATCAGTCCTCATTGTTCGCCTTGATCAGAGAGTCCGGTTTTATCCCATGCTGTTTCAGTCACAGTCCAGCTGTCCTTGGTGAGCTCCCAATAGATCAGCCCCACTGTCTCCGTGGGTGGGTGCACCCCCGTGGTCCTGACATCCTTGCTCGTGTTCTCCCTCCATCTGCTTCTCATTGGGACCTTGGGAGCTCAGTCCAGTGCTCCAGTGTGGGTCTCTGTCTCTATCTCCATCCATCACCAGATGAAGGCTCCCAGTGATGTCTCTCCTGGTGCCTGGCCTTTTTTTTTTTTTAAGATTGTCTTTTACTCTGTAATTTGTTCTGACTACATAGCCCACAATGTCCTTTGACTGGTGGCTATCCTCTTGCCACAGACTTCCAAATACTAAGATCTTGCAGGGGTGATCCAACTTTATCCTACTTTGGGATTTGAATTTTACCCTAAACTGGAAATATGATATAGTTATAGTGATAACAAATCCCATTTACATTAGCCTTACTCTTTCTTTCTTTCTTTCTTTCTTTCTTTTTTTTTTTTTTTTACAATATTCTGTCCGTGTGTATGTCTGCAGGCCAGAAGAGGGCCTCATTACAGATGGTTGTGAGCCACCATGTGGTTGCCGGGAATTGAACTCAGGACCTTTGGAAGAGCAGGCAATGCTCTTAACCACTGAGCCATCTCTCCAGCCCCTAGCCTTACTATTTCAAAACTGGATTTTATATTTATAAATATAGTTATTAATTAAATTTATACATTTATTTTACATCCTGACCAAAGTTTCCCCTCCCTCCTCCCCTCCCATTCCCTCCCCCCTTACATTTATATTTTTATGAAAAGTCAATTTCCTGTATGTTTAAAAAACCCTTACCAGTAGAGAACAAATTCTGTTTTGGGGATTGTAGGTATACACCAATAATAAGGTATTTGTTTAACATGCCCAAGGCCCAGGAATTTGCTCCTTAGCAACATTAAGAGAAAGAGAGAAAAGAAATGATACCCACTGTGAGAGACAGGAGCTCAGTAGATAATAGGGCATGCACTAAGCTTGTTGAATCCTCTGAACCCAGACCGGAGAAGGAGAGAACCGATGTCTGCAAATTCTTCTCTGACTTCCACTCTTGAGCTGTAGAAGACATGCAGCTCCTCTCTCCAATTAATAAATGTGTCTAGGTTCTCTACATACTGAATTTCAGTATTATCTGTCAACTTTGTTTTCTGTGCCCCTCAGTTTTCTCAGTATAACTCAAGATATTTGGAACTACAATTTACTCTTTGATTTTGAAGAAAAAAAGGTCGTATTTTGTTAGAAACTTGAGCTAGGCATAGTAGCACACTCCTGTAATCTTAGCACTAGGGAGGCAGAAACAGGAGAATTATCATGAATTCAAAGTCGTCTTGGCTACATAATGAGAGCAAGAGTAGATCCATCGGGCCTGTACTGTAAGATACTGTCTCAGAAACCTACAGGGCGAAGCTGGTAGAACGCTCTCCTGGCATGAACTAAGCCATACGTTTGATCCTTGGCATGCTTGTTTTCCCAGTGCTCCTCTCAGCAGATAGTCACGAGGGTCAGAAGTTCAGGGTCATCCTCAGTCACTTAGGGAAGTTCAAGGCCTTGGTGGTGTGAGAACCTGTCTCCAAAAAATAGTTAGAAACTTGTCTAAGCACGCGTTGACCCTGCCTACCTGTGTTGGACGCCTGGGACCAACACAGTGAACAGAAAGTTCTCTTTAACCACCACAAACACTGTCATATGTGTGCTGGCCTACCATCAGAAACAATGTACATGTATTTCATACATAGCTACTTTTGTGGTGGGTGGTTGTCAGTCAAAGGAGTAACTGGAATGACTGTAGACATTTTTTTTGCCCTGTTGCTATAGTTTTATTAGAAATTAATTTACTAAAAATATAAAAAGATTTTCCCTGCTTTGGGATAAGAATAAGAATTGACTCTGGGAAGTGGTGGCGCACCCTTTTAATCCCAGCACCAGGGAGGCAGAGACAGATATCTATGAGTTCCTTGACAACCATGGATAAACAGAGAAACCCTGTCAAAAAAACCAACCAACCAACCAACCAACCAAACAAACAAACAAACAAACAAAAAAAACAAAAAAAAAAACAAAAAAAAAGAAAGGAAAAGACAAGAAAAAGAAAGAAATACTTGGTTAGGAACTATTCTAAATATATCCAGGAATTTAAAATAATCTATGATTTAATATTCTTCTATCACACTTGTTTTGAACTGTCTGCCAAAAGATGTTTTTCGGAGAAACAGTATAACATTTTAAAGTGCCCTCCAAAGAACTGTCAATTAATTGCCAAGTTTGGTGGTAAACTGTGGGTCAAACCCTTATTTCAGTCTATGGAAAGTTCTTTGTTAATTCCTTTAGCAGATGTGCCCAGAGAATTCATAATGTAAATGGGTACTATAATAGCAAATTAAACTGTAATTACCCTTTAGGAGGCCTGAAAATGTTTATGCTTAGCAAATGAAAAGGTACTCACACATGAAATGCCAGACAATGATAATGTGGTAGTGTATAGAAAAGTCACTTGAACAGCATAGAAATACAAAGGAACTCACAAGTTTGTAGAAGACCCACGTGGGCTGCCGTGAATATCATGAAATGGGAAATGGCTCTACCTTATGTAAACCAAGAGGCCGAGAAGATCTTGAGTCTGGATTTGGTCTCTGTTACATAACTGGGGAATATGTTTGTCTGATGATATATGAAATAATGAAAAGGCCTTGAGTTAATTCAGCAATGGGAATACACTGAGAAGCAAAGCCGAGTACAGTCTGCCTTTGTGAAGTTTACTGATTGGTGGGAGAATCACAATAAATGTTAACTTGGGATTGTGTCCTTACAAGGAATTATAATTAAGGGTTTGACAGGAAGGCAAGGGCAAGCTTTCCTGAGGAACTGCAAGAAAAGGCTTTGATAAATAAAAGACATTGACACAAAGGGAGATATCAGAATGATTTTGATCCCAGTCTTCAAGTGACTGGTAATGAAGATCTCCATAGGCCAGTGTTAGGAGAGATGGACACCCGTGTGGGATAGGACAGGTCTGATATGAGAAAGAGACTCATTGTGTAGGAAATGGGCTTAGCTTATAGTTCGAGGTTTGTCCTGGAAATTCTCATTAGTGTCCTAACTAGCTGTCCTGAACTACTGTCTCTCTTTGTATACAGGATCTCCTTATGTAGGACAATCTTGATCCTCTTGCTTCAGCCTCCCAACTACAAGCAAGTGCTACCTTGCCTGACTTGCTTCTCCTGAACTGTCTCACCCCTTCCTTCCTTCCTTCCTTCCTTCCTTCCTTCCTTCCTTCCTTCCTTCCTTCCTTCCTTTCTTTCTTTCTTTCTTTCTTTCTTTCTTTTGTTTTTGTTTTTTTTGAGACAGTTTTACTGTGTAGCTCTGGCTGTCCTGGAACTCATTTTGAGCCAGATGTGGTGGTGTATGCCTTCATATCAGCACAGAAGAAAGGAAGGGATGGAGGGAGGGAGGGAGGGAGGGAGGGAGGAAGGAAGAAAGGAAGGGAGGAAAGAAGGAAGAAAATGTCTTAGTTAGGGTTATTATTGCTGTGATAAAACACCATGACCAAAGCAACTTACAGAAGAAAGGGTTTATTTTCTTCACAGTTCCATGTAACAGTTCATCATCAAAAGCAGTGAGGGCAGAAACTCACGCAGGGCAAGAACTGATAAAGAGGCCATGGAGGGTGCTGCTTACTGGGTTGCTCCTCATGGCTGGCTTACCTGCTTTCTTACAGACCCAGGACCATCAGCCCAGGGATGGCACCACCACCATGGGCTGGACTCCTCGTCATCAATCATTAGTTTAGAAAATGCCTTACAGCTGGATCTTATGGAGACATTTTCCTAGTTGAGACTCCCTCCTCTCTTATGACTCTAGCTTGTGTCAATTTGACATCAAACTAACCAGTAAAGAAAGAAAAGAATTACAGGACAGAATATTATATTTTCCCTTTTGTAACTTAACCCTAGAATGTTCATTTTATTTAACTATTATGATTATTTTAGACAGAATTTTTCTTTGTAGTCTAGGCTGGCCTAAAACTCACTGTGTAGCCCAGACTGGCCTTGAACTCTCAGTGGTCGGTCCTCTTGCCTCAGCCTCCTTTGTATTTGGATTATAGGCTGGATGGAGTGCCAGTTTTATGAGAAAATATATATGGAAAATAATTTTCCTTTTTAAATAGCCATGTGTTTCATAGAGCCACTGAAAATGTGGTCCTGTAGACCCTAGAGTTTTCCCAGACCTTTTCCAGAAAATTTGTGAAGTCAAGGCTATTTTCATAATAGGAAAACATCGTGTGCATTTTCCACTGCACTAACATTTACACCAATGGCATAAGCAACTGCAGATAAAAATTCCTTGTATATTAGCATAGTTCAAAGCATTGGATCTGCATATATAATGCTTATATATTTACCACAGTGTGCATGCTTTAAACATTAGAACCAGTTTCTTTTAGTCTCTGTATGATGAAATGGGTAAGATGCCTTCTCCTGCACCAACAGCATGGTGCCAGGTGCAGTGGCATCCATGTAGTCCACCTTGTCCCAGTGACAAGGGAGACTGAAGGCAACGGTTTGAGGCCAGCCAAAAGTGATGGGCCAGGCCTTGTAAGTCTAGCATTCAGGAGGCTGAAGTAGGGTGACTGCCAGTTCTAGGTCAGCCTGGGCTACATAGCAACACTCCCTTTTAAAAAATCAATAATAAACACAAATAGC
The DNA here is from genome assembly GCF_014885135.2 of Alexandromys fortis. Classification (NCBI taxonomy): domain Eukaryota; kingdom Metazoa; phylum Chordata; class Mammalia; order Rodentia; family Cricetidae; genus Alexandromys; species Alexandromys fortis. The sequence goes on along the minus strand of NW_026067895.1, from coordinate 20,238,381 downwards.
CCAAATTGAAAATGGACAAAAGATGTGAACAGACATTTCTCTAAGGCTAGTGAACAAATGAAAATATGTTTATTATTTTTAATTAGCTATTTACCACATGAATCAAAGTGGTTTTTGTTTGTTTTCTTTTGTCCGGAATCCTTAGAACCCTTAGGATACAGGAGTCTTGTTTGTTGTTCCGAGTTTTGGTCCTGGGTATTGAGTCTAGCATTTGAGCCAGTGAGCTTTCTCCTCAGCACCGAGGCTTCCTTTTACTCCTTCCTCCTGGGAAGTCTGAACTGACTAGTAGCTGTGGTGGCTCCTGGAGTTTACTTTTCAGGTTTGCTCTTTGCCCACGCTCTGTTAATCTTACATGTTCAACAGACATTCAGAGTGGCTCCATTCAGAGAGGCGGTAGAGTCTCTGCTGGAAGGGTTAAAGACGCCAGTGAGCCTGAGATAGGAGGTGCCACAGAAAAGTAAAAGTAGACTACTGAAGGGAGAAGATGGATTTAGAAGAACACAGACTGCAGCCTCATGCTCCCCAGAATTCAAGCAACATAGAGATAATTTGCTGAAAAATTAGAAAAATCAAGCAACATTTTGGAAATGTTTTAAAAGTAAGCTTTAAACATTACATGTGGGCTGGCAAAATGGCTCTGGGGGTTAAGGGAACTTGCCACCAAGCCTGGCAACCTGAGTTCTATTCCCAGAATCTGCATTGTGGAAGGAGAGAAGTGAATCCTGCAAGTTGTCTTCTGACCTCCGCGTGTGCACCTTGGGGCATACAAATTCATAAATAACTTTTAAAATGTGTGCTCTGGAAACAAAAGTCAGATTTACTAATTAGTTATTTTCAGTCCCAATTTGCTCCTTTCTAGAGTCTGTGTATGGGAGTATTGCCTGCATGTATGTCTGTGCATTGTGTATGTGTGGTGCCTTAAGAGGCCAGCAGAGGATATTGAATCCCGGAGTTACATGTGGTTGTTAGCCACCAAGTGGGTCCTGGGGACCCAACCTGGGTCTTCTGCAAGAGAGGTAAATGCTCCTAACTGCTGAGGCATCCCTCCAGCCCTGAAGGGTTCTTTAACCTTCCAGGTGTATCTATAGAAAAACAAAACACATAGCCAACCTCATGTCGAATGGTGAAAAATTGAATTTTTTCCACAGAGATAAAACAAGGACATGTGCTCTTGAAACCTTTAATCAACAGTGTGCTGGAGGCTCTAGTCAGTAGATGGAAGTTTCTGTCCTGCCTGTTCCTGCAGCCATTCAGTCCCAAGTAAACACACAGAGGCTTATATTAATTATAAACTGGTTGGCCTATTGCTTAGGCTTATTACTAACTAGCTCTTTCAATTTAAATTAACCCATAATTCTTATCTATGTTTAGCCACGTGGTTAGGTACCTTTTCTCGGTAAGGCATTATCATCTTGCTTCCTCTTTGTCTGGCTGGTGACTGTGTCTCTGCCTTTCCTCTTCCTAGAATTTTCTTAGTCTGGCTGACCCACTTATACTTTCTGCCTGGCTGCTGGCCAATCAGCCAATCAGTGTTTTATCAAACCAATGCGGTGACAAGTCTTTACAGTATACAAGTAAGAAAAGAAACAAAAGGCATCTGTGCTGCTTAGTTTGTGTCAACTTGACACAAAGTCACCTGGGAAGAGCCTCGAGAGGGGGAAAGGCCTGTCTGTGGGCATTTTCTCAAGTGCTAACTGATGTGGGAGGGTCCACAGCCCACTGTGGGCAGTGCCACCCCTAACAGGCAGACAGGGGTTGTATAAGAAATCAGCCTGAGCAAGCCATCGAGGGTAAGCCTGTACGCAGCATTCTTCCGTGGTCCCAGGGATTTTATTTGAATCCATACCTTGACATCCTTGATGATGGATTATAACATGTAAAGTGAAATAATACTTTCCTCCCCAAGTTGCTTTTGATCATGGTGTCTATCACAGTGACAGAGGCGAACTAGGAGAGAAGTTTGTCTAGAGTCAGCTGTAGCTGAGACAGACCTCACCATGTTGGTTTTTGGGGAGGATTGTGGAAGAATTTGAAGCTTTGGGCTAGAAGAGGCCATTGAATTCTCAGAACTTAATGAGCTGTTATGGGTGCTGGGAAGACAGGAATGTTGAGACAGGTGCAGATGATAGGGGCCTGGCTTGTGAGGTTTCAGAGCAAAGCAAGCCAGTGAGCAGCAGTCCTCCATAGTTCCTGCGTCTCCTCTTGTTTGAGTTCTTTTCCTGCTTTCTTGTAATGAGGACTATGTTTGGGACACGTAAGTAAAACAAGCCCTTCTCTCCCCGAGTTGCCTTTGGTCAGTATTTTATCACAGCCGCGGTCAAGCTGTGTGAAAATAAAACAGGTAGAAGGAAACCTGTTTTATTTTCTGATGAGATGATCTTATGCTTAGAGAATCCCAGGGAGGTGACTCTCTTTTGAGTAAGTCCCACTTTCCGCTGCTCTCTGTGAGGGGAAGCACATGCCGGTGCTGTGGGGTGGGTCTCTCTTTCTGGGCACCTCTCTTTTAGCCTTTGTGTTTCAACTATGTATTAAGACATCTTTAGTAGATGGGCAGTGGTGGCGCAGTCCTTTAATTCCGGCTCTCAGGAGGCAGAGGCAGGCGGATCTCTGTGAGTTTGAGGCCAGCCTGGTTTACAAGAACTAGTTCCAGAATAGGCTCCAAAGCTACAGAGAAACCTTGTCTCAGAAAAACAAACAAACAAACAAACAAACAAACAAACAAACATCTTTAGTGAGGCCTGGTGTGGTGACCTCAGGAAACAGGCAGGTAGATTTCTGTGAGTTCAAGGCTGGCGTGGTCTATATAGTAAGACCCTGTCTCAAAACAAAACACCATGAAGACTTTAATAAAATATGCAAGAAATCACACAAAGCAAATATTAGAACCAAAATGCAATTCAAACAGGGTTATAGGATATAAGATCAATATGGAAGATTTACTGTATTTTCATACATTAGCAGTGACAAATCTAGGAATAAAAGCAAGGAAAAGTAATTTCATTTATTAAAAACATCAAAAGGATCAAAATAGGTCTGAGGATATAGCTCAATTGATAAAATGCTTGCCTAATATGTACAGTGCCCAAGGTTCATCCCTAGCACCACATGAACGAACTCTGCGTGGTAGTGGATGCTGGTAATTCCAGCACTGGGGATTTGGGGCTAGAAGTTCAAAGTTAGCCTCAGCTACATAGTATGTTGAAGGTTAGTTTGGGCTATATGAGATCCTTTCTCAGAAAAACAACATTGGACTGGCAAGATGGCTCCGTGGGTAGAAGCACTAGCTACACAGGCCTGTGAGTTTAATCCCTGGATCATACGGTGGAGAGAACCAATTCTTTAAAAGTTGCTCTCTGACATTCATATATGCACCATGGATCCGTACTCATACACTTACGCACCAAACGTATATACAGTGAAGATGATAAAATAGTAAGAAAGCACAAAGGAGTCGATTTAACAAAAGAAGTAAATAACATCTGAAAACTAAGAAATTAAAGCTACAGTAATTTGAAAGAGTTCACCAGAAGACAGACTTACTGTCTGTCTGTCTGTCCGTCCATCTATCCATCCATCCATCCATCTCTACTTATATGTAGATATATTGATATCTGTACAATATTTTAAAGCTAGTAATACTTCCTAAACTGATCTATAATCCTGGGCAATTGCTGTCAAAATTTCACCATGTAGAAAGTGGCAAATTGATCCTAAAGGTCTCACAAATTTTGTTGATCTAAAAGAGCCAAAGGATTCCTGTAAAAGGAGAACCAGGGCTGACAGAGGTCAAGGTGCTTGTTGTTAATCTGACTGTTTTACTTTGATCTCCAGTACCTACTTGGTGGCAGGAGAAATCCAGTTTCTCAGAGTTGTCCTCTGACGTCACACAGATCCTGGCACACGTGTGCCCCAGTTACAACAATGAACAAAGAAATGTAAAAAATAAAAAGGAAGACCCAGGTTAAAGAATTCACATCCTTGACTTAAAAATGCTTTTGTTTCTTTATCGTGGTGCCTGGGATCGAATCCAGGGTGGCATACATGTTAGATAACATCCTATCGCTGAGCTGCATCTCCAGCCTCACACTTAATGGTTTCATTTGTTTAAGACAGAGTTCTGTTGATCATGCTGGCCAGGAACTCTCCTCTCTTTGTTTATTTTCCTTTATCTTGCCTTCCAATTCTATGTAGCCAAGGATAATTTTAAAATTCTGATCTTCTTGCCTCCACCTTGAGTGCTGATACTATAGGCAGGTGCTACCACAGCCAGTTTATTTGGTTATGGGTATTGGAGCCATAGCTTTGTGCAGGCAATGCATTCTGTGAACTGAGGTACATCCCCAGTTCATATTTCCTATTTTATTTTATTTATTTAAAAAACTTACTATATCATATTTACTATGGGGAGGGCTAGGTGAGTGGGGTGCAAGTATCATGGCACCTGTATGAAGGTTAGAGGAAAGCTTTATTTTATTGTTTTTATTGAGCTATACAATTTTCTCTGCTCTCCTTCCATCCTCCCCCTCCCCTTCTACTCTCTCCTGTGACCCCCACACTCCCAATTTACTCATGAGATCTTCTTTTTCTCCTTCCTATATAAATCCATGTATGTCTCTCTTAGGGTCCTCTTCGTTGTCTAGGTTCTCTGGGGTTGTGGCCTATAGGCTGATTTTTCTTTGATTTATGTCTAAAAGCCACTTATGAGTGAGTACATACTACATTTGTCAATCTGGGTCTGGGTCACCTCACTCAATATGTTTTTTAGATCCATCCATTTGCCTATAAATTTCAAGATTTTTTTTTACTGCTGTGTAGTACTCCATTGTGTAAATGTAGCACATTTTCTTTACTCATTCTTTGGTTGAGGGGCATTTAGGTTGTTTCCAAATGGCTATTACAGATAATGCTGCTATGAACATAGTTGAGCACATGTCCTTGTGGTATGACTGAGCATACCCAAAAGTGTATATACCCAAAAGTGGTATTGCTAGGTCTTGAGGTAGATTGTTTCCCAATTTTCTGATCAATTGCCATAATGATTTCCAAAACAGCTGTACAAGTTTGCACTCCCACCAGCAGTGGAGGAGTGTTCCCTTATACCACATCCTCTCCAGCATAAGTTATCATCAGTGTTTTTAATCTTGATCATTCTGAAAGATGGAATCTCAGAGTTGTTTTGATTTTGCATTTCTCTGATGGCTAAAGATGTTGAGCAATTTTTTAGATGTTTTTCAGCCATTTGAGATTTGTCTATTGAGAGGTCTCTGCTTAGATCTATACCCCATTTTTTATTGGATTATTTGTTCTTTTGATGTCAAGTGTCTTGAGTTCTTTGCTTATTTTGGAGATCAGCAGAGGACAACTTTTAAGAGTTGGTTCTCTCCTTTGGTGATGTGGGTCCTGGCGATTCTGAAGTCAGGTTATCAAGCTTGGCAGCCATTGCCTTTACCTGCCGAGCCATCTCATTGGTGTTCATTTCCTAGTTTTAAAGCTCATTAAAACGCTACATTAATCAAGATCCTGTGGTAGCAGTATAAAGGTAGACATTTAGATTAGTTTACTTCTAAAAAGGCCAGTAAGTCTAAAATAAGTCCTGACTTTCATGATTGTCAGTTTATTTACAGCAAGGGCACCACTGTAATGTAATAGGGGAATGTATGTATTTCTATCACAGCTGGATAGCTGTATGCAAAGCTCGCACACACCATGAGAGCAAACATTGACTAAAAATTGACCAAAAACCAAAATGTAAGAGCTGAAACTATATAATTCTTAGCAGAAAGCTCGCCCAGGAACTGGGACTAGACCATCTTCTTACTCTGACAGAAGCTCCAGTGACGGAGGAAGAACACATGGGGACTTAATCAAAATTAACAGCTCTCATGCCAGAAAGGAGGTATTTCAGTCAGATATTCTTATGGCTATGAGGAATACCTGAGAAAGTCTAGATGTGGTGATTCATGGCTTTAATCCCAGCACTTGGGATGTAGAGGCAAGAGGATCAAGTATTCAGATATGGATCACCACATCTAGTCTTTGTGGTGTAGCACAATTAGTAAAAACCCACAGAAAGAAATTGGGGTTCAACCTGAAGGTCAGAAAAACAAAACAGCCAGCTAATGGCTCTTACATCTACCTCAGTCCGAAATGGTGATCCTGCCTCCAGGAATCTCAGAATGAGATTCTATGGCAAACTAGCATGGCTACTGGGATTAAGGGTGTGTGTCACCACTGCCTGGTCTGTAAGGCTGACCAGTGGGGCTGTTTCACTCTCTAAACTTCGGGCAAGCTTTATTTATTAAAATACAAATGAAATATCACTACATTGTGGTGCTTCATTTTTTTAAAGATTCATTTTATTTTGTGTATATGCATGCCTTGCCTGTATGTAGGTATGTGTACCACATGTGTACTTAGTGCTCACAGAGGGCAGAAGAGCATTGGATCCCCTGGAACTGAAATTATAGATGGCTGTGAGCTCCCATGGGCATGATTATAGGTGCTAGGATCAAACCTTGGGTCCTCTGCAAGAGCAACCAGTGCTCTTCACTGCTGAGCCATCTCTGTAACTGCTTTTTTTTTTTTTTAAAGAATGCTTCGTTAGTTGATACTTTATTGACTGAACATTTCCAATAGAGGTAATGATAACAATACCTTACATACATAGAATGTTTAAGAAACAATGTATATTCTCATAGTTTTATCCGTAGACTTGTAATTGAGGAGACCAGGCTTCTAAAACCCTGAATAGATTTTTAAGGTTAGACACAACAATGTAATCTTATCATTTGATCTTCAGTGTGAATAGCTTTGAGAGTGAATAAGAGGGTCATTTAGTATGCCAGTTTAACAGCACAGATAAACTCTACTGGAAAAGTCAGGGTAGAGTTACTCTGTCAGTCACTGACAAAGGGCATCTGTTTCTCTGTGCTCTGCTCCCTGTACCACAGTGTCACATGGAAGGAATATAGTTTGTTTCTTCCCACTGTCAAAAATCCACTCGGAGCTTACAACTGTAAACATGTGCACATCAAAAAATTCCATAAACCAACTTCACTAGGGGTTAGGCCACAGATTAACCCCAGTGCAGTAATTGTAGGTGATTTTAATACTGTACTTTCCTCAATGGACGTGTTTCCCAGACAAAACAAACAAAACCCCTGAAACAAAACAAAAAACTGGAAATATCAAATGGCACTATTGACCCAAATACCCTAACAGATGTCTACAGTAAATTTCACTCCAGCATTACAGAATATACCTTTGCCGGGAGGTGGTAGCACACGCCTTTAATCCCAGCACTTGTGAGTTCAAGGCCAGCCTAGTCTACAGACTGAGTTCCAGGACAGGTTCTAAAGCTTACAAGAAACCCCAGTCTTGAAAAGCCAAAACCAGAGCCCTGGACGATGGTGGTGCAGGCCTTTAATCCCAGCACTCGGGGAGGCAGAGGCAGGCGGATCTCTGTGAGTTCGAGACCAGCCTGATCTACAGAGCTAGTTCCAGGACAGGCTCCAAAGCCACAGAGAAACCCTGTCTCGGAAAACCAAAAAAAAAAAAAAAAAAAAAAAAGCCAAAACCAACCAACCAAACACGCAAACTTCCCCAAAACTCCTTCTTCTCAGTCTTCCATATAGGTTTCTTTAAATGGATTCGTGGTGTTATTTTGAAGCTCTCAAGCTTTTAAGAGGTAGATCCTGCTTGGTGGAAGTAGTTCTCTGTGACAAATGGTCCAGTGAGGATGATCCCTATTTCCAGCTGTGGTCTCTGCTTCCTGCCCACTACTACGCCAGGCACTTCTGCCACATGCGTGCTCTGAACTCTGCCGTGCCTTTCCCTACCACGATTCACTAAAACTGATGGAAATATGAGCCAAATAAACCTTTCCTCCCTGAAGTGGTTTCTGTTAGGTTATTTTGGTCACAATGATGCAGAAGTAACTAACACAGAAAATTGGCCAGTCAGTAACTGTGACTAAACCTGACCACGTGGTTCCTAAGCCTTTGGGATTGTTTGTTTTTGAACAGTTTGGTGATTCAGGCTAGAGAAGCCCTGGAGTGATGTAAGAGCTTAATAGGCCCCTGGTTATTTTCTGTGTCTAACTGCTGAGAGTGCTTTAGACAGTGGACCTCTGCGCGGCAGAGATATGTCTGGTGCTGTTTCCAATAAAGACAGCAAAGCCCTTTGGGAGAAATTGAGTCCTAACTGCAGCAGGAAAAGTACCTGAGCCTGGACTATCCAGTTCCCAAGAGAAGCTGGTCAGATTGGTTGTGTGACATACTTTTGTAATCCCCAAATCTAGGATGGATGACGCTGAGGACAGCTTGAGCTATATAGTGAGTCTAAGACCACGGATTCACAGGAAAGAGAAGTGTTAAAAAATGATAGGGGTAGGCTGGCAAGATGGGTCCGAGTTGCCAAGCCTGACAACTAAGTTCCATCTTCAGGAACCATGAAGTGAAAGGCAAGAATCAAGTCATCTAAAGTTGTTCTTTAACTTTAACGTGCATGCCCAGTTGTGTTAGTGCCTGTCTCTACTGAAAATGCTAAATAAATTTCATAAAATCTTTAAAACAGGTATGGTGGCACTTACCTATAATTTTAGTACTGGGATAGTAGAGGCAGGAGGATGAGGAATTCATGGTCTGTCCCAATTATATTGTGAGTTTGTGGCTAACCTAGGCTACCTGAGACCCCATACCGAAAAACAAAAACACCTTTTTAAAAATGTCTTAATAAATATGCTAAAATATATATTTGGCTCTTGTATATGCTAGGAAAGTGCTGTACTACTAAACTGTGTCCCCAGCCACTCTTGATTTTATTTAATAATTCATTTGTGTGTGTGTTGGGGGGATGACATATGTACATATTTGGGCAGGTGCCAGAGCAGGCCACAGGATCCTCTAGAGTTGGAGTTAAAGGAGGGTGTGAAGCAGGTTCACTCATCAGGACATGGATTCACCAATTAGACTAGGCCAGCAAGCCCCAGGAAGCCTCCCATCTCTGCTACTGAAGCAGTGGGATTACAAGCGTGCCCCATCATGCCTAGCTTTTTATATGGGTACTTTGGGTTTATTTTTATTTTTTTTTTTCCTTTCAAAAATTTACACTTCCTCCCCTCCTCCCATTCCCCTCCTGCTCCCTCACTTCCTCTCCTCCCTGCTCCTCCCTCCTTAAGAGTGGGCAGGGAACCCTGTCCTGTGGGAAGTCCAAGGCCCTCCCCCACTACATCCAGGCCTAGGAAGTTTTGCATCCAAATAGACTAGGGTCCCAAAAAGCCAGTACGTGCTGTAGAAACAAGTTATATGGGTACTTTGAACAGAGGAGCAAATGATCTTAATTGTTGAGCCATCTCTTCAACATCTATCATTCCTAAGCCTGAGTTTCCTTAAAACAAGACAAACAAACCAATGACTGGGAATGAGGAGATGCTAAACCTGATGGTCTGAGTTCAATCCCCAGGACTCACGTGCTGGAGGGAGAGAACTAGCACTCCTCCCCTCCACAGACACACAGTAGATAAATGTAAAAAAAGACGAGAAGAAAGAAAACCCAAGCAAAAGAATGATAGTTTTTATTATTTAGGGCCATGTGATGATTAACTCCCTAAGTCAGTGGTTTCAACCTTCCTAATGCTGTGATCCTTTAATACAGTTCCTCATGTGGTGACCCCCAGCCATAAAATTATTCTAATTGCTATTTTATAACTTTTCTACTGTTAAGAATCATAGTGTAAATATTATTGGAGATAGAAGTTTGCCAAAGGGGTTGTAATCCACAAATTGAGAGCCACTGCCCTAAGGCATAAGAAATTCTTTTCTGTTTTTTTTTTTTTTTTTGAGATAGGATTTTTCTGCCTTGCTCTGGCTGTCCTGGAACTCACTCTGTAGACCAGACTGGCCTCAAACTCACAGATCTGCTTGCCTCTGCCTCCCAAGTACTGGGATTAAAGGTGTGTGCAACCACCATCCAACAAGAAATTCTTACGTAGTTCAGATTGTTAGCTAGTATAAACACCGCTATTCTCAATACATTTTTGTGTATTTAATAATACTTTTATTAGTTTAAAACTAATAAAAAAATAAAAAGAAACTATTAAAAATACCTGTATCCTTCCACCACCACCACAAAAAAGAATAAAGAAGTCCTTATCCTGTGGTGGTGGAGGTTAGACCTCACTAAGTAGGAAATACAGGTAGGTAGGAAGAAGCGGGGTAAGAAGTATGTGGTGTTGCATGTCTTTAATTCTGGAACTCGGAGGCAGAGGCAAGCGGATCTCTGTGAGTTTAAGGCCAGCCAGCACTATATCATAGGTCTCAAAAAATAAAAAGCAAGTCAGAAGTTCTGGCTGGTAAGAGCCTATTCCTCTGTTAGTCTGACCCATGCGACTCCTGGTACCAGTTGGTATTAAGTAGGAAGAAGACAGACTCTATTCTCAGTTTAGAATTTCTAGGTAGGAGAGGGGAACAGAGAAAAATGTAGAGCTCAATAAAAATCAATAAAATAAAAAAAGTAAAAAAAAAAAAGAATTTCTAGGTAGTTCAGCTGCCTCCCAGGATTAACTTTAGATTGCATACATTGACCTCTACTGATGTAGTTTGTTAAAAATGCTTTCATACACACTAACAGAATTTTGGAGATTTACCAGCAGTCTTTAAAATTGTCCCCATTTTATTCTAGAGGAAGCTAACTGAAACTAAGAACATAGGCTTTTACAGGCATATTGTTTACATATAAATTCTGGTTCCTTTGCTTCCCTAAGTTATAATCTGTGGCTGACCTGGTTGCATAGGCTAATCATCAAAGCCATTTGGGAAGCTGAAGCAAGAAGACCACAAGATCAAGGCCCACCCTGGTCTACAGAGTGAATTCACGGCCAACCTGAGCTATGAGCTAGCCTCAAATTCCTGGGCTAAAGTATTCTTCTTGTATCAGATCTTTAATACTCGGGAAGACGGTACAAAACTGCTCCTAGATATATTTTTTTTGTCATTTTTAGGAAGACTAGGTTATTGAGTTCCCTGAGTAGAACTGGCAGTAGACTGGACAGTAGCAGAGTGTTGCCTGTGGCCTGAATACTTGCTACTGTTATTGCTGAGGACCAGAAAAGTGGTAGTGGGAATAACTGCTTAGACAATCAGATGTAGAGACACTTTATTCATTTATTTTTGAGACAGGGTCTCATTTAACTTAAACTTGTCTCAAAGTCACTACAGGGCCCAGGCTGGCCTTGAATTCCTGATCCTTCTGGGCCAGTTTCCTGAGTGCTGGCATTCCAGGCATGTGCCACTATGCCTGGTGACAACTAAATTTGGTAAGCCCATGCCCTTTCCACATGTCACCTCTTACACTATTAAGCCGATCCCCGACTACTGTGATGATGTCACTTCTGTTAGCATCTTGGCAGGTAGTCTAGTTTTTCCAAAAGTGGTAGCGTAGACAGTTGCTATACTTTTTTTGTTTCTCATTCCCCAAGAAAATATCAGTCAGTTAGGTATAGTGGCACATGCCTGTAATCCTAGCCTCAGGAGGCTGAGGCTGAGGCAGGAAGCTTGTGAATTTGAGATTAGTGTGGGTCCCATAGGGTAACTATCTCAACAACACAGGGTAACTATCTCAAACAACAAAAAAAGTGAAAAACACCTCTGATTTGGGTTTATGGGGTTAAAGCAAGGCCCCAAGGAAGGTAGTCTTCAATAGTAGAAGACAAAGACAGCCTACATTAAGTGAACTACTGAACAAGTTACAGTGTGAGTAACAACACCAACAAAACAACCTGATAGGTAGGTCATACACAACTTTAAGCCCAGCAATCAGGAGGCTGAGGTACAGGTGAGTTAAGAGAATTGAGTTATCATTCTCTGCTTGGATCTATCCCTTTCTCTAAGCTGGAGATCAAACCCAGGTCTCTCAACACACTAGGGAAACACTGCTACTGAGCTATACCCCAGTCCCAGATGTACTGTGTAGGAACTGTGTTTTATAATCTTTCTGAGCTTAAACTTGACTTTCCCATGGTGGGGCTCATGTATTCATACATCCTGGTAGTGGATTGTCCCTTCAGGATGTATCTCATGAGCAGTAAGGTTCATGCCCTTGGTGAGAAGAGTATGGGCTGGATTTCAGTCTGTCCGGCTCACTCTCTGGTGCTGAGGGTGTACATACAACCTGTGAAAGGGAGGGTGAGGGCGCCGTACTGTATTTACTGCCCTAGCTGTTAGCATCAAGTCAGGTAATAAAGGGAAGGGATTTGCTAAAGTCCAATTCCCCGTGTAAGAAAGGCACTGATTCTGTAGATACTACCCGGCTTCAAATGAGACGATCCAGGGGTTACCTGAACAGATGCACCGACTTTGTCCTTGTTGTGACAATTTCTATGACTCATCAGATTGGATAGAACCTGATAATTGCTGGCTGCTAATGCGGAGATTGTAGCATTACCTCGAGTCTGGCTAGGCTTTTCACTCAATCCGTCAGGACAAATCAGTTGTCTTTTTACTTTCAGACAGGTCTCATGTGGCCCAGTTTGGCCTGGGCTCACTAGAACTGATGACCTTAGACTCTGGGTCCTCCTGCCTCCACTCTAGTTCTGGAATTATCAGGATGTGCTACCGCACCGGGCTTTGATGAGTCATCTTCTGGAAGACAGTTGTGCTTATTTTGGGACACTCAGAGACTTGCCCATGGGTAGAATCTGGCTAAAGCTATCCCTGGTTTTCAGGCAAAGGCCATCCATATAGGTTTGCTTCAGCCATAGAAAGGGAAGTTTCTAAACAACCATTTGCCTTCTTTCCACACCTTTGAAGTTCAAACTGTTTCTGTGGCTGTGTGGATCGAGGAAAAAGGAACCTGTTTGTATGAGTCACTAAACAAAAGACACGGCTGGTGTCAACCTGAAATGAGGTTCTTGTTCTGCAATAGTGTGTGAGTTTGAATAGGGAAATCACTTAAGTTGCCTCTTTTACTTCTGCTGTTAGAGATAGGAGCAGTATTTACCTCAAAGGTTTATTGCAGGGACCAAATGAAATGAATTCAAACAGATGCGGTTCTACATTCCTGCAGTCCCAGCATTCAGAAGGCTGAGGCAGGAGGATGAGGAGATGAAGCCTAGCTTGGGCTACACAGGAAATCCCAGGCCATCTGAACTACACAGTGAAAGCTTGTCTCAAAAATGAAGTAGAAAAAAAAGAAGAGGATTTTGTTTCTCCCAATCCTTCTGCCTCTACCTTCTGAATGTGGAGATTGCAGACTTGTGCCACTGTGCCTGGATATGTTTGTCTGCCTTTATAATAAATTTAATGTGTATGTGAGTGTATGTCACAAATGTGTGCATGTGTGCCTGCAAAGGCCAGAAAAGAGTCACGTCCCCTGGAGCTGGTGTTTCAGGCAATTGTGAGCTCCCTGATATAAGCGTCGAGAATGTGAACTAGGGTCCTCTTGAAGAGCAGCATGCACTCTTAACCTCTGAGCCATTTTTGTAGCCCATTTGTCTGGTTTTGAGAAAGTGTCTCATTCTACAACAGGCTTAGAACTCATAGCAATCCTCCTGCCTCAGCCTCTAAAGTGCTAAGATTACAGGCACATGCATCAGACTTGGCTTTATCTGTTTTATAAAATAATTCTTGTAGTTTTTATAGTCTTCAGAAAGAGAGTTACTATGATGAGAATAAGACAGTGGAAAAACTGGGCTGTAGGGAGAGAGTTCAGGGCACTTGCTCTAGCTGGAGAGAACCAGGCTTCAGTTCCCAGCACCCTACCAGGCAGCCTACAGCCACCTGTAACTCCAGTCTGGGAGATCCATTGCTCTCTTCTGGCATCCTCAGGTACCAGACACTCAGGTAGTACACATGTATATGTGCGGGGAAACACTCATACGTATACAATTAGACAAAACAGTTAAGTGTGTTGGTGCCCTTGTAACCCGTGCACTTTAGAGATAGAGACAGGAAGGACTTGGGAGCTTGAGGACAGCCTGGGTTGTGTGAAACTCATCTCAAGTAAACAAAACAAATGAATAAAGAAAGAGAGAGAGAAAAAAACAGAAAAAGAACATTATGAGAGGAACTCAACTTACATTGGTTGGGTCAAATCTTAAAAAAAAAAGTAACAGTTTATTAAGAGAAAATTTAGATGCTGATATAACTTAAGATTTTTATAGATTTTATTTTTTGCTTTTATGTGACTGTGAGTTAGTGAGTGAGTGTGTTTATGTCAGAGAACAATTTCTGGAAGTTGGTTTTCTCCTATCAAGTAAGTTTTAGGAATTGAATTTAGGTTTATCAAGCTAGGTAGCAAGTGACTTTTCCTGCCAAGTCATCTCTCTGACTCTACAATTTACAAAAATAAAGTAAATGGTGCTGGAAATCGAGCTCCAGGCTTGATCACACTAGGGGAGTTCTCTACCATTAAACTGTACCCTTGGTCCTCATGAATTTTTAATGAATAAACGATATGTAAAACTATCTAATACGGGGCTGGAGAGATGGCTCAGAGGTTAAGAGCACTGGCTCCTGTTTCAGAGGATCTGGGTTCAATTCCCAGCACCCACATGGCAGCTCACAACTGTCTGTAATTCCAGTCCCAGGGAATCTGACACTTTCACACCAATGCACATGAAATAAAGTTAAATAATAATAAAAAATACCTAATACCTTGAGCTTTTTTTTGAGACTCAAAATGAATACAAGGGGAATAACTTAGCAGTAGAACACTTACCTAGGATGTATAAGGCCCTTGACTCAAGGGCCAGTATGATACAAGACAACTATTTAAAAATAAAGATTCAAGGAAAGAATTGATTTGGGAAATCCTAGAAATAAGTATCCTACAACAAGAGAAAGGATAGATTAATTATATTAAACATTATATCATGCTCATTAAACATAGTAGTTTTGAAATACCTGTAATGGTATGAGTTTTTCTTCATCTAATGTTAACTTAGAAAAAAAAATCTATTAGTCTTTATGAGGCAAAAACTATACCTTGTTTTTTTTTTTTTTTTTTTTTTTGGTTTTGGTTTTTCGAGACAGGGTTTCTCTGTAGTTTTTGGAGCCTGTCCTGGAACTAGCTCTTGTAGACCAGGCTGGTCTCGAACTCACAGAGATCCGCCTGCCTCTGCCTCCCAAGTGCTGGGATTAAAGGCGTGCACCACCGCCACCACCGCCCGGCTATACCTTGTTTTTGATTGGTTAACAAATCTTGTCCAGCATCAGCACAGAGAGCCTAGGTTACAGTAGCTAGTTTAGCAAGAACAGATAAGCAAGCAAAGCATGAGGAGTACTGTCCACTGGTACACCTGCGCTCCAGGGAACTGGGCGATTCTGCCCACGTGGTCAGTGCACACCTCACAGAACAGAAGCTGGGAAGATTTATACGGAAGTCACATTTGGGAGACATATATATGATATTACTGTAGAGAGTTAAGAGACAGGATTATACTGGGTGAAAATGAAGAGGAAGGGATGCAAGCAGAAATTTATGAGGCAGAACGAACAAGTTTTAGTGACCAGTTAGACTCCGTCAGTGAGGGGGAAGAGGAAGAGCAGAATCCTGCCTAGATTCTTAACCTTGAGTGAGGAGACTTGGGGTGGTGCTATTAAACAGGATAGGCCAAACAACTCGCTTACATAGCAGGTTACATAGGTGTTTCCTCAAAGCAAATACACATAGCACACCTAACCCAAACAAAAATCTGTGTACTTTTTAGTATTGGATCAAAAACACACATAATGGAAGTGTATATATGTGTGTGTGTGTGTGTGTATATATACATATACACACACATATATATGTATATATACATACACACATATAAATACATATATAAACCAATCTACCTGTCTTATCTATCACTATATTCCAGTCAAAAGGTTATTATCAGAGCATATAAAAGTAGACACCTGGAAGAGAAAGGGATGAGAGACTCCCACAACAAAAGAATTAAATGACAGACTGATCGGAGAAGAGAGGCAATAGAGAGATGTGTTTTTTGAAGAGTTAGAAAATTAGGTATTTTGCCACCTGCTTTGTACAGTATCCCAAAGTTTCCTTAACTCTCCACTCCTTTCCCAGGCAGTGTTCTATCCACAGAGCTTACCATGATCCTTTTCCCGATCAAATGCTTTCGCTGAACTCTGGAACTCCTGTTTACCTAACAACCTCTCCAAGGGCCTTCTCTAGCCTCCCTCCTGCCTCAGCCTGGTGTTGTAAGCAAAGGTCAGCGGTCCAGTGGCAAACGTTTTCCCCACTCCCTTGCTAGACAAGTTTTCTCTGTGTAACAGCCCTGACTGCCCTGGAATTCCCTCTGTAGACCACGCTCCAATTTAGAGATCTCTCTCTGCCTTCTGAGTGCTGGGATTAAAGGCATGCACCACCACTGCCCAACTAAATATATTCATATTAGTCGAGTTTGTTATTTTCATTTATGGTTAGTGTTTTTGTGATTTGTTTTAAGGAATTGATGGGGCTGAAGGTGTAGTTCAGTGGTCAGAATATGTGCTTAATGTGTGTGGGCCACGGATTCAATCCTCGGTACCCAAACGAGTCAATTGTTGTTTACCTTAATATTGTGAAGATATTCCTCTAGATTTTTTTCCCTTTGGTATTGGGGATCCATTCCAGGACCTTGCACATGTGAGGCCAACACTGAACCACTGAAAAAACACTTTCAATTCTGAATATGTTTCTAAACTACTTTAATACTTAAAAAATTAGTATATATTCATTGTATAAAACAATGGGCTTTATTGTACCAATTTAATCCACTTAGATCATGCATTTTGACTATATTTTCACCCTTATTTATTACCTCGTCTTATTTTATTCCTTCTCCTCTCGGCCACTTTCTTTCCTGGGTGGTCCCTTTCACATTGGTCTCATGGGTTTTGGTTGTTCAATTTTCTTTTCTCTCTCTCTCTCTCTCTCTCTCTCTCTCTCTCTCTCTTTCTTTTTGTTTTTTTTTTTTTTTGGGACAAGGTCTCATGTGGTCCAAGCTGTCCAAAAACTTAATAATGTAGCTAAGCATGACCTTGAATATCTGATCTTCTTGCTTCCACCTCCTGGATGTTGGGATTATAGGTTTGTGATTGTGGCTGACTCCCAGTGTAATTGTCCTTCTAAATAAAGTATAGAATCTTGGCTGCTTCAGGTAATAAAAAGACATTATTTATTGGTAAATCCACTCATTCATCCATTTATGTGTTATATATTGAGCTGGGAAAGGTGGTATATACCTGTCTTTAATACTTGGAAGGCGGCTGTATTCACTACTATATTGCCAGTACTGTTGCTAGATACTTGAGAAGCTGAGGCAGGAGTATTACTTGAGCCTATAAATATGAGACTAACCTGAACATGTCAAAAGAAAGAAAGAAAAGGTGTATGCATGGAAAACCTACATGCTATCTGTGTTTATAAGCAGTATTATAGAGGTGCTAGTAATGAAAGAAGATTATCCCAAAAAGGAATACATGGGCTGAGTGTGGTGGCTCATGCCTGGGAGGCAGTGTCAGGTAGATTTATGTTCAAGGCCAGACTGGGCTACAGAGTTTCTGTTTCAACAACAAAAAAAGACAAAAAAACAAAAAAAAAAAGTATTTGGCTATTTTGGTTAAACACAAAATGAGGTGCAGGAAGGTGGTGATTATGCCTGTGCTCCTAGAGTTTAGGAGACAAGAGATGGGGTCTTAGACCAAGCATGCTAGTTAGACTAGTAGAATCAGCCATCTTAGGTTCAAGTATGAGGCTAGAGACTCTGCCTCAATATAAAGTGGAGAGCAACAACAAAACAAAAAACAAAAAACTACTGGGCTGGAGAGATAGCGCAGTGGTTAAGAGCACTGACTGGTCAAGGCGGTGGTGGTGCACACCTTTAATCCTAGCACTGGGGGCAGTGGCAGGCGGATCTCTGAGTTCATGGCCAACAGGCTCCAAAGCTATACACAGAAACCCCATGGTGTGTGTGTGTGTGTGGGGGAACAATGACACTGACCACTCTTCCAGAGAACCTGGGTTCAGTTCTCAGCACCCACATAGCAGCTAGCAATTGTCTGTAACTCCAAGATCTGACAGCCTCACGTAGACATACAGGCAGGTAAAATACCAATGCACATAAAATAAAAATAAGTTAATTAAGAAACCCAAACAAACAAAAATGGTGTCACCCTCTGACATTTTCATGTGTGCTCACACATGCAGACAGGAATACCACACATACAATACAAACCAATACAGAGAGCCTTTGTCGTTGTTGAGGGCCCTCCTAGGTTTGCCTGATATGTACTCTTGGTATTTTTGTTGGAACTATTTTCTTTTTAGGTCTGAAATCTCATTTTAGGAAAGTAGAGCAGCTATTAGTGGCTCACTTCTTACTTTTTTTGGGGGGGGCCCATTGGGGAATCGAACCCCGGTCTCCCGCGTGACAGGCGGGGATACTAGTGGCTCACTTCTAAGTACAATAAGTTTCCAGGAAGTATGGGTAGTGCTCATTATCACTCACCAAGGGTCAAGACCAAAGTTTATCTTTTTCTAGCCTTTGAATTACCAGTAGACCTGTACTTAGGGTCAGCTGGATTAATAAATGTTCATGTAAACCATTTCAAACATGCACATGAATAATAAACAAAACAAAATGTATAAAAATCCTTTTTGGGGGTAGGTACTGGGTTAGGCAGCAAAGTCTCCAAGACTGGAGCTAGTGTGAATCCTCCTGTCTCAGCCTCTAAAGTGTTGGGATTGCAGGCACATACCTCTATATATAACTTCTACCTAAATTGTTAGCGTTCCCCCCCCCCCTTAGAAATAACTGGACATAGAGCTTAAGGATGCAGTTTAGTTGAAACAGTGCCTTCATAGCATGCATGAAGCTCTGAGTTCACCCCAGCATTGCATAAACTAGATGTGGTGGTACACCCCCATAACCTTATGTAAACTAGATGTGGTGGTACACCCTGTAACCCCAGCACCATATAAACTAGATGTGGTGGTACACCCTGTAACCCCAGCACCGTATAAACTGGATGTGGTGGTACACCCCAGTAACCCCGGCACTGTGTAAACTGGATGTGGTGGTACACCCTATAACCCTGGCACTGTGTAAACTGGATGTGGTGGTACTCCCCTGTAATCTCAGCACGTGGGAGGGACAGGAAAAGAAAAGAAGACTAGAAGTTCAAAATCAGCTTTGGCTAAAAGGCAAGTTGCAGGCTTGTTCAGACCTTGTCTCAAAACCAAACCAAACTGGGCATGATGCCCATACTTTTGATCTTAGCACTTGAGAGCTAGAGGCAGGTGGATCTCTGTGAGTTTAAGGCCAGTCTGGTCATAGCAATTTTTCGGCCAGCCAGGGCAACATAGTTAGACCCTGTCTCAAACAAAACAAAACAAGAAATTCACCAAAACAACAAACAAAAAGACAAAAGAAAAAAAAAATAGGAACAAAGACTACTAAAAGATGCAAATTAGTAATTTCTGATCAACTTGTGATTTGTAAGAAAGGGAAACAGAATTGAGAGTTGTAAATGCTGCTTAGCATTTTCAGATCTAAGTTCAATCAGCACAGTCATCAGCTGACATTTACTCTGAACCCCATGGGTGAATGGCATGGAACCAGATTCCACAAGAAATATTATCTTCTGCCTACACAAGCAAACTTAGTTCTTGAGTTATTGCTTTCAGGAGCTATACATAATGACAGTTGATGTGAATAGGCTGTGAGATTCAGCCTGAAATCATTATGTTAAAATAGGGACAATCACATACCAAGTTTCTGTGGTAGCACCTGTAGTCCCACCACTTGGGAGGTAGAGACAGAAGCACCAGGAGTTCAGCTACATAGCAAGTTCAAGGGTAGCCTGGGCTAAATTAAATGGCCACCTGTTTGAAAAACAACCAAATATCTCCCTCTACAATTCCCCCTAAGTAGAAACTGTATATATATATCTTGAACAAAGAAGTCATTGTTCAGTAGTTATACTTTTAAGGTTTTAAGTTATTTACCAATTAATATCAAATACTATTTTTCTTTCTTTCTTTCTTTCTTTCTTCAGCAATGAGATGGGTGGGGGCATGATGCCGTGGCCCTCTGTTGTGGCCAAAATGGAAAGATGGGGAGGCCAAGAGCCTAACGTATCTAGTTATCTCAGGCAGTCTCCCACCCATTCTGCTTAGATCAGAAGAGATATGTCGAGGTCATGGTGATATGGCCATAGACTTTTTAATCGACTCTTTATAGGTTTCATGCATCCTGATTCCATCCATCTCCCAGTACCTTCATATCCATCCACACTTGCAACCTCCCTGCCTTTTTTTTTTTTTAAGACTATCTCTGAACTTGGACTGGACTTGCCTATTAGGAACCTACCTGTTTCCCCCCACCCCCCAGCTTTGGGTTTATTAGGGTGCAATGCTGCTATGCCTAGGTTGTTTTCTTTTTTTAATGGGTTCTGGGGATCTAACTCAGGTTCTTATACTTTATCAACTAAGCTATCTCTCCAGCCCGTTTTTGGTTTGTGTACAGCCCAGGCTGTTTGAAAGCTCATGGCCATTCTGTTGCCTCAGCCTCTCTAGTGCTCAGGTTATGAGGTGGGTTTTTCTCATCTAGTAAAAAGTCAAATACAAAGAAATCCTGAGTTGGGTGTGGTGGCACAAGCATCTAGTTCCAGCACTGGAGAAGCAAAGACAAGAGGATTGGTGCAATTTTGAAGCCTGTTTGATCTACATAGCTAGTTCCAAGTTATCCAGGGGGTACACAGGGAGATCCTGTCTCAGGCAGTCAGTTCTGGTAGATAAAATGTCAAACAATTTTGATTAAAACCTATTTTTACCTTCAAGGTCAGTAACACGTTTAGTATTAAGGGACTTTTAAAATTCTATATTAAGAGGGTTTTCTTTCAGCAGGTGTGGTAGTGCGTATCTCTAACCCCAGCTCTTGGGGGAGGCCAGATGATCCAGGTTAGCCTGGGCTGTGTAGGGAAACCTTGTCTCTTGTGTCTCAAAACAGAACAAAGCAACTGGGGGTGGGGGCTTTAAGTGTTTATCATTCTCCTGTAGTTCTCCGCCTACTTTTTTTTATTCCACACCCTAATCTCTTTCTTTCTAGTAGGATTCCTATTGCTGGCTATGCAGCCATTACCATCATAATTCCATTTAAGGTAGCTCGGCTGGATCTATTTATTCTGTCCTACAATCTACTTTCTCTTTTAGCCTTGCTTCCTAAATCAAGTTGACAACCCAGTTTATTTTTCCTTCTTTTATTTCAACAACTCCTGGTCTAGATTGGTTAGGAGGCTATAATATAATCTGGGCACAACCTCTCCCCCTTGGAATCTGTATTTACGAGGTTCCCTCCTTTCCTGGCTGAACGTGCTGAAGCCCGGCAGAGTACCTTGTGAAGGACTTCAGCCCCCACAGTCCTCTGTGTGCGCATGCCCACTCTTCTTACAGTTGTCAAAGTGCTTTTCCAGAGCGGTCACATAATCAACCCGAAAGAAGAAATAAATACTGTTCATTTTTCAATTTTATCGCTCTTTAAAAACTGGACACTTAAAGGTAACTGCTGCTATGAATTCATTACTTGAAATTGGGTTGTTGCATGTAAAAGCCGATCTATTGTGTGTGGTGGGGGAGGGGAAACAGGCATCTATTTCTCAGACTTTGCTATATATAAGCAAAAAAACCTCCAAGTCAAATTATACAGGCAGTTATTTAAGGATACTTCATATTGACTTTGTAAATTTTATCTTAATCACTAAGTTAGTTATTTTAAAAGATCTTATTTATTAAAAGGTGGGTCTTGACCTTGACAGTAAATTTATACAGAAAGCAAAATTTGTATTATTTTAAAAGAGTATTGAAAAAAAGGGGTGTTTTCTTATAACATTGAGAATTTAATGAGGTAGTAGTACTATTAATTAAAGTCATCATAAAATATTCTGAGTCTAGGTTACTTTTTGGCTTGGGGGTGGGGGATAAAGTACAGCATTTTTTCCCATCAAGAGCATGCAGTTTAAGCTAAAGGCATTAACAAAAAGCATTGAATACAAACAGTAAGAAAAGCTATACTAAATATAATCCAATACGTATTTCAGCCATGATGATATAGCCATTGTAAAGAAAATTCTCTCTCACCAAAGCACTCAAATTTCAGAAGCATAATGGTCTACTGCAGCACTGTAAGAAGGAAGTGTGAGCATCTGTGACCATCCACTTTGGCAGTGATGGAACTTTGTGTTGTCTGAGTCCGAGGTTCACTGTCCTCTGTGCTCTATTTATAATACTAATCAAAGCCATTGTTTTACATAGAGGAAACTGAGGAACATAAAAGCAATCTAAAGCAAGCTTTATTGATAGTAGCAGGCAATCAGCAATCCCTGGTGCATGTTATATTATACTGGGCTGGGCTTTTTTTCCCAGGGGAGGGGAAGAGGCAGGGAATAAGAAGGCAAGTACGGTGATTGAGAAGTGAAATGTTTCCCTAAGTCTACTATATTCTTTGTACACGAAACTTTGAAATGAAAGATGCGGTCTGTTAAGCATTTTAATGATAGTTTTAATAAAACAGAACAGTTAATCCGACTTGTCTGATATCCTTTGTGTAATAGTTAAGAGAGACGATACCTCCATTTTAAGAGTTGTTCAATAGTCCAAAGGCAGAGCTGTTGTGTGTGTCTGAATGCCCTTTTACAAATGTCCCATGAAAGATGCTTCTCCAGTATATGATTTAATTAACTGTATTAAATATATTAATAACTTTGTTGCAACTGTATGGAGTCATCTAAAAATTATGTTTGGTCATAGCGCCTTTAACATTTCAAAATATTTGTTTTCAAGGTCTCAGCCCTGTAATATTCAGATATTTAAAGCAATTAACATATTCTGAGACAAGCTAATTCAGTGTTTACTACACACATGGAAATCTTTTGGTTTTGAGTGATTACTGTTTTCATCCTTGAGTAAGAAAACAGGTTGTATGGCAGAGGTGAACATAGCTCTCCTATGTGAAGTGGAAAATACCATACACTCCTTATATGGCTAAATGAAGCAGTGAGGGTAATGTACTATAATTACAATGTATGAGAATTTGGGACTTTGTACTCTCTATTTTTAACAGTTGCTAGCATATGGTAATTCGGGGTCCTCAAACCATAGTCTTTCACTGTTAATACTAGTGATAAAAGAATGGATTCTAAATTTGCCAGTCTTGTGACCGAGGCAGCAGCAGGAGGATTCAAAAATGAAAATCTGGCAACCCCAGAATTATCTTGACTGTCTACTTAAATCTCAGAAGCATTTTAAAGTCCCGCCCCCACTCCATCTCACGGACTCCCTCCCTCCTCCTCCCTCCCCACCTCCCTCCCTCTGACCTCAAATCCAACCAGAAGCATTTCTCCACTCTGCAGAGAATTCTCAGGCTCCCGTTGAGACCTGAAACGCCAAGAAGCCAGGAAATCTCTTGGGCGGCAGAATTGGAGAGGAGAAAATTGGAGAATAAGCAGAAAAAAAAACCCACAATCCTTAGAGTAATAAGAAGCAAACACGTCTAAACGTTTCAGTAGGTTTTCTTTCTTTTCCTGTTCCTTCTTTCTTTTCTTCTCTCGTGTTTTTTTTTTCTTTTTTTTCTTTTTTTTTTTTTTTGAGTCAGGTTTCCTTTATACTAGGCTGGACTAGAACTAAGTATTCAAGGCTGACCTTGAATGTTCGATCCGCCGGAGTACTGGGATTACAAGCCTGCGCCACCACGCCCGACGATTTTCCTCTTTTTAAAAACTGGATTTTCTTTTATACTAAAACGTCTCCTAACAAAATGGAGTAGCTGCCGCTACTAAGAGACCAGAGAATGATTGTGCAGCTGAGTTCTTCCAACAAATGCCTAAGATTTCCTCTCTCGTGGTTCGCTGCAGCCAAGTGAAACAATTATCCGCGGCAAGAAGGCAGTTTGCTAATCAAGAGGGCTGTCTTTTTTCTTGTTTCTTTTTCTTTCTTTTTTAAAGTGCTTCAGCTGGGGAAGGGGAAAGAGAGGGTCGTGTACCACGTCTTTTTAACCTTGCTGAAGGACGCAGCACTATTTATTGACGTATGCAAATAACTGGGGGAGGGTGGTGCTTGGGAAAAAACAGGAACCAGAATCAGTTTCTCCTCGCAGGGTGAACGCTCTGAGTTCCGGTGAAGGGGAAAGAGACGTGGCGAAATTGCTGTCTTTCTGTCTTATAAGCACATCTTTCACCAATACAGAAAAGGGACCGAGACGTCAGAAAGGGTGAAGACACTCTCAGTGTTTTTAAGAGACCTTACTCGAGCCTTCCTACCCCCCTCCCCCAGCCCGACCTGCTCTTCTAACTGCGAGATTATGGATTTGCATTGCAATTGGCTAGTGGCGGTGGCACTGGATTTTCGCAAGTAAAACACCCGCCCGCTTCAGTGAGGGCATTCATGATCACACTGACAATAACGCATCTCTCTTTCTTCCCGTTTCAGCTGCGCAAACCATGCAGGATGATTTACTGATGGACAAAAGCAAAACCCAGCCCCAGTCTCAGCAGCAGCAGCAGCAGCGGCAACAGCAGCAGCAGCAACAGCTCCAACCCGAGCCCGGCGCAGCCGAAGCCCCGTCCACGCCCCTCTCCTCAGAGACCCCCAAGCCCGAAGACAGTAGCGCAGTGCCGGCCCTCAGCCCCGCCTCGGCCCCGCCAGCCCCCAACGGCCCCGACAAAATGCAGATGGAGTCGCCGCTCCTGCCGGGCTTGAGTTTCCATCAGCCCCCTCAGCAGCCGCCGCCACCGCCGCAGGAGCCCGCGGCGCCCGGAGCGTCGCTGTCGCCGTCCTTTGGCAGCACCTGGTCCACGGGCACGACAAACGCGGTGGAGGACAGCTTCTTCCAGGGGATCACCCCGGTCAACGGGACCATGCTCTTCCAAAACTTCCCGCACCACGTCAACCCGGTCTTCGGAGGCACCTTCTCCCCACAGATCGGCCTGGCACAGACCCAGCACCACCAGCAGCCGCCGCCGCCCGCGCCGCAGCCGCCGCAGCCAGCGCAGCCCCCGCAGGCGCAGCCCTCGCAGCAACGCCGCTCGCCCGCCAGCCCCAGCCAGGCGCCCTATGCGCAGAGGAGCGCCGCCGCCTACGGCCACCAACCCATCATGACCAGCAAGCCGTCCTCATCCTCGGCCGTTGCGGCGGCTGCTGCCGCGGCCGCCGCCTCCTCGGCGTCGTCCAGCTGGAACACGCACCAGAGCGTGAACGCCGCCTGGAGTGCCCCGTCCAACCCGTGGGGTGGCCTACAGGCCGGCCGGGACCCTCGCCGCGCTGTTGGCGTGGGCGTGGGCGTGGGTGTAGGGGTACCCTCCCCGCTTAACCCCATCTCGCCGCTCAAAAAGCCCTTCTCCAGCAATGTGATCGCGCCACCCAAGTTCCCTCGTGCGGCCCCGCTCACCTCCAAATCCTGGATGGAGGATAACGCTTTTCGAACCGATAATGGTAACAATCTGTTGCCTTTTCAGGTAATGCCCTGTGCTCTTGCACACACCTTGCTCCCGCCCGTTTCTCCTCTCTTCCTGGGTTCTCTTATCCACCCGCCGTTATTTAGGAGGGACGGTGAATTGCAGCTCCCCTCAAACCTTCTGGGACTATTCCACTCACTCTGGGTGGGGGTGGGGTGTGAGGTTGGGGGAACATTGTGACTGCTTGCGGGTAGAAAAGGGCCTTTTTTCCCTTCCAGTTCATTTCCTCCTTCACTGTGTCTGTGTTTCTTATTTTGGCCCTCTTTGACAAATGAAGCCGCAAATGTATATAGCCAGGTGCGGGAGTGGTCCTAGGAGGAGTAGGCTGAGATTCCTATCATTTTAAGTAGCTACACATTTTCACGTTATGCAATCCTAGGCTCAAGGTGCTGGAAAGCCATCCACGCCCAAACCACCCTGGCTTTATACTCTTAAAGCGGTTAACAGCCTTTGAGTGGTGCTATTTCAAATAGTTGCATATGTTCAACTAAGCTAATGCGAACACATGTGTTTATGTCTCACTAAGACGCTGGAATCACTAATAATCAGCATATTGCTCCTGCCAGGAAAATTATGAGTGTGAGATTCCAATAAACACCCTATAAGGGACTGAAGAGTGCAAATTCTAGGGGAAATTATTCCCATGTTACTTAAAAGAAGGATTTAGGGTTTTTTGTTTTTTCCAGGAAAGACAATAGGACACGACCTTCAGAGCCATATTGCAATGGAGTCTATTTGCTAGCTAGCACTGAAATATTTAAAGCTGCAGTGTCCTTCACCAGTTGGGTTATTTAAGAAGACAGTGCAGATCAATTACACCATTTGAAACTGGGCAAAGTGAAAGTCTTGCAACTTTAATGAAAAATGAGTCTTGTGCCTTGGTATTAAATGCCAATGCAAAATCCAGGAAGTGCTCCCGACAGAAATATTGAATAGAGAAAGTGCCCTTGTTTCTGTTGCTTTCTCACATAGTCTGCAGCCACAGCAGTAGGCAGGGTCCTGGACAGTTTGGATCAGATAGGGGTACTAAGAGTTCATTGGGAGCCTTTGCCCTCTAGTAGGCACTTAGCAGGCACCTGGGAATTGGTTTGTCCATAAGCTTTTAGGCTCTGTTGTGAGAGGAAATCTGGGCGTGGTGGTGAAAGCTTGTAGTTCAGCACCAAGGCCTGGCTGTAGGATTAAGAATTCAAGCTCAGCCTGGGTTACTTATGTGAACTTGTTTCAAAAAAGAAGAGAAGGAATCCTTTGACCCCTGCTGACAAATGAGAGCCTGGCAGTTTGACCAAGGGAGAATCTGGTACAGCTGGAGCCTTCAGTTTGCTAGTCTTTACTATTCAGGTGTTTGGGGTGGGTCCTATCAATGGGAGCATTGAAAGCATATCTGAAGGCTAGAGTGAGAATTTTGGTTCTCGACATTCAAGGAGGTCTGTGAAACCTTTAGGTTGTGTTTAGGAGTTTTGTTGTTTGAGTTTGGGGGCTTTCTCTGGGTGGAGCTCAGGCTGGTGCCCAGGTCTAGCTCATGTTGAGCACACTCCCTGTGGAGCTACATTCTTAGTCCTAAAGAGAGGCTTCCATGAGCCAGCTTCTCCCAGGATTTCAGAAGGGTCTTGCAGGAATGATAGATTCCAATGTTAAGGTACAATTTTAGTTTTTCAACAGGCTCTTTCTTCCCTAGCTTGTGCTCCCCTCAGAACACTCTGTTTGCTGAGGACGACCTTGAAATCCCAATCCTTCTGCTTCCACCTTCCGGTGCTAGCTTACAGACTTCTGCTACCACACTCCTAGTTTATTTCTTTGCATCCTAACGCATATTTTAATAAACAGAGATGCTTTGCAATGGCATTCGTTCTGCAGATTGAGAAAGGTGAGTCGGACAGGAAGGAGATGCTGTTGGCACTGGGAAGGAGAGCCATCTGCCTTGACAGCTCCTCATTTTATTCTGAGGCTTCCTATCCAAACCCACTCAAGAAGATAATATAGATTCCTATTCAGTGTGTGTGTGCGTGCGCGTGCAGAGTGAGAGAGCAAGTGCACTTGAGCTTACACGCCTGGTATATGTGTAGAGGTCAGAGAACCGCGTAGAGTCTGTTCTCTCCTTCACCTTTATGTGGATTCTGGGATTAAACTGATTGACAGGTTTTCAGTCTCCCTTAAATTCTTGTGTTGAATTCTCAGGAGTTTATTAAATCTAAATACAAACACTTTTTATTTTTCCTTATTTATTTTGAGACATGAGGCCTTTCTACATTGCCCAGAGTGGTACTGAACTCCTGGCTCAGGTGGTCCTTTGACCTCTGCCTCCCAGGCACGTGAGATTACAGTTATGTGACATCATATCTGGCTATTGAGTATGATCAATCTTTACTAATTAGCACCTTAAAAGGGCATTGGGTCTTAAGTTGGCAAATACCTTTGATCATAGCACTCTGAAGATCTCTCAATTCCAGGCCAACCTGTTTGAGTTCTAGGACAACCAAGGACAGATAAACCCTGTCTTGAAAAACAACAAAAGTCTTGGATAGGGGGGTTGGAAAGAAATATAATCCAAAATTTCACCAATTGTGGAGGAGCCAGAGATATGGCTCTGGTAAAGTGCTTGTCATGACAGCATATGGGGACTTGAATTTTGTTCTGAAGCATCTGCAAAAAAAAAAAAAAAAAAANAAAAAAAAAAAAAAAAAAAAAAAAAAAAAAAATGGGTGTTGCCAGGTGGCGTCGGCTCACCCCTTTAATCGCAGCACTCAGGAGGCAGAGGCAGGTGGATCTCTGTGAGTTTGAGGCCAGTTTGGTCTAAGAGTGAGTTCCAGAACAGGCTCCAAAGCTACAGAGAAACCCTATCTAGAAAAACCAAACAACAAAAAAACTGGGTGTTAGGACTGGAGAGATGGCTCGGCGGTACTGACTGCTCTTTCAGAGGATCCAGGTTCATTTCCCAGTACCCACATGGCAGTTCACAGCTGTCTGTAACTCCAAGATCTGACATCCTTACACAGATATGCATGCAGGCAAAACACGAATGCTCATAAAATAAAAATAAACAAAAAACCTGGGTGTTCTGGCCCATGCCTATAATCCTAGAGTTGGGTCTCCTAAGGCTTGCTGGTCAGTGAGCTGTAGGTTCAGTGAGAGGGCCTGTCTCAGACACTAGTGTGATCCAGAGAGGAAGACAGCAGACACTGACCTCTAGCATCCGGGGGGCGCGCGCGCGCACACACACACACACACACACACTTGCCACCCCCCCCCCCCCC
>NW_026067895.1:20189801-20208934 GCF_014885135.2 Alexandromys fortis | reverse complement strand
TCTTCTTCTTCTTCTTCTTCTTCTTCTTCTTATTATTATTATTATTATTATTATTATTATTATTATTATGGCTTTTCAAGAAAGGGTTTCTCTGTGTAGCTCTGGCTGTTCTGGAATTTACTTTGTAGGCTGGCCTTGAACTCAGAAATCCATCTGTGTCTCCCAAAGACTGGGGTTTAAAGGCATTCCCCACCCACTGTGTGGCAAAATCCTGGAGTAACAGACGGTTGAGTCATCATCCTGTGGGTGCTGGAAATTGAACCCAAGCCTTTTGGAATAGCAACCAGTGCTCTTAGCCACTGAGCCACTTCTCTAACCCCATGTCAAATATGTTTACAAATCAAGGTATCTTGGTTCTTAATGAACAAAATTTTCATGTTTTTGCATTTATTTAAATCTTTTTTTTTTCTAGGGGTACTGGATATATTTTATTTCTTTAAATTGAGAAGGTTTTCTTTGTGTTTCGTTTTATGAGACAGGGTTTTACTATGTGGCCCTGGCTGGCCTGGAGCTCACAAAGGTCATCTGATCTCTTTTCCTTCCAAATGCAGAAGTTAAAGGAGGGCCTGGATTTTTGATTTGTTGTTATGTGGAGATAGTCTCACCTGATTAGCCAGGGTTGGCCTGGAACTTGCTGTTTTCCTGCTTCCTTCTCCTGAGGCTTAGATTACAGAATGCAGTGCCGTACCTGGCCTAAACTGAGAAGTTTATTTCATGGAATACCTATTTTTTTTAAGATTTTATTTTTAATTGTGTGTGTGTGTACATACATGTACACGGACAGTACAGTTGGTGTCCACAGGGGCCAGATGATGCTGCTGGATCCGCTGGAATTGTAGTTGCAGGTATCTGCTAGAAATAAAACTCAGGTCCTCTGCAAGAACAGTATGTGTTCTTAACCCTTGACACTATTTTTCAGTTTTAATTATTATTATTTTTTTTTAGAGGTAGAGATGGATTCTGTAATCCAGGCTATCCTAAATCCTACTTTATAGTTCAGGTTGGCCTTAAATTCAGAGATTCTTTGCCTCAGCCTCTAGATTTTTGGATTATAAAATGTAAACCACCAAGTAAGGCTCTTTAATTTTTGTTTTTTGTTTTTGGGTTTTTAGTTGTTGTTGTTGTTTTTGTTTTTTGAGACAGGGCTTCGATGTGGTTTTAGAGCCTGTCCTGGAACTAGCTCTTGTAGACCAGGCTGGCCTTGAACTCTCAGAGATCCACCTGCCTCTGCCTTCTGAGTGCTGAGATTAAAGGTGTGTGCTACCACCACCCAACTCCAACAGTATCTTTTATAATGTGTCTTTTTGTTTTTGTTGTATATTTCTGAGCTAGG
This sequence comes from Alexandromys fortis, assembly GCF_014885135.2. Taxonomy (NCBI): domain Eukaryota; kingdom Metazoa; phylum Chordata; class Mammalia; order Rodentia; family Cricetidae; genus Alexandromys; species Alexandromys fortis. The sequence goes on along the minus strand of NW_026067895.1, from coordinate 20,207,601 downwards.
GTCTCTTGTAGTTCAGGCTGGCCTCAAACTTGCTGTTATAGCCTAGGACACTTCTGTCTCAGCCTCAGGCACTTCTGACGAGCAGGAAAAGTTCATTTTTGTTTGCAGTGCTACTTCACTTTCTTTGTCATTTCCACTCTCACAATAACCTTATGTGGTTTATTTTGTAAAAGCAATCACTGCTTTCAGTATGGCTTTCTAAACCACACAGGCTTTCTTACTCCAATAAACTTGATTGGTTTTCCTGCCTTGAGGTGGCTACTTCTTTAGGGATTACTTGTATCTAAAAGCTGTTTCATTTCTGTAAATAAGCGAGGTCCTGAGAGGTAGTGAACTCACTGGGGTTGTAGAACTCTAGCCAGTTTTATTGCTACATTCTGTGGCTTCCTGTGGTGCTGGTGCTGGTGCTGTCAGAATTTGTTTAACTTCAGTTCTCTTTGGTCTCCAAAGGGATTTGGTGATAGAACTGTTAGTAAAGGCTTCAATGTTATTTTGTGTGTATGTAGTGTATGACTGTACTTGTGTATCAGGTGTGTATGGATTTGGAGGCCGGAGGGCAGTTTCTGGTGTCATTGTTTGCTAGTCATTTTATTTTTTGAGACAAGGTCTTATTGAACATGACACTTACTGTTTCTGCTAGACTGACTGGCCAGTGAGCACACAGGATATGCCTTTTCTGTCTCTTTCCATCTGCAGTGCTGGGATTACAGGCAGGGACTGCCACACCCAGTTTTTATGTTGAACTCCTAATTCTCCTCTCTCCCTGCCCTGAGTTCTGGGGTTACAGGTGTGTACCACCACTCCCAGGTTTTTGGAGAAGTTGGAGATGAACTAGATCTTGTCATTCAGTTCAGTCTAGTCTCCAACTTAAGACTCCCCTGCTTCAGCCGTAACCACTCATGGCTTTATTGACGTTCTCTATTAGGTTGGCGAATCTTCTCAGCAGGTCTCAAGAACAGTGGGACCTTCCAGGGAGGGAACTGCACAGGTGCCACTCTGCTGCATTATGAGACAGGAGAGCCTGTGTACGTGAAAGGACTAGAAAAGAGGTTATTCTGGTCAAGTGGTGGTGGCGCACGCCTTTAATCTTAGTGCTTGGGAAGCAGAGGCAAGTGGATCTCTGTGCGTTTGAAGCCAAGCCTGGTCTACATGGCTAGTTCCAGGACAGCCTCCAAAGCTGCACAAAGTCTCGATAAACCAAAAAAGGAAAAGAGGTATTCTGTCTGTGTGGTTTAAAAAAAAAAAAAGTTTAGAAGGGACCTTTGGAGGCCACTCAATCTCTGATGTCTCTGTAGGAAATCAGGTTTCTAGTATGTGACTTGCCCAAATTCAGGTGGCTAGTTTATGTTAATGGTGGGGTTTGGACTCAACTTTGCTTCACAATTTGGGGGACATTATGCGACTATTTCATTTATAAAGCGAAAATGATAATACTTTCCTTTGAATTGGGCCACAGTAATTGTTATTGTAATGATGGCCAGAATCTCTGTGAGAACACATCGCAGTACAATATGGCCACTGTTTTCATTCAGTGCCATCTATTGAATAGTCCAAAATATTGTGTAATGTTATTTATTTTTCTTTTATGTTTGCTTAGGATTGTGTTTTCTTTTTTTAATTTTTATTTATTATTTGTTTTATGTGTATGAGTGTTTTGCCTGGATGTATATATGTGTACCATGTGTGTGAAATGTCAGAGGAGGCCAGAAAAGGGTCTCAGATCCTCTGGAATTGGAAGTACAGGTGGTTGTGAGTCACCATGTGTGTGCTGGGAATTGAACCTGGGTCCTCTGGAAGAGCAGCCAGTACTGAGGGTCTTTAAAACTTTATAGGAGTGGAAGAAGGAAATGGCAGTGGTGACACACACATGACCACTTAATCAATAGTCACCAGGTCTATCCCTATTAATTTATATAATTTTGGGGAAAAACATTCAATTTATTTCTTCTTGTCTCATTCCAATTTAGATATGATTATAGAAAATGTGTCTTCTCTGGTTTGTGTCTGGTTAAATGTCAATGTTAACAGGAAGAAATTCCTTCCATACATTGTGAAAATCAAAGTACTAAAGGGCTGGGAATGTAACTGATGTAAGTATGTATGCCCTGCATGCATGAGGCCTGGTTTTACCAGTGTCCTACCTACCCCATAAAAAGTTTAAAAATAAGCTGGGCATAGTAGCACATGCCTTTAGTCCCAGCACTTGGGCGGCAGAGACAAGCAGATCTCTGCAAATTTGAGGCCAGTCTGGTCTACAAAGTGGGTTCCAGGACAACCAGGGTTATATAGAGAAACCCTGTCTTAGAAAAAAAAAATTAAAAATAAATATGTCAATTCAGAATTTTTTTTTTTCAAGACAAGGTTTCTCTATGGATTTGAAGTCCATCCTGGCACTCGCTCTGTAGATCAGGCTGGCCTAGAAATCACAGAGATCTGCCTGCCTCTTCCTCCCAACTGCTGAGATTAAAGGCGTGCACCATCACTGCCTGGCTTTCAACTCAGAATTTTTTTTATATATAATGAACATTTGTGGTTTTATTTTCTTTTATCAACAACACTAAACCAAAAATCAAACAAATGGGATTGAGAGCTGGCTCTTGCTGAGGACCAGAGTTGGGTTACCAGCACCTGTGTCAGATGGCACCAAACCACCTATAGCTCCTGCTCAAGGGGGTCTGACACCTTTGCCCTCTGGCAGCAGCAGTTATGTGCACAAACCTACCCACAGATACAAATGCATACACATAATTAAAGACCACATAATTAAAGACCCTATCTCAAAAACTAAATCCAAACAAAAAGCTCCCAAATATCTATCCCTCAAATTAACCATCTTTTCAGGAAGCAATGTGAATTGTCTAGTTTATATTTGTCTTAAAATAAGGGTAGAATGAAAAATACTTAAAAGTGAAGGTTCTCCTCTAGTTGATTTCTTTGTGTTGAGATAGGTAATACAGTCTCTCGAAGCCCAAGGTGACCTGAAAATTCTCTTCCTCTTGCCTCCATCACCAAATGATAATATCGTAGGTGTGGTCCACTGTGCCTGGTTTTCTACTAGTTATTCTTAACTGCTGCTGTAATGCACAACTACAGAAAACCTAACGGACCCCAGACTGCTTCAGAACCCATTATTACATAGTTGACAGCAAAGGTTCATTATCTATATTGTATTTGAAAGGGGCTGGGAGATGACAGTGCTGACCACTCAAAAATGTGTACCCAAGTTCAGTGTCCAGCACTTGATGGAAAGCCAGGTATGACTTTAACCTCCATATATATGCAGACTTACCCTCATACAGGAATACACAGAGACACTCAGACACACACACACACAATCAAACTCTTCATCATTATACAAAAAAGAAGGGTTGGACGAGGAAATACTAGACTTTCTATGCCACTGAAACATTCAGAATTTAAATTGTATACTCCATAATTGCATGTTGAAACTTTGTATAAACTCTACAACTTTGCAATGAGTTAGTGTAACAATGTGGTCTCTTAGACACAATGTTTAAAATGTCTGCCATTGATGCAGTGTTCTACTTTGTTATCCTTTCCTTTTAGCAGTTTGGAATGAGGAAGACTCTGATTGAACCTTGACACAGTCATTGTTGATCAGGGTCAAGTCACTCATCCAGTGACTCTTTTCCTGTATCTCTGTAAAAGTGGAGAGAGACTGTAGTCTGGTTTGCTTTATGAGAATATGACAGAGTTATAAAGATTAGATACTAGTAGCTATTGTAAGAGTACTCTTTCGCCTCTTGGATATATGCTTAACTACTGAAATTGTAGTCAGAATTCAAGCTTAGTAGGAGAAAGGTTATTGCTATTGCATAGTTTAGAGTAATACTTTGATACCAAGGAGTGGAGAATTAAAAATGAATCTAGCAGGTTCTATGTATATTATGGTCACTGTTTTTTTTTTTTTTTAAGATTTATTTATTTATTATGTATACAGTATTCTCAGTACTCTGCCTGCAGGCCAGAAGAGGGCACAGATCTCATTACAGATGGTTGTGAGCCACCATGTGGTTGCTGGGAATTGAACTCAGGACCTTTGGAAGAGCAGGCGGTGCTCTTAACCACTGAGCCATCTCTCCAGCCCCTATGGTCACTGTTTTTTGTTCGTTTGTTTTTGTTTTTGTTTTTTAGGTTGGGCTGACCTGAATCTCACTATCTAGCCAAGCTTCTAGCAATCTCCCTTAGCTTCAGGCCTCACCTACAATGTCTGTGTGTGTGTGTGTGTGTGCACGCGCTTGAACATAACATATATGCTACAGAAACCCTTTCCAACTGGGCTTAGTTACATCCCCAGTCCAGTGTCTGTGTATTTCAGAAATCTAGTCACAGTTCTGAAGGTTAGGGAGTATAGACTTAGTCACAAAAATAAGATGTGCGACAACTTGCCAATGGGTGTGTAAGAGTTTTTCATGCTCTGAACATTTTAATTGGCAATGAGGGAAATACACTCTGTAAGATGATTTTTCTGACTTGCCTGCCAGCTTCCATATAACTGCATGGAGACTTCTTAACCCATTTCTATTCATCTACCTGTTGCCACATGACTTATGGGTTTTGCCTTTTTTCTTGCATGTCTGTTCCCTCTTGGCCACTGGTGACTTTGTCTTCTTCCCAGCATCCTGTGTGCCTGAAAATCCTGCCTAACTATTGTCCATTTAGCTTTTTATTAACCCAATAAGAATGATACATCTTCACAGTATACGAAAAGATTATTCTACATTTTTCCCTTTTGTATAAATAAAAAGGAAAGGGTTTAACTTTAGCACAGTAAAGCTATATATAATAAGAACAATTATCAGGTAAGAATTACATTCACAATGTTTAGTCCATTTGTATTTGGCAATTTTGAAGAAAATATTTTTTTACTATCTTGATGAGTTCAAATCTCTATACCTAATTTACCTTCTATCATAACTAAGGAAAACTGTAATTATGACTATCTACCTTCAACTCCATCAAAGACCCAAGGAGAATAAAATGGTACTTGAGTAAGCATGAAGTGTAGAGCAAGCAACTTCAAAACTAAAAGAAACCACAGAGACAGCTGGCCGCCTGGAAAGTCACCCAAGGATTCTCTGCAGTGATGGGGCATCCATATTCAGCCTACAGGCCTAGAATATATGACTGGCTTTTCTGTGAAGCACGAATTTTTGGAGGATTGTCTTATGCTATCTCTGCTAAGTTCAGTAGTCAACTTTTCTTTTGTCCTGCTGGTCCAGTTTGAACAGCAAACTATCAGCAGTTGAGGCAAGGGCAGTGTCTTGCCCAAATGGCTAGCTTTTGCCTTTAAGAAAGCAAACTCTATATAGAGATTCTTTAATGGCCATCATGCTATTTTGAGGTAAATTGGTGTTGCCAGGAGCAGATGTGTTTCACTGACATGAAAAGCATTATATTATTAAAAAAATTTAAATGTCATGTTCTGTAGATCTTTGAAGTGTTTGAAAATCAGCTATCTAAATTACATCTCTGTATGACGTTTTAAAACATACCTAGCATGACTATAAGTTTGATAGTTATAGATGACTGTTCATCTATATTTATTGGCAGTGGTGGCTCACTCATTTAAGCCCACCACTCAGGAAGCAGAAGCAGGTGGATCTCTGTGAGTTCAAGGCCAGCCTTGGTCTAGAGAGAAACTTCCAGGACTAGCTTCATAGCAACTGAGAAACCCTGTCCTAACCCCCCCCCCAAAAAAAAAAAAGAAAAGAAAAGAAAAAAGAAAGTAAGACATGCAAAAGGAAGAAGACCATAGCGTGGCAGTGAGGCAAAGCAAGAGGGAGAGTGAAGCTTCTTTCAGAGAAGCTCAAGGGAACCTAAATAAGAATAGAAACATATTCAGTATAAAAATAACCTTAATTTTATATCAATATATAAAAATCATACCAATGTAAAATATTTGAAACTAGTAGCTATTTATTTTTTTAGTTTGAAAGTAGATACAATAATCTACCCTTTCATCTTATCATTTTTATATCCCCCCCTTTTCTTTTCAGAATGAGATCTCTGAATCTAATCTCCTTTGTTTAGCCTTTTTTTTTTTATCATTACCAACATCTTATAACCAACCCCCTTAAACATTGACAAATATCTATAAGCCACTGACTAGCCAAAAACCCATCCCATCTTTTGGGAATGTGGGCGTTGTGTACTCTAGACTGCTTTCTGTTATCTGAGGGCACTAGTATCTTTGGGGGAACCCTGAGAACATTAACATAATAGTTAAGTCCTAGTTAGAACAGTCTGTGAGGCTGGATCATCTCAGCCAGCAACCTTGAAGCTCTTTGGAAGCAGAACTCTGAGGAAACTGCAATAGAGGCATTCATAAACGCTGGATCACCTAGACCATCTGTTTTCATTGGTGTCTGGTTCCCTTGCTCTGAAAACACATGAATTTTCAAAGGTAACATATCTATATTAACACAAGTATGGACTGGACTGTGTATTGTACACAAGCTAGCCAAAGATGATTTTTTGTTTTATATTTGAGCAGTTAAAATATGTGTCACCTTTCTTATACTTATTTTAGGCTTATTTCTTTCTGTTTGTAGCCAGGATTTTCAGGGGTGTCTTTCTAAGGGAAATCTCTATTAATCTGGAAGGAATCCATAACCTTTTGTTTCCTATAAAAAAAAATAACCTCTCCCTCAACTCAACACATTGTTTGACTCCATTTTGAAGTTAAGATGCTGTAGGAAATCCTACAGCCTTTAAGTTACCCACCCACTTGGGCATGGCCTCTTATACTATAAATTCCAATGTAAAGCGCATGGTTGCTCTCTCTTCCGGCTGCTGGATTCGTTGTTGTTCTTTGTTTGAGCAGAGAACTGTGATCTGTGAGTCTACCCCTAAATAAATAACCCTTTATTATACTCAATTCTGAGTTAGTGTGGGATTTCTTTTTAGTCTCCGTCTTCATCTAGCACCCAACGTGGGTGACTAAATCCATGTAAAACCTGAAAAATCTTGGAAAGGAATTCAAGACACCAAAAAACAAAGTTTAGCCGCATTTTTTTTTTTTTTTAAAGATGGGCTCTGCTTGCTGGCGTCGGGCTGCAGCTTCTTTAAGATTCCTGACTCAGCTGTAGCAAAAAAAAAAAAAAAAAAAAAAGTCGCACTGCTGCTGCAGTGCAAACTCCAGCTCTGGAGCATTTGAATGGCATTTGTGGGCCTGGGTGCTTGTGTGTCCACGCAGGGTCAGGAGGAAAGTAGCTGAGACCATGCCCAGGGCTCAGCACTCCCTGCCTGGGTAGGCAGTGGAATCAGGTGTGCACAAGCAGGAGAACATGGTGGATTTCTGCTGCCATACACAGAGGTATTTCCAGACCACACAGTGTGCTGCATGGCAGATTTAGCTCTTTCTTAGAAAAAAAAAAAAAAAGGCTTATATGCTGCACGGTGCTACCCAGAGTTTATGTGGTGAGGATGCCTCCCACCCTGCAGTCCTAGAACCTGAGGTGAACTACCTCTACCATATTTAAAGGCTGAGAGAAGCCATGGAGCCACCACCAGAGACAGATATGCCATAACCTTGCCAGTCAGCCACAAGCCTCATGCTAAAATATCAAATAATGGAAATGGGTTAAATTGAGATGTAAAAGCTAGCCAATAAGAAGTTAGAGCTAATAGGCCAAGCAGTGATTTAATTACAGTTTCTGTGTGGTTATTTTGGGAGTCTGGATGGTCAGGAAATGAACAAGTGGCCTCCTACAACATTAAGACATTTTTTAAATACATAAGTTGATTTAATTTAGCAGTTCCATAATCTAATGTCTCTCAGCACCTGTTGTTTTTTGTACATTAACATTTAAAAATTCAACGTTAACAAGATACTTTGTAGGATCCAGACTCCTTGTATACTTTCCATCCTTGTTTTTTTTTTACTATCTCTTTAAAGACTTGACTTGATTATTTTCAAACTATTTTTTCTGTGACTGCCTATACCCATTTTTCTTAAAATGTTAATTTTAATTTTCTTATGCTAATTTTCTTTAAATGCACATTATTAAAACCTATTTAGAAGTTTTTTCCATCTGAACCTGCTTTACTGCACATATTTAACTTTTTCTATCTGCATGAGCAAAACCTTACACCTGCCACATGATTTAGCTCATGGTGCACTGGTGGCTCAAGCACTCAGGCTTTATGTTTTCTTAGGTCTTATTTGCATATTCATGGCTTGTTTGGAAGCTTTCTTGGGTATTCTGTGGATGTTGGGTGCCATTTGTAGTTGGACCATTATAGGCATATCAGTAATGACACAGAGACTTCTTATTAATTTTGAAAGCTCAGTTGATAGCTTAGGCTTGTTATTAACTAGTACTTTTAACTTAAATTAACCCATTTCTATTCGCCTACATGTTGCTACCTGACTCATGGCTTCTACTTTTCTTACATGTCTGTTCCCTCTTGTCTGTTGGTGACTCTGCTTTCTTTTTTCCCTATAAAAATCCCGCCTAGGTATTGACCATTCAGCTTTTTATTATACCAATTTGAATGACACATCTTCACAGTGTACCAAAAGATTATTTCACAACAATACTCAATTTCCTGCCTGTTACAAGTGTTGATTTTCATATTTTTTGGAGATACCAAGTCTCCAAGAGGAATTTCTTATTAATGCTTTCCAGGATGCTATGTCTGTCTTACTGATCGGGAGGGACTGGTGTGGTTGTAAAAGATAGAACCTGTGGTTTGACTCTTGACAAGTTAGACAACTTGAGAATTTAGGTAATGTAGTCATAAATCAAGGAGACATCCTGGATAGGTTATTATTGAGCTTGCAATGGTAGGCAGACTCATAAACTTCCCACAAGTGGTGTTTATAGTCTTCTAGGTAGGATTTTCTGTGGGAGTCCAAATGACATATTTTCACCTGTTAAGTGTGTGTGTGTGTGTGTGTGTGTGTGTGTGTGTGTGTGTGTGTTTGAGATGCACTGGGTAACCGTAGGTGGCTTGAAACTATGGCTCTCAGGTTGGCTTTGAACTTGTGGTATTCTTTCTGCTTGAGCTCCTTGAATACTGAGATTACAGGCATGTACTAGTACACTCTGCTCCTTCATACTCTTTATATGTGCTTCCTTGTGTGAACTACTCTAATGTGGAAATAGGAAAGCCCTCATGAACTAAAATACAACAACTCGGCACCTTGGAATAAAGCCTATTTTTCTTTCCCCAGAAGCACTATTACATAATTCTCAGAAATAATGTGTATTATGACACAAATCTCTGTTGGCAAATCTCAGTAGAGAGAAACATAAATGGGCTTTTAATATCATTTGAGAGGATCATAGAATTAATATACACAAAGGGGAGGAAACATGGTGAGCTATGTATGCATAAAGCTATTTATTGTAAAGACAAATAGCTTCATTCTTTGAGCATTCAAACTCATTTAGAAGGCAAGATCAACAGGGCAAAGAAGCAAGTCCCCTTTCTTTAGCACTTAGTATGTAGTTAACTAAGTTAGTAGTGCCAAAATGTTAGGCAATGTTCCTAGACGTGCCTAGCAGTCCATCTTCACTATGTGGATGAAAATGTAAACCTAAGGTGATCAGTTTTTTCTTTCTCATAATGTACATATTTAATACTCTTGAAGCATTTTCTGTTTTAGCATTTCTCTACCAGGCATCCATAGACTATGAAAATGTAGGTAAATATGTATAGTATCCTAAAGATACCTGTGGTTTGTAAAAATATACATTATTGTTTCTAGACTAAGAAGAATACTTGATTTCTGGGCTGAGACTATGATTGTAAATTTGATGTGCTAAGAAGTAAGCTAGGGAGTTCTTTTTCCCTTCCAGGACTAAAGGTATGCATCACCTTGTCCAGTCCAATCACTTTATTCTTCTAGAGTTAATTTATTCTGTCAGGATGATCTGGTTTATTCTCGACTTCCCACGTCACATTATTAATAGTAGAACTGAGTAGAATTGGTGTCAGGATGACTCCCATAATAACACCGAGAAATACTTAGAGGGCTGGTAAGATGGCTAAGTGGTAAAAGAGCTTGCAATGGAAGCTTGATGACCTAAGTTCCATCCCCATAAAAAGGCAGGTGATTGTAGGGCCACTCAACTAGATAGCTGTCCCAGCATGCGAGACCGGGAAACAAAGAGACAACGAGCAAAGAGTTTTGGTTATTTTTAAATTTGAAAACAAAAGAAATTTATCTTTCCTAGTTTTAGGGGTAGGAAGTTTGATTACGACATCAGTAGGTTCCAGATCTTTGTGAGGACATACCTCTGCTTCATTGGTGGTGGGTGCTTTCTGTGTTCTTGTGCGCTTCAGCTTTGAATCCCACAGATGTAGTAGGGCCTGAAGGAATGGAGTTATATTAGAAGAAATGGCTTAGTGACCTGGCAGTCTGAGCCCCTGCTCACACTCCAGGAGTCCCGAATCTTAGGTTTCAGATAGGCAGTTAAGAGACAAGAATTGTGCCTGGCAGTGGTGGTACATGCCTTTAATCCCAGCACCTGGGAGGTAGAGGCAGGTGGATCTCTGTGAGTTCTAAGCCAGCTTGGTCTATAAGAGCTAGTTCCAGACCAAAAAAAAAAAAAAAAAAAAAAAAAGAAAGAAAAGAAAAGAAAAGATGTGTATGTGCCCTAAAATGCCTCTTTCATAATCGTTGGAAATGTTTTTTTTCCCCCTTCTTTAGCAGAGAACCATAACCTAGATATGCAGAGGACTAAAGTGAGAAAGGCCCAGTAAGGTTTGAGATTTTGAGGGAAAGCCAAGGTAACTGTCGTTTTGTTATAAATCTGCTTTTCTGTTTCCCTCGTGGACTCAGATAAATGGTTTCAGAGGAGAGCTTTTGTGGCATTTTTGTTAACTGCAAAATTTATATCAACTTCCTTTTGGCATGTTTGCTCGAAGTCATCACCCATGTGTTCTGTCTTTTGGGTATTGTATTACTTTGGTGTTCCTCTCCAGGTGGAGATAGCTAACACAGACTCATAGACTGGAAGGCCAAGCACCCGTCTCTCTCTTCTCACACACATTTATTCCTTACACACTCTTGTGAATTAGGGGTTATGATCCGTGAGGCAGCAGCAGGAACGGCAACTCAGTTCTTGTGACTCTTGTTTCTTTTCTCCCTCGGCTGTTTGCCCTGCTCTTGTCCCACGCCGCTCTAGACCCTCTCCAGTTCACCTCACCCCACATTGTCTAAAACACAACACTGAAATGAACAGCTTTGTCTCACTTTAGTCTTTGTGGGGGCTCTCTGCCACCTTAGAATGTGGGGTGCCCAAGGGCAAGGACCTTTTTACTGCAGTGTCTCCATAGGCTATGGCAGGAACCTGGGGCACTTTGAATTTTCTTTTCTGCATGTGTTATTTTTCACATTTATAGACAATTGACATTTTTATTGGTGAGTTTACATATAGTTAGCAATGTAAGAATAACAACTTCTGTAAACATTTCGTAGCTTAGCAGGGCTCGGCTACTAGCGATGAAGTTGAACCATATTCTGGACTCATTCAGCTCCCAGACATGTATTAAAATATTAAATTATAAGGCTTAAAATAGAATATGATATGCCCACAAGGAGTATATACATAAATCAAAGGGAAAGAATGATTAAATTTGTGGGGGGGGGGGCTGAAAACCTTTAGAAAGTCTTCATTGTTGAAAATATTTTCAATTTTTTAAAATGACTTTTGAAAGCAATTCATGTTTTCAGTTTTGAAACTTGAGGAGGAAAATCACTGCTCTTACTTCTATTTCCCAGACAGAACCTAGTGTTCTGTGTTTCCCACCAGTTATCCCATTTTAGTATTAGTTTAAAACTCGTATATTTTAGTCAAAGGCCAACTTTGTGGAATAATCTGCTTTTTCTTCTCACCTTTATGTGAGGATCTAACTCATTGCTAGGCTTGTACTTACCTTCACATGCTCAGCCATCTTTTTTTTTTTTTTTTTTTTTTTTTTTTTGAGGCAGAGTTTCTCCGTGTAGTCCTGGCTGTCTTGGAACTCATTCTGTAGACCAGGCTTGCCTCAAACTCAGAGAGATCTGCCTGCCTCTGCCTCACAATTAAAGGTGTACACCACCACTATCTGGCATGCTGAGCCATCTTGCTAGCCCAATTATGTATATATATATCCATCCATCCATCTGTCCATTGATCATTCTTTCTATCTTTCCTTTTTTTGGAGACAGGGTCCTCACTGTAGACCAGCCTGGCATTGAACTCTTAGCCTGTCTCTGCTTTGTCCTGGACTAAAGACATATGTAACTATGCCTGGCTTCAATTATATATATGTACAATGTTTAACATAGTAGCGGTAATTTGTGTACTTCATTTTATCCCCCTCCTTTTTTTAGCATTTTATATCATTAAATTTATAAAGATTTTGTTGACTGTTACTGTTTCATACAAGAGTCAGTTCCAGGTACCCAAATGTGAGGATTTACATTATTTTCAAATGCATTTTCATTTATTATTTTTTTTTGTAGTCTTGTTTTCCCCAAACTTTGATTTTTAACAACTAAACATTGTCACAAATGGCTTCAGCCATCTCAGTGCTTCCTTTTGAACTGAATGGGCAGGGTTCCATATGTAAACAAGAGAATGGGTAGGGGAATGCACCAGAGATTCTTTGTTAAGCAGCAGGAGGAGCAGGTGCATAAACAAGAAATAGCTTGGTGTGCTGAGTAGAGCAGAAGATTTGGGATAGAAGTGAAGAGATAAGAGATGGCTAGAGAAACGGGGAGGGCCACTCACAAAGGGCATTCTAGCACCTAGGCCCTCAACATTTGGGTGCTGGGGTCAATGCAGGGCCTTGCACCTGGGAAATATGTTCTCTACCAGTGAGCTGCACCACAGATTTACACTGAAGAAAGATGCTGTAGAAATTTACATGTGTTCATGTGCATTATGGTACATATGTAGAAGTCAGGAAAACCTTGTAGGATCAGTTCTCTCTTTGCACCTTGTGAGATTGAACTCAGGTCATCAGGCTTGCACTGTTAAGCCATCTCACCAGCCCACACGGAGGACGCTTAAGCCGGGGTTTTGAGTTGATGACTGAAGCGATCGTTGTTATTTCAGAATGATTACTCTGGGATATAGGTTGTTAGGAACTAAACACAGCGAAAACCCAGTTAACTTGTAAGGACTTAAGTTGGTTGAAAGGAAGGAATGGACTCAAGAAATAACTAGGAGATCTGCTTAGACATAGGAATAAAAGGGGTGGAGGCACCTAAAATGGCTCCTGGATTTAAATAGTTGGAAAGATACCAGAGGTGAAAGTGTTTAATAGTGGCAGATGAGAATGATAATGTCTTATAAACCAGTTAGATTCTAGAGTAGAGGAATTGAAGAAGGGAAGGCCATCACGTTTGGAATGTTTGAAAAGGTGATTTGACATCTAACCTGCCCATGCTTTTGTATAGTTCCTAGTACATTAGGAGGGAAACTTTCCCGGTACAGATCATGGGCTATGCCACCGAATAAAACATCTCAGAGAAGAAATAACTAGCATGCTAAACCAGGAATTGTATTTTTAGCCTCATTCATTCATTCGTTCATTCATTCTTTTTAACATTTTCTTTTTGCTTTTTTTGAGACAAGGTTTCTCTGTGTAGCTTTGGAGCCTCTCCTGGAACTCAGTAGACCAGGCTGGCCTCGAACTCATAGAAATCTGCCTGCCTCTGTCTCCTGAGTGCTGGGATTAAAGGCGAGCGCCACCACCGCCTGGCTGTCTGATTCTTTTTTATATCCTGATAATTTAGAGATTGTTAGCTGATTAGTCATCGTGTTTGCAGATTATAGCCTGGCATTGCAAAGAACTATAAGTAATTACTCACCAATCAATCATAGGGGAAGATCATAGAGAATAAAAGAAATAAAGCCTGACATAGTAAAGTTGAATAAACTCACTATTAGGTCAGTATTATTGGCTAATCTGAACATTATTAATAAAACCTTAACAAAATTGAAATTAGACCTTACTCTGCTGCATTAATTTATGACCTAGTTTCCTTTCTATCTGTGTTTATTTATGAATGACAGGGTCTCATGTAGTTCAGGCTGTTTCAAACTGACTGTGGAACTAAGTACAATTTTGAATTTCTGATCCTTCCACCTCTGGTTGCAGAGGTGTACTCCTGTGCCCAGCATGTTGAATCTGATACAACAGTCTAAGGTCATGCTTTGTCAGGTACCACACTGCTCATTCTTTTTAATCATAGACCCTATATAGCCAAGGCTGGCCTCAAACTCATTGTATAATAAAGATGACTCCCAATCCTCCTAATCTATCTTCCAGGTGCTAGAATTAGGGATATATGCCACCATAACTGATTTGGAAAGTATTTTTATTTAAATCTAGGTCATGACTTTATCAAAATTGTTAATTCTAGTTTAAGTGACTGGCTGTTAAGACTCCAAAACACAATTAGCATATTTTGAACCATTTAGCAATGCTGATGAAAAATATTATTTTGTTAAATTAAAATTTGCTTTGATTTTAGACAGAATAAAACAGACTTGCTACTACTTTAGATTACACAGTTAAACCTTCGATGAATTCTTAAGTTGTTAAACCTTTCAAAGGCATTTAGGTTTAGCATGGTAAGGGCTGGGACTTGATGTGGTGATTCATTTCACCATATTTCACCTTCCCATCTTCAGTGTTCCAGAGAGATGAGGTGACCGGAGGGTAGCAGGGTTTACCGTTTTAGAGCTTGGGGCTCCTCTCTGCCCATTGCCAGCGTAGAGCACTCGTCTCCCCCAGCAGCTCTGGAGTGCTGCAGAGCATAACATGCTAGTTCAGCAGCTATTTTAAGACAGCTGAGTCATGCAGGTATAACACGAGGTTTTCTTTTTCAAAAATAATGAGGTATTTGATATTCTAATTTAGGCCAAGATTCTGTTAAATGTGAAACACAGAAAAAAGTTGAAGGCCTAGCATAAGGAGGAAAGGTAGAAAAATCTCCTTATAGTGAAGACATTCCGTCTCATTGTGGGGTGTCGTGGGGATGAAGCATATGAGGGACTGCAGTGACACATTCTGTTACAGGGACATAAATAATAGAGAATGTATTGAATGCATAGAGGTCAAAGGACAGAGAAAGACAGTGAAGAAGATTCAGCCAGGACGACAAAGCTAAGTAAAAGGATGCTTCAGCTTTTGTTACAATAATTAAATATTTAAAAAGTCAGCCATTTTATATGGGCCAGGAAGCTAAGCAATTGCTCATTTTATATTCTTTTCTTTTCTTCTTCAAGCAAGCTATAGGCAAACAAGCTTACATCAAGCATTTATATTAAGAAATTTCTTTTACAGAGTGTCATAAGCAAGTTCAAAACCTAGTTTTTAATCTCCTGTGGTGTGATCATAATATTCATGATGCCCCTAAGACATTAGATATTTGTTCTAAACCATCAAAAGAAGAAATACAGTATGTTGAGCATAATTTGCCTTGTATATATTATCAGTGGTCTAGTCTGATGACTTCTCACAGATGGAGTTTTGTAAAAGGGCTACCTGTGTGGAAATGAAATGCTTCCAGTAAGTGTTAGTCTGTCAGCTCATTTGTGCTGCAGTAATAATGTACCATGGAGTGGTTATGTATAATCAACATACATTTATTTCATCACAGTTGATAAAGATGGTTAGTTTGGTGTCTGGTGAGGGCTGCTTGTTTCCAAGTGGGTTTCTTGCTGATGTCCCAAAAGAGGGTGATGTTATGTCCTCATGGGAAAAGGGACAGAAGTCAAAAAAGTCCTAACCAGGCCCTTCTTGTTACTAGTCCACTGATCATTTCTGAGGTGGCTCCATCTCTTAATATTCCCACAGTGAGGACTCAGTTTCATTATGGGCATTTCGGGGTATATTCAGACCATAGCAGATGAGATGGATGACCACTTTTGGGGTAAGTGAAAATATTTGTGTTGCTTAAGAGTAATATGTATTCAGTGGTTGAAAACAAGTCATTGATAGAGTTGGTTTTGTGTGTGTTTGGCAAGTATGTGAAAACAGTTTAGAGGAGGAAAGTATTTGGCTCATGGTTTCAGCCTCTGATTTGCTGCATTGCTGTGGGCCTGCAGGGAGGCAGAAATCCTGATGGCAAGAGCACCTGGTGACTAAAGTCACTCACCTTGTGATGGGGGAGCAGAAAGAGGAAGTTGGAAGGGGTCAGGGCAAGAAAAGGACCTGTTCCCAGGGTCTGAAGTTTCCTGAACCCCCAAAAGTGATGTCACCAGCTGTGGATCACAGTTTTACCACACGAGTCTGTAGAGAACATTTCACATTCAAACTAACAGCTTTTCATAAACATGGCCTTGATTTCTTTAATTCTGGATTTTTATATGTGGCTGCTGGTTAGAGGCAAGTGGTAGCGGTGATTGTTTCTGCCCTGGGAGGCTGGGCTTTAGCTAACTTGTCTACTGTAACTGGCTGAGGCTGCAGGAAGGTGTAATGGAGACACATCTGTGTTTGTTTAGTGTCTGATAGGAAAGCTGAGTCACCTCTGCTTTGAACTATTTATGTATCAGGTATCAAACCATAAAAATAATGATTTTTATAGAGTCTAAAACTGTGCACCATGTTTGCCTGCTCATGAGATTCAAGTTTCAGTGAAGCTGACTTTTGTATCTCTTACTCTGACTCAGTCTTGTACTCTGTCGTACCAGGAGTCTTAGTACTACATGGGATTTACTCTTTGAAATGAACTAGATTACTTTAAGTATGAATTTTTATTTAGATAATGTAAATTACTTGACAGAATAACTATGCATAAATTACATAGTTAACTGAATTTCATTGCTTCTGTTTATTAAACTTTTAATGCTTCTTAAATATAGCTTTAAAAAAGGAAAGCGTAATCCATTGACTAGTCAAAGCTTCGCATAAAGACTGCTTAGGGAAACCCATCAGTCATATAAAGTGAGTTTCCTAAGCTTGTGGAGTGAGCACCCTGGTTTGGGAGATGGGGAATGTTGGTATATTTAAGAAAGGTTTGGAGGAAAAGAATAGTTTTAGGAAAAGAATTATCAATAAGCAAAATTTGGGGCAAGGGTTGGTTAAGTTTGTAAATTGCTAGAATACTTAGTGGCCTTAATTTAGGAATACAGGCTTTCAAGCACAGATACTATTAAATGCATTTGTCTGAATTAACACAAATAAATAGATCATAGACCTTATAGACATTTTTAAAAATTCTAATAGGACATTGAAAAATCTAAGAGGTGGTACAGTGGGCATGACTGGCTGAGCCCTGGAGTAGTCAGTTTTTGTTCTGGTGTGGTATTTCGCAGCAAGGTCATACATAGCCCAGGCTGTCCTCAACTTTCCAGATAGTAAAGACATTGTTTATTTTTGAGACAAGAGCCTTACTGTGTAATATAATCACATCACTCTAGATGATCTGCCAGGCTCAACCTCCCGAGTGAGTGCTGGGTTGGAGAACCTGAATAGCCCAGCCTGGGCAACAGTAAAAGGTAAAGAGAACTTGGGTATAGCCCTGGCAACAGCTGATTCCATAGACCCCCTTTGGCCATCAGCTTAGCAAGATGTAACCCATTCCTGGCTCTGGAGGTCTCACTTGGTGCATAAGATCTCCAGTTAGCTTTGTCTCCCCTATTATTTTTATGAGCCCACTATATTGTGGGAAGCTTCCACAATAGCACGTCTCCATACAGCTCTACAAATGGCCCTTAGTGTTAGTGTCCCTCCCCATACTCCCTCCTTGTTCTTCTCTTCCATCCCTTTCCACATTTTAATACCTCCACTCTGGTCTCCCCACTATCTTTATATATATATTCTA
>NW_026067895.1:20061297-20189737 GCF_014885135.2 Alexandromys fortis | reverse complement strand
ATATTCTAGTTTCTCTTTCCTCTCCCCTTCTCCCTTCCTAGGTACCTAACCTCTGTTGTTATTGCACACATATTGAAGGCTTAAAAGCTAACATCCACATAAGAGAAACCATGACTATTTGTCTCTTTGGGTCTGGTTAACTCACTCGGGATGATTTCCCCCCTAGTTCCACCCACTTACCTGCAAATTTTATTTTTCTTAACAGCTGAATAATATTTTGTTATGTAAATGTGTACCGCATTTTCATTATCCATCCATCAGCTGATGTGCAAAGTGCAACTAGTCCTGGGCACATGGTCAGTATTGATCAGTTCTGCTAATATTTAATTCCAGTAGGCTTTTTGTTGTTTACCTGTGGTGAAAAAATTTGAGTCTTTGGTCTCCTACAGCCCACACTGTTCTCAGATCCTCTAGGTCAACCTTCCTAATGCCGCAACCCTTTGATACAGTTCCTCATGTTGTGCTGATCTCCAACCATGAAATAATTTTCATTACTATTTCATAACTGTAATTCTGCTGCTACTGTGAATCATAATGCAAATATCTAACATACAGGATATCTGATATGTGACCTCTATGAAAGGGTTGTTCAACCCACAGGTTGCTAACAGCTGCTCTAGGTAGAGGAGGATGTCCTGAACTTCTGACCTCCTGCCTCCACCTCTTGAGTGCTAAGATTTTTGAAGACTGTGCCAACAAACCCAGGTTGTGGGGCTGAACCAGGTGTTTTATGCATGTTCAGAAAGCACCGGGGCTACTGAGCTGCATTCCTAGCCCCGATTCCAAGGATTTTTGTTGCTTGTTGTTTTTTAGGTTTTATTATCTGTGTTTGATAGAAGTGGTATGTGCGCCACAGCCCAAGTGGGGAAACAACTTTATAGTTGACCTATTTATTGATCCTCTTCTTCCACCCTGACATGGGCTTTGTGGATCGACCTCAGATTGTCAGGCCTGTCCCGTGCAAGCACTTTACTGCCTGGACCATCGCAATGGCCCTCGAGAGTTTCTGGAAGCCCTGTTGCTGGTTTAATAACAGGAGAAAGGATCTGGGATACACTTAAGTGGGATAAACAATAACCAAAAAAAATTTATGTATTAAAATTTAGGTTGTGTGTGAAAACGCCTCATGAGCTGTAATTTATAAATAAAAGGTAGTAAGAGGAAATTATATTATTTGTAGCCTGTTGTTCAGGAGATTGAGTACATAGCTCAACAGATAATGGATATGTATTCCTTTCTGAATCCCCAAAGTGGATGAAAAATTTAAGGCTGTTTTCTATAGAATTATTCTGGAATTGTGTGTATTTATACCCAAAGTAACCCTTTGCTATCCTGGTGGAGTCACTAAACTACATCCTTAATGATATTCAAGGATTTGGAAAGTATGTATTTCACAGAAGTAAGAGTTGTTTTTTATAAATAAACCTTACCTATATTTTCAATCTTCAGCCTATATGTCCTGTAAGGAGTCTCCGTCCTTTTATTTCTCAAGGAAATCGAGCACCTCTTTGCCTCAGGCCTCTTCTCCTGTGTTTGCTCCCGTGATTCCCAAGCACACAGCTGCCACTGCATTTATCTCATTAAATAATTGTGATCTGGTAACTGTGGGTGGATAGGGCTTTTTGTAGTTAGAGACTGGCCTTGCTTGTTTTCATCATTAATGCTTGGCACATTAAGATTCCCAATAAACACATGAAACAAATGAGGCACGTAAAGTCTTCGGAACCTTTGGCAAAATCTGTTAGTACTAACGTCCAAAAGTAATAGGAAATTTCTTCTTTTAGAATGTTTTGTAAACAGGGTGTGGTAACATGTGTTTGTGATCCTGCACTAGAGATAGAGATGAGGGGTCAGAAGCTCAAGTTTGTTCTCCACTACAGTAAGTTAGAGGTCCGGAGGGCCTAGAAGAGACAGACTCCAATAATAAATAAATTCTGTAATGTGGACATTGCATTTTACTGTATAATCTTTACAGTACTTTACTGTTGTTAGAGTAATTACAACTTTATTTTTAAAGTAAATTTTTTAATCTTCCAAAACCCAAATATTTTAATTAACATGGTTGCTTTATGTTTAGATACTTTAATATATCTCTCTCTCTTTTTTTTTTTTTTTTTGGTTTTTCGAGACAGGGTTTCTCTGTGGTTTTGGAGCCTGTCCTGGAACTAGCTCTTGTAGACCAGGCCACAGAGATCCGCCTGCCTCTGCCTCCCGAGTGCTGGGATTAAAGGCGTGCGCCACCACCGCCCGGTAATGTAGCTGGACATTTCTGTCCCAAGTGGTCCCACAGCTGTTCAGTCCCACACATAGATATATATTAATTATAAACTGTTTGGCCTCTTAGCTCAGGCTTCTTACTAACTAGCTCTTACAACTTAAATAAACTCATAGTTCTTATCTATATTTAGCTACATGGCTTGGTGCATTTTCTCAGTAAGGCATTCTCATCTTGCTTCCTCTTATCTGGCTGATGACTGCATCTGTCTTTCCTTTTCCCAGAATTAGAGAATTGGTTTGGTCACCCCACCCATACTTCCTGCCTGACTACTGGCCAATCAGCATTTTTATCAAGCCAATATAAGTGGCCAATCATTACAGTTTACAAGAACATTATCCCACAGCACATGTTAACTTTTTGTTTGTTTGTTTCATTTTTCAAGACATCATTAATGCTTGGCTTATTGGTTTCTTTGTACATTTGGTTCCTGTCCTGGAACTAGCTCTTGTAGACCAGGCTGGTCTCGAACTCACAGAGATCCTCCTGTCTCTGCCTCCCAAGTGCTGGGATTAAGGGCGTGCACCACCACTGCCCGGCAGCATGGTAACTTTTAAATTTCAGAATGTTGTTACTTTCTGAAATGTTTACACAGCAGTCTATGTGTAGTTAAACCATCTTCAAGAATGCCTGATTTTTTTTTTTTATTTTTTTAAGGACTGATTTTTTTTTTTTTTTTGTTTAATTTTTGAGACAAGATTTCCCTGTGTAGCTTTGAAGCCTGTCCTGAAACTTGCTCTGTAGACCATGCTGGCCTTAAACTCACAGAGAGATCTGCTTGCCTCTTCCTCACGAGTACTGGGATTAAAGATGTGCACCACCATTGCCTGGCAAGGACTGAATTTAGTATCAACGTCTTCATTAATATACAAAAGAGGAATTGCAACATCAGCCTCATAGGATTGTTATTAAATATCGAGGTAATGCAATGATTTGAGCCATGCAGTACAGGAATGGCACCGTCTATACATGGCAGCTATGACTTAGTTCTACAAGCCTGTGTACCAGGCCCACTTGTGGAAGACAGAGAACTTTAAGGAGTCTATACTCAGGGAAGGAGCTCACATGGTCAGGCTTTGGACCATATATCTCTATGAGGCATGCTTTTTTAGACGGAAAACAATCAGAAGCAGTAGGCAGCGCAAGAAGAGGCTCTACTCTTAGTGAGTCATCTCACTGGTCCTCATTTTATTTGTAATTAGAACTGTACAATAAACTTGAGATGTAAGATTTTTGTTGCTTACCTGTTTCGTTCATCTAGAAAAGTGGGCTTTGGAAATGGAGTAATAAGTAATGTTCAGTTGATTCCTTGGACACCATCTGTCAATGTGGAATGAGTTTATTTGGTAATTACCAGGTACTGTACATTAAATATACACTCATCAACATGGGTGACTTTTCCAGTGGTGGCCTAAAAGTCGACGGTATTTAGAGATGTCAGTGTGTACATTGGACAGACTACTGTTGCTCTCTGAACAAGAACCCTAGAAGACTGCCTGTTAAGTTGGCAGTTTTTGCTTTCTAATCTTGATCCTGAATCCAAGATAAAGAGGATAACAGGGGGCCACAGCAGAAGCGTTCACGTCGCGGCCCCTGTCAGATTCCGGTGAATCTGCGAATTCTGCTGTACATTTCCTCACCTCGCCCCCAGGTCAGAGAGGAACTGAAGTGAAAGGAGGATGGTAGATTTAATTTATCGTTTACATTCCCGTGATGCTTCAGGGAGATGGCAGAGCACACCCAAACACTGCCTGGTCATACATAAGGTGTGTGGAGTCACGGACGAACACAGTACACCACTATGAGGCATGCCTTTTTAGACTGAAAACAATCAGAAGCAGTGGGCAGCACGAGAAGAGGCTGCTTGTAGCGGGTGGCATGTACATAGGCTCCTGAAGGGGCACTAACGACTCCGTGCATCTTAGAAATGCGGCACATATAAGGGGTTGGCAGTCCTTTATTTGGCAATGGGTGACTTTGGAATTCTACCACTGTCTGTCTTAGGTTCTGTTCTTCATCTGCTGGTGGCTCTTGAATGGAACAACTAACCAAGGCTTTGTCTTCCAGTGTCATGGGTCAAAAAAGTCAGATCTGGTGCCCATCCAACCCTGGATGATTATAGGTAGTGCCTTGGTGTCTTAATTTCCCCAAAGCTTCAGGAAGTCTTAGGGCGGTTTGATTGTTGTTTGTTTTGGTTTTGGTGTGGAGGGGAAGGGTCTTGTGTAGCCCAGGCTGGCCTCAGATGACTGTAATTAGGCTTACCTTTAATTTAGACTCTACCTCCCAAGTAGGATTGCAAGCAAGTGTCACCATTCTGTGTACTATTTTTTTCCTCATTTTGTGATAAGATTTTACCATTAGCCTAGGCTGACCCCCCAACCCACAGTCTTTCTGCTTTAGCTTTGAGTACTAGGATCATAGGTGTCCATCATTAAACCTGACTGGCGTGTGTGACTTTCCTTTCTGTAATTTTATCAAAGTATAATTCATATACCATGAAATAGAACTTTTTAAAGTATAGAAAACAGTAGGTTGTAATATAATTATAAAAGTGTTCTAAAATATTTGATCATCTCCAGAAGCCGCCCCGTATCCATTGGTGTCAATTTGCATTTGCCCTGATTACCTCCGTTCTAGCCAGCAATCAACATTCTTTGTATCTTTTTGAGTAATTTCCTATTCTGATCATCTCACATAAATAAAATTGCGTGGCGTGATTCTTTGAGATTGACTTCTTTTACCTATAGTGTTTTCAAGGGTCATCCTTATTAGGGCAAGGTATTAAGCCCTTCATTTGTTTTGATTGGTGAGTAATATGCGATTACAGGTGTACCTCAGTTCGTTCTCCAGCAGATAGACATTTAGGTAGTTTCTGTTTTTAGAAAGCTTCATAAGGTTGTTATAAGACTCCATGTATAAACTTTTGTGTGGACTTGGGTTGTAATTTATCTCGGGTAGCTACGAGTAGACTGTGGGGTTGTGTTGCTGAGTGTGTATCTCTGGAGGAAGCGGCCAAAGCGCTGCTGCAGAGTGCCCATGCCACTGTGCATCCGCCAGCAGTTTATAATAAGGAGCCCGACTCTTCTGCACACCATTCGAAAATGTCAAGAGGTTTCCCCCTCCCTTTTAGCTTTTCTAATAAGTATTCTTTGTGTGTGTGTGTGTGTGCGCGCACATATGTGTGTGATTCTTTTTTTTCTTAAGTGAAAACCTTGCAAAATAAAATCAGCAGAGTTAGAAATAGCAAGTAATTATTAAATATTTAATATGCGCTATGCCTTGCTGAGTTTCAGAGAAGAAAGCACAGTATGTCTTCATGTCTATGAAACTTAAAGTTGATTGAGGTTGGAATGTAAGGAAAGCAGAAGCTATGGCAGGTGCGGAGGTGAAGAAAGGTGGATCTCTGTGAGTTCTAGGACTGCCTAATCCAGACCAGCTGTGTTTGCATAGTGAGATCCTATCTAAAGAGATGAGGGGTGGGGGAGGGAGGGAGAAGGACTGGGTGCAGCTGCTACTCCAGTCAAGATGGAAGAATTGCTGGAGACTAGCAGTGGGAGATGGCAGGGACAACCCAAGGAAACTGTGTAACCAAATATCTGTGATGCTGCGTGTTAGTTCCCTATATTCAGAATATTGAGGTGAATTGGGGTCGGGAACAAATGTTTAGCTGTGCTGGGATTTGGTCCATGTTGTAGACAGTTTTATTTTTTTATTTATTTTATTTGTTATGTATACAATATTCTGTCTGCGTGTATGCCTACAGGCCAGAAGAGGGCACGAGACCCCGTTACAGATGGTTGCGAGCCACCATGTGGTTGCTGGGAATTGAACTCAGGACCTTTGGAAGAGCAGGCAATGCTCTTAACCTCTGAGCCATCTCTCCAGCCCCAGACAGTTTTACATAATTAGTAAAAATGAAGAATGTCGTCAGAATTTTCTTTGGGCTGCCAGCTCACAAATAATGACATGGAGACGTTATTATTTATGAAAGCTTGGCCTTAGCTTAGGCTTGTCCCGCTAGCTCTTATAACTTAAATTAACCCATATTTTTTTATTAGTCTATGTTCTACCGTGTGTTCTACTTTCATCTCTTCCATTCTGTGTGTCCAGTTCACGCTGAGTCTTGATACCATCTCCTGTGCACCTGATTATCTCCTCTTCCTCTCTCTACCCAGAAGTCCCCAATCCCAGCAGTACATCTTCACACAGTGCACAAATATCCCACAGCACAAGACTATAAAGAGCTTGGTGTACTTTGGCATATGTCCTAAGATAGGCCTTGATAGTCAGGACCAAGCTTCCCCTCTCATTATTAGTAAGCTGCTTGGGATGATGGTCTGCTTGTCAACACAATGACTTGGAACATCATCAGCTAGTCACTTTCAAAAGTCAGTACATACAATAAATCAGGACAAGGGACAGATTTAATGTTTGAAGTCCCTTCAAGCCTGTTTATATGGTAGTCCCCGATGGCCCTTTCTGTATCCTCCTTAGGTTTTATTTCTGCCTTTTACACTGCACACCGCCAAATGTGATCTACTTCCCTGTTCCGGCCTCCTTTCTACAGGTCTCAGCCACAGCCTTGACTGGCGTGGAACTCACTGGGTAGCCCAGGCTGACCTTGCCCTGACCTTGTGATAGCCCTCCCGTCTCAGCCTCTCAAGTGCTTGCTTGCTTATGAGCTTGTGCCACCTGCCTGACTTTTTCCTCTTTCCCTTTCTTCTTTCTTTGCTTCCTTTTCCCTCTGTTTTGTAGTGTAGAAATGGACCCAAAGGCCTCATACATGCAGACTACCTCGTGATCTTGTAGTCACTTGACATGTATGTACTGCTTCAATATGAACTATTGAACACATGCAGTGACAACAGTTGTTTGTTCTATTTTGTACATTTGACCCCCGCACCCCAGATTTTTCCTGCAGAATCAGGCTACTATATGTAGAGTCATTTCAGATGAGTAAGGGTTTGGAAGAACCGGCTTCCCTGCAGCTGATAAACAGAGCCTCTTTTCCTTCTTGTTTTGCCCAAGCCTGTGAAGAGAATGTCAGAGGGCGGGAGCAGGAAGAGGGTAGGCAGAGCTGTGCCTGAGTTGAGTTGCTCAAACTGGGAGAGGCTGCTATCCTGTGTTTTGGTAAATTGTTTTTAAAACAACACCTGCTGGCCCGGAGCTCCATATATAGCATATAACTAAGGGATACCTTGAATTCCTGGTTCTGCCTCTACTTCCCAAGTGTTGGGATTACGGGAAATTTGAACACTCCTATTTTTGGGATCAAGCCTGGGGCTTTGTGCCTGACATTCAGGCACTCTAATCCCCAGCCTCCGTGATTTTTTAAAAACCTTTTCAAAACTTAGGTTATCTTGGTTTGCTATAAGCACATAAAAAAAATTACAGTGTGATATAAAAGGTTAAGGTAATTGGAATTAGTCATCTTCAAGAAGAAAAGATAGGAACTAGTTATTTCTATTTAGCTCCTAATCTTATTCAAGGTTATATTTAGGACTGTTGTATTGAGGACCTTTTAAAAACAAACAAACAAACATATTTTAAAGGTTATTCAAACTGGCTGTGGTGGCGGATGTTTTTGAGGCAGGAGATCTCGAGTTAGAAGCTAGCCTGCCACCTGGTCCACAGAGAGAGTTCCAGCCAGGGCTACACAGAGTAACCCTGTTTGGAAAAACCAAAAGAAAAAAGTCAGTTTTCTAAGAATATTAGGTTGTATGGAAGGAACAATGCTTGCCTGTGGCTAATTGTCTCCTTATCTAGCAACAGCTTTAACAGCCTCGAGGGACGTAAAATAAGGGGCTCCATACTTGAGAGAAAGGAAACTCTGTCTGTGGTAAAGCTTTTCTCCTCTTTCCCTGCAAGGACAGAGTTCCCTTTATTTAAAGAGGTTTTTACTTTTGGGTAATGTGTGCCAGATTGCTTGTCATTTCAGTAAACTGCAAATTAATAAAGAACCCCCTTTTCTGGTTGGGTTATATAACAACTAATAGTAGTAGTTGGTTTAGAGGCACAAAGTCCAACACTTCTATGCAATTCATGGAAAATTTTTTACTACGTATGTAATTGTTTGCTGCTCCTATTTAGTAGTCAACACTAAGTGTTTGATCTGTTCCTTGTATTCTTAATTGCATCTGTGCTTGAAGTCGCTCTATGCTGGGCTCTCATGTATTTATTGCCTCTGGTTTTTACTCAGGACTAGGAAAGTCCATAAATCTTTGTTTCAGTGTTAGTGATATTATTAATAGAAATCATGGGTTGAGGGACAGTTGTGCCCAAGTAGAGCAAGGATCGAAAAGATGAAGTTAAAGGACCAAATGGACAGGAGCTGGGTCAGTGGATAAGAGCACTGACTGCTCTTCAAGAGGACCTGGGTTCAATTCCCAGCACCCATGTGGCAGCTCACAACTGTAATTCCAGTTCCAGGGGATCTGACACCTTAATATAGATATACATGCAGGAAAAAACACCAATGCACATGAAATAAAGAAATAATTTTTTTAAAAAGGACAAAAAAAAACCCAAAACGACCAAATGGATATGCTTAGAAAATTAGGGACAATGAATGAAATCCCCAAGTCAGAAATGATTTCATAGATCTTCATTGAAATGATGACATGATTACCTTGTAAGAAAGATGTATTTATGATTGGATGGAGGAGGGGAAAGGCGAAACTATAACCTACTAAAAGGGAGCTGTCCAGAAGCATAGTATTGGTCAAAGAAAGCAAACTACATGATATGCAAATTTTCGTGTTTAGAGAAAAGTAATATAGAAGGAGAGATAGAAATATAATTCTTAGTGTCTGTGGTGGGTTGGTCTCAGGGCTCCCTGTGCAGATAACCATAATCTACATTCAAAAATGGTGCATTGATATACAACCTATACATATCCTACTGAAACTTTAATCTTAAAATATTTCTATTTCCTTTGTTGTTTGGGGTGTTGTTGGGGAGGTCAGAGAACAACTTGTGGGAGCTGGTTCTCCCCTGACCGCGTGAGTTCAGGGGTTAGACTCGGTTGTCAGGTTTCCTGTGTCAAGGTCCTTTCCCTGCTTAGTCATCCCAGCCCATGAAACTTGGGATCAATTCTGGGTTACTTACAATACCCGCTGTGTAAACTGCTGTTATTGAGAAAATGGGGCAGTAAAAAATTTGCATGTGTACAGTACAGCTGTCCTTTGCTCAAGCATTTGTGCTCTGCTTCCCAGTCTACAGACACCAAATCTGTGCTTGCCCAACACAGGCCAAAAATACAAAGGGCCCAACTTTGTATTTTTAAACATTTGCAAAAATACATGCCAAATATTTATAGTGATCAGAAAGAGAAGGTAGGACTGGAGACTTTGGTATTTTTTGTTGTGGTGCTCTGTGTGTATGCTTGAGAAGAATCCATTCATCAATTAAGCCATACAAGAAATATCCATTTTAAAAAGATAGGTCAAGCCAGTGCCATGCAGCCGTGTCATCATAGTCCTGGAGAGACTAAGGGAAACCCAAGCGTGAGGCCACTGGATCTTACCTGTCTCCATGTCTTAAACAACAAGACTGAGAACTCCAGGCTGGAGTTTCAGAGCCAGATTCACTGCCTCACCCAACTTCCAGCCAGTCCACCAACCTCTGGGCCCTGGGCCTGGGACCACAGGGACCACCCCCACCAAGTCAGTCCCCTTTTCTGTTGGCTTGTTTGTCACCCACCTCTCCCACAGTGCCAAGCTGGGACTGCTCAGAATTTCTGAAACCAGAGTTCCAAGTGAGACTTTGCTACCCTACCTGCCATGTTGATCAGGGACCACTGTGAGTCTGAACCCTGAAACTCAGTGACCCTGACAGACTGGGGTAACAGCAAAGACCAAACAGAAGCCAAATGTCTTAACTTCAAGGCTACATAGTGAGGCCTCTGTCTCAAAACAAACAAACAAAAGTATGGTATTGGTATAAAAACAGACAACAATGATCAATGAAATAGAATTAAAGACCCAGACATATATGAACACCTGATTTTGGATAAAGAAGCCCAAAATGCACACTGAAGAAAGCAGCATCTTCAACAATTGTTGCTGGTCAAACTGGATAGCTTCATATAGAAGAATGAAAATAGATTCATGTCTATCACCAGACAGAAAACACAGCTACAAGTGGATTAAGGACCTCAACCTAAGACCAGATACCCTGAACCTGATTAGAAGAGAAAGCAGGGAGTATGCTTGCATTCACTGGCACAGAAAAGGGCTTTCTGCAAGGACCCCTGTTACATAGGCATTAAGATAAACAATAAATGGGACCTTGTGAAACTAAAGGGCAAAAGACATCATCATTCAAGCAAGGAGGCAGCCTACTAAATGGGGGAAAAATCTTTGCCAATTATGCATCTATCTGGTAGGTTTGCAACGTAACTGAACAGTTGCATAAGCTCCGTCTATCCCGAGGGTGGCAGAGAATTGAAGACACTCAGTGCAGTGCCTAGCATATTACAAGGTACCATGGTTATTTTCCTATTTTATTTTTAGATGCTTTAGAAAGAGGGGGATCCAGCCTGTGGAGGTCAGAAAACTTGAAGGAGTTGCTTCTCTCCTTTAATTGTGTGTGTCCTGGGGATCAAACTCAGGTCATCAGGCTTAGCCCAAAGCTCCTTTATCCACTGAGCCATCTTGCTGACCTGCCATGGTTATTTTCATCATTTGGTTCCCAGATACTGTTGGCTCTTAAAAATCTTCTACTTGGTGTTTCTGGGAAAGGAAACACCCGAGTATAAAAAAAGCCAGAAAAGCAGGGAGTAAACTGAGAGGTGGGGCGGTGGATGAGCTGGAGAGTGATCAAGGCTCTTCTCCTGGTTTATTACTTGTCACTTGAATGAGGTTATTGACCAAGGTCACAGGAGCCAGGTGGCTTGTTTGGCAGAGGTGGAAGAAGCCTCTCTAGATTGTCTGGGTTAGATAAAGAGGAGTTTTAAAAAGAGAGAGGCTAGGAGGTGGTGGGCACATGGATTTGATTGAATTTGGACCCTGGTGCTGCCACTGTAACCTTTCACTACCGACTCCATCTGCACAAGATGGGGACAAAACCTATCTTCTTCCTAGAGACTTTGTCTCTTCAGGCAAGAGTCTCATTGTGCAGCCCAGGCTACCCGCACACCCTCCATCCTCCTGCCTCAGCCTCCCAAGAGTGCTACCATTACACATGCTCCTTACCTTTGCCTGCCTTCCTTGAGTAGTGAAACAATTTTAATACTTGATAAATTTACTAATATTCAGGCAGGGGAAAGAGGTTGAGCCTCATGCAGTGTGGACATGAACCACTGTCGGATACGAACATCTGCTTATCTCTGGTCCTTTAGGGAACTCCAGCAATGAGCTGTGTTGCTTACAGGTATTTTCATTCTTCTGGGGAGCTGCTTGTTGAAGGTGAACAGAACAGAAAACTTTTCCTTTTCTCCCCTGTGAGGAAATAAAACTTGGGAAAAGCTTCGAGAGTTGCTGTTCTGGTTGCTTAGGTTGTTTATTAGTTTGTGTGTTGTTGAGCGCGGGTACCCACATTCCACAGTGCTCATATGGAGATCAAATGACAGTTTTTAAAAGTTGCTTCTCTCTAGGGGTCCCAGGATTGAATAAGAACTTGAGGGTTACCCAGCAGGCACTAATATCTGCTGAGCCATCTTGCTGCCCCCGTTTTTTTTGACAGGGTCTTACACTCATAGCTGAATCTGGCCTCCATTCCAGTCTATATTGCTATTTGTAACTTCTGTGATTCGTGAATTGTAGTTTTTTTCCCCCTAGTTAATTCCAGCATTGTTTACTGCATGTAGGCAGAAGGGACTGACCAACAGGCCCCAAAGATAGGACATACAGAACGGTGGGTGGGGTAGCTCAAGGACCGGAAACAGAACGTGGTCAGCTCCAGATAGACTAAGCCCAGGCCCTAGAAACAGATGTGTAAGGACAGTAGGCAATAGTGATCCATGCCAGCTAGATCAGATCAAAGTGGCCTCCAGACTCCTGTCAGTGCAGCACACATGGAGTGTGTTCCTTTCCCCTAGTCATCCATCCATCCTTCCTTCCTCCCTCCCTCCCTCCCTCCCTCCCTCCCTCCCTCCCTCCCTTCCTTCCCTCCTTCCCTCCTTCCTTTTTTTGTTTGTTTGTTTTATTTTCAGGATAGGATTTCTTTGTGTAACCCTGGCTGTCTTAGAACTCAATCTATAGAACAGGATGGCCTCAAACTCAGAGATCAGCCTGCCTCTGCCTCCCGAGTGCTGGGCTTAAAAGGTGTGCACCACCACCTCCTGGATCCTAGTAAACTTTTCAGTTTTAAGGGGTATGCATGCATCTATTTATAACATTCTAGGTAAAATGGGCCTTGAAAGCGTGCCCTTTTCCTAGAAGGACTCCCCACTGAGGGAGGCACATGGGAAGAAACAACAGGAAGAAGATATTAGTTCCAGCCTGCAAGGATCAGCATGACTGCTTGCTTGGTCCACTCTGCCTCGAGTGGATTCTTGCTTCTTGCTGCTCTGGCTATAAACTCGCTGATTGTGTGATCTGCTCCTGTGTCCTGACTCAATTCTCCTGGAGAACATACGAATTGAGACTGCTTCCGGCTTGAGACCAGAGGAAGCCAGAGACCTCCCCACAACACAGCTGTATGGTGTTCATCAAGAAGATGAATGCTGTGCCACAGATATAAAGTGATGAGGCGCGAATAGAATTAATTTTAGGAGAAAATGTCTCTTAATGGATTGCAGTTTTGTTCAGTTAAAAAGCATGTGAAAATTCTGTTATGCCTTTCACATGTCACGTTTTCATCTGCTGAGCATTAATGAACCCTGTTCAGTTTGTATCCCTGAGCTTCTGGATGTTTAAATCTGTGTTGCAGTACTGGTATGTGGCATCGAAGAAGACATGTTGTGTTCTTCCTACTGTTGTAGTAGACACTGTACAGGTAGTGGTGTGTGCTTACTTGTAGAGGCTAGAGTTGCTGCTGGGAGTTCTTAGCCATCAGTCTCTACCATATTTTTGAGACAGGTTCTCAGACTGAACCTGAAGTGGCAGACTTAGCTAGACTGAATGGCTAGAGAGTCCAGTCTGCCTGTGTTGGGTTTTCTAGATGAGTGATGGATCTGAACTAAAGTTCTCTAGCTTCTGGGACACATACTTGACCAACTCCACCATCTCCAAAGCACTGGGCTTGGCAGCAAGTCCCTTTCCCCACTGACCATCTTGCTGGCTTTTCTTATAAAATATTAAGTATGTTTGAACTGGAGTCCAGGAGAGAGGAAGCACACTAGAAGAATCTAGTTTAACTTTGGATATCGGTCCTCATGGGCCATCCACTGTTCTTTAGAGATAGGGTTTCTCACTGACCTAGCACTCCCTGAGCAGGACAGCCTGGCTTGCGGTGAGCCCCAGGGATCTTCCCGTCTCTGTCTCCCCAGCACATGCCACATACCCTGTGCTTTTATGTAGGTTTGGGAGAGCTCAAGTCCTTGTGCCTGCAAGGCTAGCACTTTGCCAACTGAGCTATCTTTCCCAGCCCAGGAACTTGTATTTCAACCAGAATGACACGTGATTTGGACAGTTTGACTGATTTAAGGATCACTTCAATTTAGACAGATGAGACACCCTCCTAAATACGTTCTCTAATTTTCCTGATAGGTAGTCACCTAAACTCTTATCGCCTCCCCTGACTGGAACTCATTACCACCATGCCAGCAAGGTTATTTCATCAGTGATTACATGCAATATTATGTATGCTCCCGTAGAAATCATTGTTTACTATCCTGTGTGGATCGGGCCATCTTCTTTGGACAGAATTTCATACTCTTTAGGGTATTGGTTTTGAGTGTAGATCTGGGTTCTAATCCTTGCTAAACTCACTTTCCTTATATATACAATAGATGTGTTTTTACTCGCCTTGAAATATTGCACTAAAGATTAAATGGAAAAACAGTGACAACAAAATCAAAAACAACAGATTGCCTTGGCCAGATTCTTGAATGTCATCAGACAACCTTTTCTTTTAGGGGAAATGGAGGAGGGTCAGGGTCTTGCTGTGTAACCCAGGCTAGCCTCCTAACTGCTGGAATAATAGGACAAGTCCCACCATACTCTGTCAAATATCTGTTTGATAGACTGTTCTTTATTGTTTAACCTCCTCTTCATGATGAATTTTTATTTCTTGCTTTAAAAAATTACCAGGTGATGGCCTTTAATCCCAGCACTTGGGAGGCAGAGGCAGGTAGATCTCAGTGAGTTCAAGGCCAGCCTGGTCTGCAGAGCAAATTCCAGGACAGCCAGGACTGTTACACAGAGAAACCCTGTTTTGAAAAATAAAATAAAACAAAAAATTATTTTGTTGCATTAACTTTTTTATGGGTGTGTGTGTGCAAGTGCATGTCCCAGAATGCTTGTAGAGGTCAGAGGGAGGACAACACGTGGCCTGGGGGGCGTTAGTTCTCCACTTCCAGTTTTCTTGAGTTTATTTTTCTTTTTCCACATAAAAAAAACTTTCCATGTGTGAAATTTGATACTCATAAATATTAAAGTGATTTATTACAACTATTTTGAAATCATTGTCATGTTTTGCCTTTTATATTTTGAGGCAATGCCTATGTGTAGTTCAGACATTCCTGCACAGGTGAAGCTGCTGCTCCTGTCACCTCAGGCCTCTTTATACAACAACCTTCGATCTTTTCAGAAAAGTGATGCTGATTTTACACTAAGTTCTCGGTTGTTCTCTAGGAATGTGGGTACCTATATTATAGATGATCAGAAAAGGATGTGCTTTGATTATAGGTACTTCTATTGAAAATATTGGCTCTGTCTTGTTCTTAATAAAGAGTGAATGTGGTTTTAGAATTGCCTGTAACTTCCATTCATGTTGCCAGTCTACAGCAGGAAGGAGAACAAATGTTGATTTTATGAAGTAATTTTATATATTGTTTTGTTCTGTGTTTCTATTTTTAGGACCGGAGTAGGCCCTATGACACTTTTAACTTGCACTCCTTGGAGAACTCCTTAATGGATATGATAAGGACTGACCATGAGCCTCTGAAAGGTAAACACTACCCTCCCAGTGGCCCACCAATGAGTTTCGCTGATATAATGTGGAGGAATCATTTTGCAGGTTAGGAATATTCATATGTCCATTCTTGCTTGGTGTTTTAAGCAAAAATCAGCTTTTTAATAATTGTGATTTTTTGTTGTTTGTTTTTTTGTTCGTTTGTTTGTTTTGCTTCTGTAAAGCATTGTGGAATGTTTTTAAAGTTTTCTTTTTTAACCTGGGTTCAGCTACCTACAATAATCATAGCTGGTAACCTTAATCTGTTTATCTGGAAGAAGTACTTGTTGGGTAGCTGAGGTCATGGTTATAGCATGAAACCTGAAGCCACATTTTCTGGGCTTTGTACATTTGGAATCTTTAGCTGAATCTGCAGAATTCATTTAAGTCCAGGTATACCTCAAGAAAGTATGACATTTAGTAAATCAGTCTCCAAAACCCCTACAGGAGGCTTCATAGATATGGTTTCATTGTGTTAGAGGCCAACCCTTTCCTAGCATGGGAGCATCAGAGCACAGCTTATGTGCAGCCAGTGGCCCTTTGCACAGTGCGGGCTAAAGCACAGGAAGCTATCTGGAAGTATATGCATGTTTTGAGTTCATTATGAGGTAAACTGTTGCATGATCAACAATAGTAGGACTTAGAGAGCCCGTGTAAACTCATAATTACAGGTGGTTCTTTTTATAGATTATTTGACATTTTAGAGACTCAACAGTATTTTAACACTGTAATGCAAGTTACTGGTATGGAAATATCCACTCCATTTTGAGTTAGACCTTTAATTAAAAACTGAACAGTTTGTCACAGGGATGACCATCTTGAGTGAACTCTACATCTTCTGGAATTGTGAGGACTTGTTCCTCTCTGGCATTCACTAGACCCTTATCTAGGATGTGACCAACTGAATACCAGACATTTATTACCCCCCCCCCCCCAGAAATCCTTTTCACCATTTTCTTGTCATTCTCATCTTTTCCCTGCTTCTTTTCTTATTTTCCAGTGAAGTAGTAACAGTAGGCAATGGAGAAAATAAAGGCTCTGGGGAAAAGCTAGATTTTTAAGGCCTTCAGCAAAAGAAAAAAGCAAAGAAAAAAATGTTGTTATATTTAGTCACTTACCACATATTCTTCAGTTAAAGATTAGGTCCATGGTAATTTGAGGCCTGTTATACTTAGAGGTGAGAATGATGTAAAAAATGATACTCACAGATTGTTTTTAGACTCTTTTGAGGTTGCATTTATCGTTTTTCTCTACCATGGATAGCCTCTCCTGATTACCCTACCATTTAACTCCTGTTGTCTTTGTGTACCTTTTGTGTCTTGGGCTGTATTCTCTGCCTGCCCTCCCCCTGTCTCTCTCTCTCTCTCTCTCCTTCTCTCTCTCTCTCTTTCTTCTTGTCTCTCTCTTCCTTCTTTCTTTTTTCTGTGACAGGGTCTTGCTGTATAGTTCAGGCTGTCCTAGAACACATTCTATATCCCAGGCTGACCTTCGAACTCAAGGCAATTCTCTTGCCTCATTCTTGTGACTGCTAGGATTATAGGGTTACACCTTTGTATTCTTCTTTCAGTAAGAAATTAGGACAGGATTTTAGATTATAGTCTCTACATTAATTTTTAAGAATTTTATGTATAGTGGTAAAGCAGAAACTATTTGAGCTTCATTAAGTATAGCACTGGCATAGTAAGAGGGTAACCTCATTATGATGTAAATGCCTTTTCCATTTGTGGTGTTCTTTTAAAATTACAGGCCCCATTATCTCTGCAGACTTTTCTTCACTAGCAAATATTAGGTAAAAGCCTGCTTTATCATACATCCTAATGAGTTGGGAGACCTATAGTATATACTTTTTTATAATCTGAATATGGCTTCAACTTCCCAATTTGCCATATTGTACTGCATGATTTCCTATAAACAGACTACTTCCCTGAGGTCAGTGACATCACTATGTCCCTGTGGTCAATGACAGCACTTGCACCTTTAAGAAAATATTTTGACACTGGGCATGGTGGTGCACATCACAATCTCAGCTCTTGGGAAACAGAGGCAGGAGGATGATATAAGCTCAAGGCCAGCCTGAATTTATACATAACAAGTTCCTGGCCACACAGAGCTGTATAGTAAGACTTGTCTCAAAAAACCAAGAACAGGAACAAAGAAGGAAGCAGAGGAAAGAAGATGTGTGAGGTACTTTTCACTTTGAAAAAGTAAAGAAAATTGTCAGACTAAAGATTTGGCTATGAAGTTGAGCTGGAGAGAAAGCTCAGTCTTCAGGCTGGAGAGATAGCTCAGCCTTCAGGCTGCAGAGATAGCTCAGTCTGAGTACTTGTCTTGCACCATTATGGCCTGAACTCTTTTATGTCTAAAAGAGTTGGGCATATTAGTGTGTGCTCATAATCCCAGTGCTGGGGAGAGACAGGCAGACAGACCCTTGGCACTCACTGGCCAGTGGGCCTAGCCAGCTTATTAGTTCCAGGCCATGGGAGACGCCATCTCAAAAGCAAACAAAAAACTATAACCTCACCAAAAACATGTGGATGGTACCCGAGGAATGATAGCAGAGGTTGTCCTCTGTTGGATCTCCACATGTACACATATGTATCTGCACACATGAACATGCATATACATACAAGTAACTTAAAGCAAAGAAACATTATGATGGTTGTAGCCTTTAGTTTCTATTTTCTATAATAAATACCTATGTTTCTTGCTGATATTTATAATTTATTGATAGAACTTAAATTTAGACTTTCTAGTTTTCCTTTTTCCTAGGTGATGCTGTTGTAAGTTTTTCTTCACATAGTTTTTGCTTAGGGCACATTCATAGTGATGGCCTATGGTTCTAAAGATAGAAACATCAGGTGGGTTGAGGCATTAGGAGCTAGATGATACATTAGGGCATGTGCTTTGCCCTGTTCCATCTTGTTTTCTTTCCTTCCAGAGTATCCTCCTTAGATCCTCAGTCTTTTCCCTCTTCAATATGGAAACACTGTGGGGTGGGTGGGGTATGCGTGTCTTGAGACTTGAATAGAATTGGATTTTGGGGTACTGATTTGAACTGGTGTTATTTTTCTTAGAAACTGGCTTTCTTGAGAAAAG
This sequence comes from Alexandromys fortis, assembly GCF_014885135.2. Classification (NCBI taxonomy): domain Eukaryota; kingdom Metazoa; phylum Chordata; class Mammalia; order Rodentia; family Cricetidae; genus Alexandromys; species Alexandromys fortis. The sequence continues at coordinate 20,171,310 of NW_026067895.1, read as the reverse complement.
ATCCCATATTTTGCTTACTATACAAAAAAGTTCAAATAATACATAATGAGTTAAAAAAGAAAGTTAAAAAGCATACAGTAGGCTCTATACATAGAAATAACATGGTTATTTAGCTGTCTTTATTAAGAACCTTCCAGACATTCTACACTTTCTATATAGGAGATGAAATTTCAAAATGCAGCCTTTCTAACTTTATAGTCAGCCCAAACTGGATTTTAGTTCTTTATCTGCCTCTAGTTGACTATTGAACTGGACCCATTGGCTTCTTTAAAGATAAAACATCTTATAAGACAGGCGGGAAGATGACATCCCTGGCACAGGGAACTGCAGATACCGCATGGGGTTTCCTAAGGAGGTGGATGTGGCTTATTTTTCGACTTCCGTAATAAATTAAGCCATATCAGTACAGATTTATTTCTTGCCCAATGTTGGCAGCAAATTGTCAGAGCTGTTTTTATTTTTCATAGATAAGTAGTGATTACTGAAGGAGAAACCATCACATGTGTAGGAGAAGGGAACTGTCCTAGGTTACTTGACTTTTTAACTGTTCTGTTGTTGTGAAGATACTCCATGAACAAGGCAACTTACAAAAGAAAGTATTTAACTGGGGACTTGCTTGCTGTTTCAGAGGGTGAGCCCATGACCACCATGACAGGCAAGCATGAAATAGGAGCAGTAGCTGAGCACTTGAATCTCAAGCTGGAGGTGGGGCTTGGGTAGAAGGGGAGGAGGGGAGAGAGAGGAGAAAGAGAGAGACAGGGTCTGGTGTGGGTGTTTGAAACCTCAGAGCACAGCCATAGGGACACACTTTTTCCAACAAGGCCACCTCCTAATCTTTTCTAAAGTAGTTCCATCAACTAGGTACCAACCATTCAAATATGACACAAATTACTTCATGATATACTTAAAATGGACATTGTGTATATTCACAGTGGTAGTCATATAGAAGATATCAGTATCTATTTAAGAAATATTTAGTGAAAAATCATTTTATTCAAGAATTCTTTTAAGTCAAAAAAAGAGAAAAGGCTAGAGTGAGAATATGAAGTTTAGGAAAAGACTTCTGATTCAGTAAATTAGACCTCACAGTTTTTTGTTGTGTTTGTGCTCATGCTGGGTCAGTCTAGCTGACGAATCACAGAGGAGTGGCTTGTGTGGGGTACACGTGTATGTAGCTCAGTCATAGAGCAATGTAGCCCAGTGGTAGAGCACTGGGGGATACACGTGTATGTAGCCCAGTGGTAGAGCACTGTGCGGAAGCCCTTGGTGGGAATCCCAGCACATGTAACCCGCAGGAAAAAGGAAAGGAAAAAAGTGCCTTCTGGTGCAGTGCTGGCTAACTCAGTTTGGCTGAAAGTGACAGAATAAAGGTCTTTTTGCCTTCCACTTTGTATATATATCCCCTTCTCACTTAAGAGATGCCTCATATTGATGAGACAGGAGGGTTTGAGACAAATATAAGATATAGAGTTGTGTGCCAGGCAGTGGTGGCACACTCCTTTAATCCCAGCACTTGGGAGGCAAAGGCAGGCGGATCTCTGTGAGTTCGAGGCCAGCCTGATCTACAAGAGCTAGTTCCAGGACAGGCTCCAAAGCTACAGAGAAACCCTGTCTCAAAAAACATATATATAGTTGTGAATATTCTTACTTTGTTTCTAAGCATGGGAATCCTTGAATTAGCAGAGGTAGGAGTGGTGGAAGGAACTAATCTCTGCTCAGATTCAACCCTCCTCCTAACTATATAGAGAGAAAGGATTTCTAGTGTTAGAAATAAGACTAGAGAAAGGAAAAAAAGAGTCATCACTCAGCTCTCTTTGTTTGAGACTGACTCCTGACTTGGAAACCTGTGGTCATCAGGCTTGACTGGTCAGTCACCCTCCCTACTAGAATAAATGAGGAAATAGCAGCCATATGCTTTGGACAGAGTAGCTGATTGATAGAAAGCAAGATCCCATCCTCAGGCAGCTAGACAACAACAGGAAGGGAAGGGCTTCCTCTATCCAGTGCATCCTCACTCTGACACCAGGGTGCTAGTCTGGCAGCCTGGGGATAGTGTCTGAACTGTTTCTGTAGATTGAATTTCCTCTTCCTTTGTCATTCATGGGACTGAGATTTGAAATATGAAAAGAGTCGGTGTTGGTTGAGAAGGGCCTGCATTTCAAAGATATACTGAAAAAGTCAGGAATTTTCTGGTAATAGTGCTTCAGCACATTTAAATTGACAGAAACTTGGAAGATATGAATGCCACCCTTTGCTTTATAGAGACACTTTTCGTATTTAAATGTAATATGACAGAGACACAAAATTGGTTCCCTTTAGGGAATTGTTGGGTCCCTTGTTTTTTTTTTTTTAAAAAAAGAAATGTATGTTCTTTACTCTTTTTTTTTTTTACATGATCCCTCCAGAAGAAAATAGGCTGTTTATTTTGTAGCTTGAATCATTGCTTAGTTTTATTTGTGTCAACTTCTTTCAACCTATGTCAGTTTGTCCTTTACAAAGTTAGTCAATTCTTAGCTTCACTTGTAGATCAATTTGCCAAGTGTCTCAGTTTGATTTCCAACTCCTAAAGTGAAGAAAGACAGAAGATCCTATGGACTGTTTGAGGCCAATTGAGTCACCAAGAAGTGATTGTTCTTATACATATTATTTCCAACCTTTTCTTCTCTGTGAGGCTTCCTTGTCCCCTAGGCTAATCCTGAACCCCTGTACTTGAGATCCTCCTTGTCTCACCTTCCTCTGTCTGTTACTTGCCCTGGTTTTCCCTGATTTAAGATACGGCATTTTCATCATCTAGTAGTTAGGAAAGAAGATTATACCTGGGTACTAACTTCTGAAATTCTAATTCAGTTAAGCTGCAACCTTACCCAAGGAAACAAGTGCAAAGGATTTAAGAATTTATGGTGGTTGTGATGTGATGGCAAATATGCCTGTGGCCCCAGTTGCTAAGAAGGGTTTGACTTGGAGCCCACAGGACAACAGCCTGACCCTCCCAGGAGAAGAAAAAAAAAAACCTTGACCAAAATTGTCCATTGACTTCAGTTCTGAGCTCACAGTTTTGCTCATTGGTTATTTGGAACAGATCTATAATACTATATGATAGTACTAGATTTTACCATTGCCTTAAAAGAAATTCAGGTTTTAAAAAATATTATTTATGTGCTTACGTAGAGTTCACAGCACAAATTGTAGGAGTCTGTTTTTCTTTTACTACCATGTCTTAGGGACTGAATTCAGGTCATTGGGCTTGATGGCAAATTTACTTTCTGAACCATCTCAGAGCTTCAAGATCTGCTGCCCTCTCCACCCTCTCTGTTGTTTTGGGACAGGGTCTTGCTGTGGAACCAAGCTGGTCTTAAACCCGAGATTCTTCTGCTCAGCCTTGCTATTACAGGTGTGTCCACCACACCTGACTTCACTCTTTCTCTAGGAGAGTATCTCTAACTTTTTAGAGAAAATAGGTAAAAGTTAAAAGACTATTTTCTTGAACAAAGCACTAGCATTCTCTTTGAAGCTGCTTAAGTTCCTGACTTTTTTTTTTTTAAGTGGGTGATTAGAAAAAGATATGTTATATGCTGAAGAACTGACTTTGGTACTAATTTCGAATGAATAAAAATCTAGTTTTTATTTTGGACACAGAAAAGTATGGGTTCATTTGGTATCTGAGATTTAAATACCTATCAGGTAGATTTTTAAATATGAATAAATAGAGTTTATGAAGTGTGATCTTTTTCAATTCTAAGTAAACAAACCTAACTCTATTCTCTACCCTCTGTCTCCATGCTCTCCTAACTCCTGTTATGTCCTGTGATGTTAGCAAAGTGGGGCAGTCTCAGCAAGACTAAGGATGCCTTCCAGCTTTTGAAACCTTATATTTTACACTATACCCGAACGATAGCTAGCTGACGAGAACACTTTAAAAATAGCAGACTCACGGACAGGTGACAGATGTCACCCTGGCAGCACCAGACTGCAGTAACAAAATCACCAGATGTCACACGCTTAGTCCTGTTTTCACAGCTGATTCAACAGCAGCATTTGTTGGACAAAAGCAAGCAAAAAGAAATGGCCTCCTGAATTTAGCATCAGGGTTTCTTCTGCTGCTACACACACTTTCTCTTTCCCCCAAATCCTGTAATAAGTATTAAAGTTTAGTGCACATTGCACTAAGAAAACATTTTAAAATGATCACAGTCTTAAGAAAGAAAGCTTCATGCATGCTGTCTTCAGTGATCTTATTTTTTCCATGTAGCTAATTTTTATTCAATGAAAATAGATTGCATTTATACTCTAAACACTACTTTTTCCAAGATATAAACTAAAAAGTCATATCTAACTTTACCAAAAACATTTATTTAATAGGAAACCTAGATTATATCCAGGTTATAGATTCTAGGGATCCAGTACTGACACAGAGCTCCTTATGAGACTTACGTTAATTTTTATCTAAAGACCCATTGGAAAAAAATTAGGGGGAAGACCAGGAAAGGTAAAAACTACTGTGGTTTTTTTTTTTTTCCCTAAGCAGCAGAGCCTTCTCCTGTAAGACCCTGTCCAAACTTTTTGCTCTGCTTCTTAAGGAAGACAGTTGCAAGTGACCAATGAGGCTAGAGGACAATAACTAGGAAGCAGCCTGCTTCTTCTCAAGTTCATCTTGACAAGGTGGAATGTCCTAGCTCTTCAAGAAAAAACTCACTCATGTCATGTAACTGTGCTTAAGTTCTGAGGCTAAATGGACAACATTTTACAAACATAGAAACCTTATCTGATGCAATGTCAGTGAAATGTGTAATTCTTTATTATAAAGTTAAATGAAGAGCAACTAAATGTGTGGTTACTCTATGTCCTTGACAACCTTTCTTTATTGTAACAATATTAAGGACCATTGGTCCCTTTTAAGAACTCATACTGTCCTTTGAATATTCATTGGTTAAAGATTGAAGAGAATCTGCTTTTCATGTTTTGTTTAAACAGGATCTCACTATGTAGCGCTGACTGGTCTAGAATTCACAGAAATGGCCTGTGCACCTGTCTCTGACTTTTTCATGTTATTGCTTATTTTTTTGAGATGGTTTCACTGTGCATCTCAGGCTGACCTTGATCTTGTGATTCTTTTGCCTCTGCCTCCTGTGTGTGGGTTATAGGTGTGTGCTGCCATCTAACTAAAGAGATTCTGTTTTCCTTAAGTTCTAATGGAAAATGAGTTGAAAGTCTTGATGGGATTTCAGTGTAGACTTTCCAGCAATTGGTGATTGTGGTTGATACCCTAGAATATGATGAAGCTAAATTAGAGGATATAACTTTTAGTCTTCGTGGATGTTAGTTTTAGATGTAAAGAACATTGATTTAATTAACTGAAACCATAATGTAATTCTCTTACTGAGTCAAGTCTTGCTAGTAACAAACTTTTGTGAAGTAGTTTTCATTAAGATGTAGGTAGGAGACAGCATCGTATATGGTGTAGACTATAAGGTAGGAGACAGCATCGTATATGGTGTTGACTATAATTCTCAGAGACTCTGAAGTGACCTAGGAAGTAGAAATGCATAATAAGACATGTGGGACATGCCCACAAGTGTAGTTATGTTAAATATGTCTTCTAAACAAGGGGATACTTTTAAACTCCTAGTAATTAGCTTGTAGCTAATATGAAAACAGTTTTTCTACAGAAATCATATATTCAAGAATGTTTTATTATTCTTTGACAGTTTCATTGATTTTTTTCCCTATTTACACACACACACACACACACACAAAGTTGTAAAGTTGAGTGAGGACTTTGGTTTTATTCATTATGTTATCTAGGTTTTCCATGATCTTGAGCTTGGCAATGATGTTTGCCTTCAGTTCAGTTCCCAGTAGCAGTTTAATACCAAATAAAAACTGGGTTCTTTTCAATTACATATAGAGCTGCATTTGTTGTAGGAAAAAAATCAGAAACCTTTACCTATGGTTTTCTCTGTACTGTTCTCCCCCAAATATGATGACATTTATTTAAGCAGTGGCTATAAAGTAAAATGAACATTTTTAGGGCTGTAGGGGTATCTCAGTGGTAAAACATTTGTCTTAAAATTGCCATTTTACTGTGAATTTCATGATAACTCTCAAAGTAGCTAAATATTAAAAGTTTACAGAGTCATACATAGATGGGTTTAATTTTAATTTTTTGATACATCTATCATCTTTGTCTCTAATGATGAAAAAAGCAGCAAATTATTGCATCTTTCATTCTATACCCCTGTGTCTTTCCTTCTGGACTTCTGAGTCTCGCTCTGTCTACCTCCCCAACGCCCCCCCCATGTATATATCTTTCAGTCTTTATTCCAAAGGGCCATTAGTTGAAACATCTGATTCTATTTATTATCTTATAGATCAAGGGTTCAAACTTTGCAAAGGACTATAGAATTTTAGGGTTTACAGGACACAGGCCTCTGTTGACTCTTTGCTTTTGTTCTGTTTTCCAGCCCATTAAAAATGTAAAAATGGTTTTTAACCTCAGAGGTATACAAAAAATAGGAAGTCAACCAGTATGAGCAGAAATTTCAATTCCCATATTATTCATAGAAATGAACACATTTGTCACAAGGTCATACGAGTGTTAGCGGTGAAGCCAGACATGGTAGTGCGTGCTTCTAATGCCAGTTCTTGAGGGAGGCAAAGACAGGCAGGATCTCTGTGAGTTAGGAACCAGCCTGGTCTACATGGTGAGCTATACATCGGCTAGGGCCACATAGTCATGAAAGAAAACAACGTCCCCCCATACAACCATACCGGTGAAAGAAAAGGAGTGGTAGGGCAACTTACAAACTCCTAAATTTTTAGATCAGTCTTTCCCTTACCATATTTGCATAAAATTTGCCATCTTTCTTCATTTTGCTACTCTGGTAATTATGTTGCATTTTTTGAAACATTATGAAACTGTATCTTTTTATTCTCTCTAAACTTCATGTGATATACTTCTCTAAATTTCTTTTTTATGCCTTAATTTGAAGGGCATAAATAAATGATCATTTAAATAAAATGCTTATCCAGGAAATAGACTTATTTAAATTTTAATATGTGAGATGTACAAATTTCAGACTATAATGGAAGCTTCTTTTTGTTTGGTTGTATTTTGTGTTGAGATTTTGACTTTGTTTTAAGACTTTTCATGTCTGTGTTTTATGAATTGATTTTAAAGTTGTTGTAAATGCTTTGGCCTTGATAGCACTGCTATAAAATTTGTAGTATTTTGTAATGTGTATATTTTATAGTGTATTTGAAATAATTATATTGAACCATGTTTTTGTGTGTATGTGTGCTTAAGATAAAATTGCTTTATTTTCTAGGACGCATGGGAATAAATTTTCATCATCCAGGAACCGATAACATTATGGCACTTAACAGTAAGTCTTCCTATGAGATACTCTATAAAAAGTATCAGTTAGGTTTACAAGATACAGTTTTTGGTTAATTATATTTTCACTGTTTCAGAGTGAAATTACTATATTAGCAGCATCAGCATTACTTGGGTACTTACTAAAAACAAAACAAAAAAAAAAACTCAGGGTCTCCTAAAGACCTACCTGTAGAGTGAGAAACTTTAAGGACGGGTTACAGAAATTTGCGTATTATCAGTCATATAGGTGATTCTGAGTAAGCAAAAGCATGAAAACTCACCTCTCCAAACCCTCTTCGACGGAATGCAATCCTGTGACCTAACTCTGGCCACTGCCTTTGTTTGTAAACAGAGCTTTAAATTAGTAGCAGGAAATATTTCCCAGCTCCCATTCTGTGCCACTAGGTGAAATAATGAAAGAAGGAGGCATAGGGCAAGAGAAAGAGTAGGGCAGAAAACGTGAGTGAATAACTTAACTAATTGTACATAACTCATAATTTTCCCATTATTGTAAAGTAGCCCATAGATGTTTCAAGATGGATATTCAGGGCTTTTCCACTTATGAAATTTGTATACTATAGATGCTAGCAGCTTTGCTGATCAGAAGTGGTTTTGTCAGTATAATTATGGGGTTACATTCTAGAACCACAAAAAAAAAAAATTATTAACCAGAATGTTGGTGATTTGCTCAATGCTTTGGAGAGTCAGGTGGTGACACGCACCCGTAAATCCCAGCACTTGGGAGATAAAGACAGAGCAGGATCAGGAGCTCAAGATTACATCTCTATGTAGAGAACTTGAGGCAGCTTAGGCTATTTGAGCCTAAGCTATAAGAGCACTATGCCTGAATATTTCATATTACCCATTACCCACAACATGGTAAATATTTATATAAACGTGTATATTTGTAGGTTAGAAAAAGGTTAAGGAGGCTACAGCAGAGTTCAGGAGTTACAGCAATCCTTACTGGAGGCAGAAGCAGAGAGCAAAAGATAGAAGCAGTCCTTGCCATAGAGACAATAGAAGGGACCCAGTTAAACTGCTAGAGGCACACAGAGTCTCTAGGTTGAGCCAAGACTGCAGAGGTTAGGTGTGAGACTGTAAAGGCATAAGAAAGGAGCACTCGGAGTCAGAGGCAGATGGATCTCTGTGAGTTAGAGACCAACCTGGTCTACATAGTGAGTTCCAGGACAGTCGGGATTATACAGAGAAACCCTGACTCGAAAGAAGAAAGAGGAGAGAGAGAGAGAGAGAGAGAGAGAGAGAGAGAGAGAGAGCAACCAGACAGAATATATTGAGCTACTCAGCACATAGTGAGTGGTAGCTTTAAAAGAATGGCTGTTAGCAAGCCAACAACAGCACACTGAGCATGAGNGAGGGGAGGGGAGGGGAGAGGAGAGGAGATAGGAGCGATGGGATGCAGTTATACAATGGGGTTATAGCTGAAATGAAGCCCCAGGAACAGCCAAGAGTTCTCAGCCTGTGGGTCCCATAGTGCACACTGGACGTTCAGATGACAGGCCTGTGTCTGTTGTTACCACACCGTTAGGTGTCCTCCTCTTTATGGAATCTAGGTGAAGGAGTTTCACTCCTTGTTCTGGTATGTTCTATATATTCTTGGGCCTGGTTTCTCTGATTCAGTTTTACTATGTCAGTATGCTCACACGTTCCCAAACTTCTTTATCATTTTTGCTTTGGGGAGAGTAAGTTGCTTGTCGATTCGTGTGCTGGGTGGTGTTGGACAGATGTGGTATCTATGTGTACAGAGAGGTGCAAAATCACCCTGCTTCATGTTAGCACTCAAAATGGATTCCAGTGCTGCTTGTAAAGTGAAAATCGTCTCCGGGCGAGGCACAACCTGAAAACTTGTGCAGAAAACAAAAGCCCTGAGCCATCTACCCAGGTTCTTGCCCCTCCGGCATGTATAGACCAGAGTCAGCTTGCTGCTCCAGTATGTATAGACCAGGATCAGCTTGCTCCTCCAGCCTGTATAGACCAGGGTCAGCTTGCCTCTCCAGCATGTATAGACCAGGGTCAGCTTGCCTCTCCAGCATGTATAGACCAGGGTCAGCTTGCCTCGCCAGCGTGTATAGACCAGGGTCAGCTTGCCCCTCCAGTGTGTATAGATCAAACAACTTCACAAGAGAAGCTACACAGAAATCATCTCTTGTCAGGAGGCCTACACAAGCTGTTGACTCTCAGAATTTAGTTTTCTTCTGTCAAGCAAGTGATCCCAATTTCTGACCTCTTACCCTCTCAGGGCTGCAGGCCAATCCTTGGTCCACATGGGGGACACAGTGAGTAAACGCAGAGCTGTGCGTGTTAATCCCCTTTCTTCTTGAGTAAGGGTTTTGAAATACCACTAGACTTAAGGCAGACTTTAGATTCTCTAAAATAGACACTAAAATATTAATAATCTAAAATATTACATATTTCCTTGGATCTGACGCACAGCACTTACCCTAAGTACTGCTTGGTGACACAAGCCCTGATCTGTGCTATGCATGTTTCCTGTTTGGAGGGCCTTGACAATACAAATTCCAAAGTATGCACCTCTCATTTCCTATTTCAGAAAGTATATTGAGATTAGGCTGGGGGGGGGGGCAGGCAGGCGGGGAGGGGGGCTGACCACGGAAGAGTAGTGTGAGAGCACTGTCTGCCTGAAGCAGTGTCTGGAAATGACCTAATTTGACATGATGTGAATTATCCTCTGCAAGAGGGAGAGGATGCAATTTGTTAATTTCTGTGTAGAAAATGAAAGTAAAAGACATCTTCTCTTCAAAAGGTTTTGATTATCTTTGGTTTATAAAATAAGAGCTCATTTATGAGATTTGCACTCTGTACATGTGGCTTAAATCCCCCTTTTAGCATTAATTGCATCTCTTAGAGAAAGGAGGCTGATTAGGTAATATTCAAAAAAGTGTTTTATTGTGTGAATAATGTGTGTGGAGGTGGGGAAGTGTATGCATGCCAGGGCATAGGCGTGGAGGTCAGAAGGCCATTTTGCCAGTATCTGTGTCACACATTGATGGGCTATGTAGATAGTTGGGATTTGAAGGCAGACAAGAGCTTCAGTCTTCATGTGCTTCTCTGGGTGTTCCGGGGCTGACAAATCCAGTCGGCTCCTCAAAATAAACCATTCAAAAAACAGCAACCAGAGTGTGGCGTTTGCACTGCTTATAGTCAGTTCTCTTTCAAAGTCATCTTGACGTGGTCACAATCCACTGCTGTACTGCATGTGGTATGACACACTGAGCCCATACCACCTAGTGACATGGATGTAACATGTGAAGGCATGTTTGTGTGTATAGTATTTATGTAGGGACCAGGTTGGCTTAGAAGTTGAGATTCTCCCACCTCCACCTACCAAATGGTGGTATTTCACCCATGTGCCACCACCATACATAGCTCCATAATTTCTTCCCTTTGTATCCCACACATCAAATGAACCAGACTTGGTTTCTTTGGGACAGTCTGGCAAGCTCAGGCCAGCCTCAGACTCACTGGCCCCACTGGTAACACTCCCACCAGGGCTGGCATTGCAGACGTGCACCCCATTCCCAACAGCACATAGGCACTTTTTGTCTCCTTCTGTTTTCCCTTATCATTTGTCAACCCCAAGTTGTCGTCCTAGGAAGGTCAATTCTTCCTCTCCCTCAGCTTTATATAGGAATGACTGGAATAAAATTAAAGATCACTAAAATTTATGGTGGTGCACACCTTTAACCCTAGCACTCAGGAGGCAGAGGCAAGCAAATCCCTGAGATGAGTTCCAGGACAGCTAGAACTACATAGAAAGATCCTGTCTCCAAAACAAAACAAAACAAAGCTCTCTAAATTTAATAATTCAAAATTTTTGGTCTTTGAAAGGGACAAAATACAAATTTAACTATATTTTTAAATAAGAAAGGGAGTGGCTAAGTAAACAAAGAAGTGATTTGGTGTATGGTGCACACCTGTAGTCCCAGCACTTGGGAGGCAGAGGCGGAAGGAAAGCAGGTTGAAGATCAGCCTGGGCCCACAGTGAGACTGTTGAAAAGTGGGGTGGAGGAACTGTGTGAACGGAGTTCCTCCTTTCTTGCTCTGAACAATCCGTGACTCTGAACTCTGCACAGAGCCACCATTCACAGTGTCCCTCTCTCATTCCTTGGTTCACCCAAACCTGGCTTTCCTCTGGAGATATAACTATACGCTGTCAGCTCTCTTACCTGGATGGGAAGGAAGGTGCCAGAGTGAGCATCCACCCCTGTCAGAGCATGTATGTGGACCAGTTCCCTGGGGTTTGCTGCCCGCCCGAGTGCATGTCTCCCAGTTTCTCTTTTGTTTGTTTTGTTTTCCTTTTTTGGGACAGGGTTTCTCTGTGTAGCCCTGACTGTTGACCAGGCTGGCCTCGAACACAGAGATAGACCTGCCTGTGCCTCCCAAGTGCTGGGATTAAAGGTGTGTGCACCACTGTCTCCAGCTCCTAGTAACATTTAACCATGGGAATCCCCTGCTGGTGTCATCTAGAAGACAGGAAATGAGCTCAGGAGAGAAGCAAAGGACAGCAGTTAATGGAAATCAAGGAATTGGCAGTGAGTCTATAAGCACTTAGGGTATGGGGAGATTGGCAATATTTGTATAAATCCAGAATCAATGTGTGTGTGTGTGTGTGTGTGAGGCAGAGGCAGGCAGATCTCTGTGAGTTCGAGACCAGCCTGGTCTACAAGAGCTAGTTCCAGGACAGGCTCCAAAACCACAGAGAAACCCTGTCTCGAAAAACAAAAAAAACAAACAAACAACAACAAAAAAAGACCCGGTTCATTTCCAGCACCCATATCGGTCAACTCATAGCTACTTGTAACTCTAGCTCCAGGGGGATCCAATGCTGTCTTCTGGCCTCTGAGGATACCTGGACATGTGTGACATTCACTCACACAGACACAGATATAAAAAATAATGTAAAAAAACCTTCAGGTGTGGGGGTTTGAAACAGGGCTTCTCTGTGTAGCCCTAGCCACCCTGGAACTTGCTGTGTAGACTAGGGTGGCCTTGAACTCAAGAGATTCACCTGCCTCTTCCTCTTTAGTGCTGGGATTAAAGGTGTGTGCCACCACTGCTGGCTAAAATAAATAAGTATTTAAGACTATAACCCTAGTAAGAATTAGTGGGCTGGATCCTGAGACACCGCTGAGAAAGAAATTAATTCCTTCAGTGTTGTAGAATATAAAAGGATGGATTGTAGAAGGAGCCCTCAATCATCAGCAAGACCCATGCCTTGTGGGTCTTTACAAAGTAGTTTGAAAACAGTGTGCTCTTTCCTCTAGGATGGGTAATATTTCCCATTGTTGTAATAGTTGTCCACTGAGTCTTCGTCTTTATATTTACTCCAACAACACTGTAAGTTTGCATAATACGTCTTCCCCTGCCAGAGGAGGGAGACCTCTGAGAGCGCTCTGACTTCCTACATGGTAGGATTTGTTTCAGGCAGGGTATTTTGGTTTTTTTTTTTTTTTTTTTTGATGCTCATAGTAGCTTGTGGTTTTGCTTTTGTACATTTACTTTAGCAGTTGTGGTTTTTTGTAGGATTGTTGTCTGACTTGGTGATCTTCCCTCCATCACACTGATTCTCAGAAAAGTGCCTCCATAACTGGTCCAAGTCAACCAAGTTAAGGTCAAATTCATGTTCGAAACCAGGATGCTCAGTGTCAGCTTAAGAGGTGCCGCTGCTGAGGGATGGCAGTGTCTGGGGGTCACTTCTTCCAAGCTTTATAACCTTAGGGCCTCAGTTTGACACCTGTTTGTCTCTGGTTTCTTCAGCTGTCAAGTGGAGCTAATGATCATGACAATGGCTGTTACACAGCACAGTGACTGGCTTGTAGGTAAAGTGTACGTGAGCTGCCCCTGCCTCTGGTTCCTGCTTCAGTTTTATTTTTAAGATTCATATTTTTCAATTTATTAATTTTTAATACTTTTAAGATTAAAATATAATTGCAGTATTTATTCTCTTCCCTTTCCTCTCTCCAGCCACTGCTATATCCCACTCTCAAATTGACATCCTCTATTTCTTTACTATTATTATATATAGTTATTTATTAATATATTATTGTTCTTCATGTGTATATAGATTCAAGTGTTAACCTCTTTGTATAGGATAACCACTCTGGGGCTTTGTCCCTGGAAGAGGCTAATTCTGCCTCTCTCCACAGTCATTAGCTCCCTGTACCTCACCAGGAGTGGGACCCTGTGAGATTTTCTTCCTTTCTTGTTAATATGTCTGTAGTACTGTTGTTGTTCAGGTCTTGTTTAGGCAGCCATCACTAGGATGAATTGGCTCACAGCAGACTTCCTGGGATTCAGGTTCCTATGATCTTTCTGCCTCCTCTTTCACAATGTTCCCTGGCATGGATGCAAGAGCTGTGCTGCAGTTGCATTCATTTGGCTTGGGATCCCCACATCTTGCTCAGTGGTGGTTTTCTGGGATGGTCTCCACGCGCTGTGAAGAGATCCTGCTTCAGTTTTATAGCTGCCTGTTAAAGGTCTCCCTTGGTGTGCATGTTAGAGTTCCAAAATAGGAGCTTATATTATATTGATTACTTTTTTGAGGCCTCTGTACTTAGGCTGGCCTTGAATTTGCCATGATCCTCCTGCTTCTGAGTCATTCTGCCTGGATTTTTGTTTGTTCTGTTTATGTTCTTTGAGGTATAGGATCTTATTATGTAACTCAGGCTGACCTTGAACTCCCAACGTTCAGTTTTGCTGCCTTGGCCTCTGGATAGATGTTCGTTTCTTATTTTTCTTTTTCCTTTTGGATTTTGGAAACAGGGTTTACCTGTGTAGCTTTGGAGCCTGTCCTGGAACTCGCTTTGTAGAACAGGCTGGCCTTTGTAGAACTCACAAAGATCTGCCTGCCTCTACCTCCGTGCACCACTACTGCCTGACTTTTTTTCTCTTTTTGCTTGATGGCTGGTATTATAGGCATGTGCCCTGCATTTAAGTTTTCACTGTCATTTTACTCTGGTATCTCCAAGTTGTGATTAGTGTTTGAAGTCAGAAGTAAGTGCCGACCCCAGCAGGAACGTGATTCTTTTTCCACACTCCTCATCACAATACCCAGGCAGCTAGAAACTGAAGAGTCCTAGAGGAAAACCTGGACACTTTGAAAACTTAAAAGTTAATGTCTTAAAAGGGAGTGGGGAGCTGGGGGAGAGTGATGCATAAGGCGCTTGAAACACTGGGTTTTTATCGCTCAGTACTTTAATAATAGACAATACAATAACCAAAAAGACCTTGAGCTGTTTGAGAAGTTCCAGAGTCATTCATTGACCATTGAAAATCCTGTACATAGCCGTGCACTGGGCCACTTGGAACCTTAGCGAAAGCTGTCCTCTATGTGTCTCCTCTTAGCTAATGTCTTGACATATTTCGGAATGCCTTCCTGTATTTGTGTTGGAACTGAGAGCTGACGGTGCATTTGCTGAATCAAAAGGGAAAACATGAACAATATTGGTGTGGCCGTTTGTGTTGGGCAGACTCCGGGGTGGCTGCTTTGGCTTCTCATCTCCTTCCTTGTCAGACTTTGCTGAGTATGAGCTCCTTGGGGAGGCTCAGCTGAGAGGAAGTGGCCAGAGGGAACTGAGCACATGATGCATTTGTGCCAGAATAGAAAGAAAGCCAGCTTTGCTAGAGTTCCTAATGGAATTTTTCAAAAATGGAAGAACACATTGTTGTTATTTTTTGCTTACTGTGAGTGGTATAAGTAAAAAAAAATAGTTTTTGTTTTGTTGAGACAATGTCTTGCTATATAGCTTTGGCCAGCTTGTAACTTATTGTATGTATAGCCCAGGTTGGCCTCAAACTTGTGGTAGTTCCCCTGCCTCAGCCTCCCAAGTGATAGGATTACAGACTTGAGTGACCATACCTGAGTCTAAGAAAATAACCTTTTGTGTTTGTGGGATTGTGTGTTTTTGCACAACATGGGTATCTTCACCAGTCTCCTCACAGATTTTGAGGTAGGGTTTCTCACTGAACATGGAGCTCAACAATTCCTATAGACTGCCTGGACCAGTGAGCTTCAATGGTCCTCCTTCTCCTCCCTCTTCCTATCCCCCCTTCCCTGTTACCAAAGCGACAGAGTTATAGACACACCTGACTCTTATATGGGTCCTGGGACTGAACTAAGGTCCTCTTGCTTGTATGGCAAGCACTTGTAGGGAGCAGGGAGCGAGTCATCTCTCCAGCCCTGTTTTGTTTTTATAGACAAAGGTTTGGTGGAGTTTTTCATTAGGACCATGATCGGCTCTGTTCTGCCAGCCACTTTACAATAACCAAAAAGAGGCTTAATATTAATTATAAATGGTTAGCCAATAGCCCAGGCTTGTTACTAGCTAACACAACTTAAATTAACCCATTTATGTTACCCTACTTTCTACCATGTGCCATTACTTCTCTTTCATCTGGTTTCCTCTCTGTGTCTGGCTGGTGACTCCACCCCTCTTCTCAGTGTCCTCAGTCTGGCTCTCCTATTCAGCTATAGGCCAGCATGCTTCTTTAGTAAACCAATCACAGAGACATATTCATCCAGTGTAAGGGACTATATTACACAGTTTCATATAGCCTAAGCTGGTCTTGAACTCGCTTTGTAGCTGACGCTGGTCTTAAACTTGATAATTCTCCTGTCTCTACCTCCAGAGTGGTGGTCTTCTGGTCATGCAGCATCACACCCAGAAAAGAAAATAATTTCATTATATCTATTTGTTTATTTTGAGACAGGGTTTGCCTTGTAGCCCTGGCTGACCTGGGAACTCACAAAGCTCCACCTGTTTCTGCTTTCTGAGTATTAGGATTAAAGGCCTGAGTTACCACACCCAGCAGAAAATAATTTCAGAGGGAAATACCATAGTGAACCTTTCTGAAGTTCACAAACCAAAGTAATTCTGAGATTTTGAAAATTTTGTAAACAAAATCTTTATTGCTTTTCTTTCTAAATCTGAGCAGACTTAGGAATTAAAATACAGGTGTGATATGAGTATATTAAAAACAATGAATAATTAAAATGGTTAGAGAGATATATGATGTTTAACACGCATTTGAAATAGGTTTGGGTAGATCCTCTAAAACAACATTGTAAGGGGCCTGAGAGTTTCTTTTTTATGCTGCCAAGTTGGGGATCTAATAAAGGTATTTTAATATGGAATCGGGCACAAGGGTGGAGAGGAGAGACTGGAAGCGCGGCTGTAGGCTTCTCTAAGGGTCTTTTCAAACGGATCAACTAGCATTAAGTTTTGTGGGCGAGCCTGGCAGTGGTGGCACACACCTTTAATCACAGCACTTGGAAGACAGAGGCAGGTGGATCTCTGTGAGTTGAAGTCAGCTTGGTCTACAGAGCGAGTTCTTAGACAGTCAGGGCTACACAGAGAAACCCTGTCTTGATAAAAAAACAAAACAAAACATGAAGCTGTGTGGGCCATGACCAAGATGACAAGGTGGAACCAGTAGCAGAGCTTCCTGCCTCCAGGTTTGAAGGTGCTTTGCTTTAAATACTTAGTTAAGAGTGACACCCCCCCCCTTTAGTGTTTTAGGACAAGCATACACGTTCAGTACCTCTATTAAAATGAGTTTTCTTTTATTACTGGATGACCCCTATCTATTCTTTTTTCTGGAAGTTGTCTGGTCTACATAACTTGGTATTGAGCATTGTAAATAAGTTTGAAATTGTCTTGAGATTTTAATGGATTTTAGAAGAGACTCCTTGTGTGTATAAAATCCGTCAAGTAACAGGAGATGATTTTCTTCTGCACAGTAGACACAGGAACCAGCTAGTTTCTTATTGTTCCCTTTGGACTTCCTGTTTGCGTTCTCCCCTTATGTAAGCAGTATAGCCTAGACTTCCTGTTTGTAGTATTCACCACACGTGTAATTAACTTCAAACCTAAAAAATCTCAGAGCTTAATCTGTAAACATTTCAGATTTCAAAGAAGGCTCTCACGGTGCCAATTATAGCTCAGTGAAGAACAACAGAAAAGCATCGTGTAGCTGTAGTGGAGGCTCAGCGGTACAGCAGGAGCCCAGCATGAGCAAACCTGGTCTGATTCCCGGGACTGCAAGAGAGAAAGTGTATTTGTGCCTCTGTGCACATTACATAAAGAAATTCAACCCTGTTGCTTATATTGATGACTGAAAAGAAAATGCTTATTTTTGTCATAGGTATAATGTTTATAGTAGACATTTGCAGACTAGTATGTGATGTTTTGATACGTATATACATTGTGTAATAATTCAGAATAATTAGCATATTCATCACTTCACGTGTTTATCATTCCTTTTTGATGAAAATGATAAAAATTCTGGCTATTCTGAGGGCTGATAGCAAAGACCTGTAATTCCAGACACTCAAAAGGCTGAGGAAGGAGGAAAGTTCAAGCCAAGGTGGGCTGGCTACAGAGCAAGTTCAAGACCACCCTGTATTGGTAGGAGGGGAAGAGAGTAAAACTCAGCCACATAGGCCTGAGTTTGATCTCTGCCAGCCACACAAAAAGCCAGGTCCAGTAGTATGCACTTGTACTCCAGTGCCAGGGAAGTGGAGATAGTGGGATCCTTGTAGCTTACTGGGTAACCAGCCTCTTCTAATTGGCGAGCCCCAGACCAATGAGAACACTGTCTCAGGAAACAGTGGTGGATGATACTTGAATGGGAGCATCTAAGGTGGTAGGTACTCTGTGCTCCACAAAACCCAGATAGGGTGGAAAGCAACTGAGGAAGACACCTGAAGTCAACCTCTAGTTTCTACACATGTACACACACAACAACACTTGCAAGCACACATGAACACATGCACACATATGTGCAAATTGATTAAGATGTATAAAAGTTCTTATTTAACTGTTCTGAAAAGAAGACATGCCTATAGAAATTAAAAACAGAACAAAACTCATTATTATTTATCCCTCGGGAATTGCAAATCCAAACCACAAGGAGGTGGTACTTCATTTCTGTTGGAATGCCTTTCACCAAAAAGATAGCACTGGGCACCCGTCCCCATCCTGCCAGAGCTCATCATTTACTGTTAGTCATCAGTAGTACAACTCTAGTATGGGTGCTCTTCTTAAACAATTAACACCCAGCAGTCAAACGCCTGGGTGTATATCCAAATTACACCTTCATGCCCATGTTCATTAAAGTACTGTTCACAGTAGCCAGGTATCCATCAAAGGATGGGTGGGGTTTTATACATAGTAGAATGCTACTCAGCTAAAAAGTAATGAAATCCTGAGGCCGGTGAGCTGACTCAGCAAGTAAAGCCACTCATTGCCAAGCCTGGCAATCTGAGTTCAGTGCCTGGATCTGCATGGTGGAAGGGGAACCAGTTCCCTCAAATTGCCCTAGGGCATGTGCGCACACATTCATACACATACAACGAATAATATAAATGAAATCTTGTCATTAACAGCACCATGGGTGAACCAGAAAAACATGTTCAGGGAAGTAAGTCACAGAAAAATGCTGCAAGAGCTTGCCATCTGCAGTGTGTAATTATAATATCGGTGTTTCTACTTTCTGTGTCTATCTCAGCAAAGAGGAGACTAGCTTTCATTCAGGATAGGAGCCAGGCCAGGTATGGGGCAAAATGAGCAGCTTCTTGTGGCTGGAGCTGTTCCTAAACTCCCCCAAAAAGTTATTTTTACTAGCGTTTTTCTAAGAAGGAACCCTTGTTTCTATATGAGAGATGCCTCACTAGTAGGCGGGGACTTGAGGACTGGCCAAAGGGTCCAGCATCGGTGCTGTGCACTCCCAAACATATCAGTATCCTTGTGTTTGTCTACTCTTCTCTCTGTAATTCTCTACATTATTTTGGGGCTTGTTCATCAAAAATTGCAGATTTATCTAAAGTTTGAAGAGCTCTCATAAGGTTTCTTGGCATAGTGTCTGGAGAAGATGGTTTGCTAAAAACAGATGCTCTGATTTTGGTTTGTCTTTAAGACAGGGTTTAGCACCATAACCCAGCCTGGTTTGGAACTCTTTTGATTCTCCTGCCTCAGCTTAATGGTGGGACAAAAATATGTGCCACTACACTGGATCAAATGCTAGGTATTTTAATGCCTTTCTCTGAAATAAGCAAATTCTCAGGCCAATTGGATGCTGAACCAATCAGATAAAGTTCAGTCCCTGGTCATGATAAGTCATCAGTAGACAATCCTGTTTTCATCAGCAGGTATTAAAGAATTCTGTCCTACAGAATTCTCCTCATAAGGCATCTCAGCAATGCTAGTACTGTTACTCATTACTGTTATTTTTGAGGTTTATAAAGAGATGAAAAGATCTTCCTGACAAAGATGGATTAGAATCAGAGAAATGGGAAAGGAGTTTAAAATACCCAGGTAAGGGCTGGAGAGATGGCTCAGCGGTTCAGAGCATTGCCTGCTCTTCCAAAGGTCCCGAGTTCAATTCCCAGCAACCACATGGTGGCTCACAACCATCTGTAATGAGGTCTGGTACCCTCTTCTGGCCTGCAGGCATACATGTAGACAGAATACTATATACAATAAATAAACATTTTAAAAAATACCCAGGTAATTTATAATAATGTGTGAATGTAACAGATAAAGCTGTGCTATTTCTGTCTGCTATATTCATGTTATTTACGGAGATACTTATCTTCTCTGTTATTTGCCTGGTTTGAGAATCATTGGATTGAAAGTATTTCAGCCACTGTAACAACAAACAAATAAGAGGAACATTTGGGGACAAACCTCACCCTCTTGCTCTTTGCAAATTTACAATCTAATGAAGGGAATGGGAATTTTTTGATCTTAAACTTAAGATCTTATGTAGAATTTTTCTATGACTCATTTCTGGTAGAAGCTAAAAGACAACATTAGATGTTCGAATGTGTGTGTGTGTGTGTGTGTGTGTGTGTGTGTGTGTGTGTGTGTTCATTCAAGTGAACAAAGATTATATGCAAGGCCTCATACATGCTAGAATAGGCATAGTCTACCACCAGCTATGTCTCCAGTCCATTGATTAGAGTTTAATGCGTTGCCTATTCAAATGGTGATTTAAGCCAGCTGTGGTGGTACATATCTTTAATCCTAGCTCTCTGGAGGTAGAGGCAGGGTGATCTCTGAGTTTGAGACCAGCCTGGTTTATGTATGGAGTTCTAGGAAAGCCAGGGCTACACAGTGAGACCTTGTCTCCAAAAATAAATAAATTGTTGGATGCTGGAGAGAGTGCACCAGTTACAAACACACATTGCTCTTGCTTATAGGGGCCCAAGTTCTAGTCCCAGCACCCACCACGTTAGGTGGTTCACAGCTGCCTGGCTCCAGGAGGACCTGAGCCTCTAGCATTTGAGAGCACCAAACACATTTACACACACACAGTTAAAAAAATTCTTGCCAATTAAGGACACCACATTTGCTGACCTGAGGATGTAGATCAGTTGGTTCCTAGCATACTGATGACCTGGGTGTGATTGCCTATAATCCTAGATTTCATGAAGGCAAAGCAGGAGGATCAGAAGTTCTAGGTTCCTCCACTACATGGGTTTGAGTCCAGCTATGGCTACATGAGGCTCTGTTTCAAAATTTAAAAATAAAAATTGTTTGCAAGTCTTGCTTTGGTCTTTGAGATACCGTAGACTGGTCCTGGAGATTGCTGAGTTCTTCATCCTCCTACCATCACCTTCCAGATGCTGGGATCACAGGCTTGTGTGTATACCCAATACCTAGGAAGGTTTGCTTTTTGTATATTTGTTTGAGACAGGATTAGAAGGGAGGTAATCAAGTAGCAGTCTGCCCTGTGGTGATTTTGGTGTGTATGTTAAACAGCTTCAAATAAAACATGACAAATATATTTGTTTACTGGCTACAAAATTAATTCAAGAAACCCAAATGTTAATGTAGCGTACATACATTCATGCAAGCAAAACACTCATCATACATGTAAAATAATTTTTTAAAAAGAATTGTGATGGGGCTGGAGAGATGGCTCAGAGGTTCAGAGCATTGCCTGCTCTTCCAAAGGTCCTGAGTTCAATTCCCAGCAACCACATGGTGGCTCACAACCATCTGTAATGGGGTCTGGTGCCCTCTTCTGGCCTGCAGGCATACACACAGACAGAATATTGTTTGCATAATAAATAAATAAATAAATAAATAAAAAGAATTGTGATAATTAAGAATTAAGTTCAGGAACCAGATATAGTGGAGAATGCTTTTAATCCTAGCACTCAGTACGTGAAGGCAGGTGTCTCTTGTGAGTTCCAGGACAGCCCACACTACATAGAGAAACCCTATATCCAAAATCTAATATTGAAATAAAGTTCAAAGATCCAAAAAAAAAAAAACCAAAAAAAAAAATCCTCCCCAGTAAATCCAGAACTGATAAAAGTGGTAAGAGAAGTAGCTGGATAAAATCAACAAGCAGAGCATCAGGAAGCAGATGCAGGGGGACCTGAGTTCCAGGACAGTCTGGTCTATATAGCAAGTTCCGAGGCTACATAGTGAGGCTGTCTAAAACACAAGACAAACCTCAAATACTGGAATCAACTTAACCAAGGAAATGAAAGGCTTCAATAATAAAAACTTTAAAACACAGAAGCCCTCTCTTTAGGGAAAGGCTCTTGCTATGCAAACCTAGTGACTTGAGTTGACTGTCTGGATATATAGAAATGCATACAACTCCAGAGTGATCCTCTCACTTCTGCCTGTGCACTGTGGCACCCACTGCCACACAGTAATAATGTAGAAATCATAAAGGAAGTGGTTGACGATAGAAACTCATCTATTAAGTCTGTTCATGGACTGGCTGACTTAATATTGTGAAAATGACTATTACCAACATGATCTACAGACTCAATAAAGTCATCATAGGAATTCCAATGGCATTTTTCCCAGAACAAGAGAAAAATTATGAAATTCTGAGCACAAAAGAAATGAATTATAAAGAGAGCAATGCTGTAGGTACCGCAATATTCGGTCTCAAACCATTTTACAGAGGTATACTAAGAAAAATCGCAGGGTCCTGGCACAAAAACAGTGTATGTAGACCAATAGAGTGGGAGACACGGGCCAAGCATGATGCATCTTTGTCATCTCAGAACTCAGAAGGTACAGCAGAAGGATTGCCATGAGTTTGAGGGTAGCCTGGACTATTACTGTGTAATACACTGTCTTAATCACAGGAACAAATTATGCTTCCTGCCAGGCATAATGGTGTTCACTGACAGCCTAGCACCTTGTAGGTTGAGGCAGAAGGATTGGGAGTTCAACATGAGCTTGACCTGGCCACCAACCAAACCAACCACATACAGCTACAGTCACCTAATCTTTGACAAGGATGTCAAGAATATATGTAGAGGAAAAGGCAGAATCTTCAAACATTGTGCTTGAAATTGGGTATCCACGTGTAATGTGGACAGATTGTAACTAGACCCTTATTCAAAATGGGTCAAGATGCTCTCAGGTCTGATGCCCTCAGACTGCTGCAGGAGGATATGGCAGTGTATGGGCACAGACTTTCTGCAAAGGAGAACAGGAAATAATCCCGAGAATTAGCAAGTGGGATTGCATGAAGTTAGGGAACTATCAACAGAGTGAAGAAATAGCCCATAGAACAGGAAAACAAGTCTGCCAGCTGTGAACCCAGCAGGGGATTAATAGTTATAATCTGTACAAAATTAACAACAAAAACCCTCATCCAAACAATAATGGGGATAATGAATTGAATGGACATGCCTCACCTCAGAGGAAGAACTGCAAATGGCCAGCAAATACCTATAAAAAGGTTTAACACTCTTAGCCTTAAAACAAATGCAAACTACAACTGCCTTGATTGTTTTCTCAGGCCAGTGAATATGGCTAGCATCGAGAAAACAAGTGACGATAGCCTGTTGTGGTGACTCACACTTGTAATTCTGTCACTGGAGAGGCACAGAAGTAGGAGGATCACCATGAGTTTGAGGTCAGCGTAGGCTGCCAAGTGAAACCCTGCCTCAATAAAGAACAAATGCAAAGATATATACAAACTCTTCTATATGGCTGGTGGGAATGTAAATTTGTATAGCTATTATGGAAATCAACATGGAGGTTCCTAACAATCTAATACTCTTCTTAAATGTATTATCTAGCACATAACAGTAACATTCCTGAGTATATACTCAAAGAAGTTTACACAGAGACTGTTATGGATCCATGTTTATTGCTGCCAACCTAAGAGTCTGTTAATAGATAAGGAAATGTGATACATAGGCATATTATAGCACATGCCCTTAATCCCAGCATTGCAGGACAACCAGGGCTACATAGTATGATCCTGTATTTAAAAAATGTGGTAAATATACAAAATGAAGTTTCACCTATGAAGATATCTGAAATGATGACATGTAGGAAAATGAATGGATCTGGAGTTCTTTATGTTATAAAGTTTAGAAAGACATATATCACACTTTCTGTCATGCAGAATCTACACACACATACACTACCACCACCACTGGAGAAGAATGGGGGGACTATAAGAGGGAAAGAAGAAAGGAGGGAGGAGCAAGAGAGAATAATAGAATACATGTACCGTGAAAGCAGAAAGTGACACTAGGGGAGGAGGAAAGACAACAAGAAAGAGAAGAAAATGAGGAAGACAGTGTGGAGAAACAAGGAGGAGGTCTTATGGTGTGTACATGTTTGCAACTCTCACAGTGAAGCCCATTTCCATGTATACAAGCCAAAATTTAAAACGAGATTGCAGGCTGGGGAGAGAGCCTATTGGTAAAGTGCTTGTTCTGCAAGACCTGACCTATGTTTGATCCCAGGACCCATGTGAATAAGGTGGCTATGGTGGCATGGGTTTGTGTACTGGCTGTGGGGAGACTGAGGCGGTGGATCTTCCTTAGAGCTTTCTAGATGAAAGCACTGCTGTTTTCCCCCAACATTCTTTTCAGTATTCATTACCTTTCTCTAATGGAA
Organism: Alexandromys fortis; assembly: GCF_014885135.2. NCBI lineage: Eukaryota > Metazoa > Chordata > Mammalia > Rodentia > Cricetidae > Alexandromys > Alexandromys fortis. The sequence continues at coordinate 20,146,998 of NW_026067895.1, read as the reverse complement.
GCATTTGACTCAAACTGGACTGTTCACAAATAGTCCTCATAGAAGCAAATTTATCAAATTTCAAATTACCATCAGAATTGGCTTATGTTCTACAGACAATCAAAGCATGTCATGTGTTACTCTCTCCCTCGACTGTGTACAATGCTAAGAGGCTATGTTTGTTCAGTACCAGCATGCTATCCAGTCTCGTGTGTGTGTGCATGAGCAAGTGTTCATATGGGAATATACGTGAGTGGCAGCCAGAGGTCGACATTAGATGTGTTCCTCCCATCTTCCCCTTATTTTTTGTGACAGGGTCTTTCACTGAACCTGGAGCTCACCAATTTGGCTAGGCTGGTTGACCTGCCCAGTATTTGATTATAGGCCTGTGTGGTCATCTCTGGCTTTTCATGTGTATACTATGAATTCAGACGCAGGGCCTCATGCTTGTGCAGCAGGCACTTGACCGACTCGGCCAGCTCCCCATTGCCAAACTCTTGACACGTAGCATAACAGTGTCATCTACAAAGCTCATGTTGGGGAACCATGTAATTGTTACACATGGGGAGGGGCGTGAGGGTGCGTGTCTTTAATCCTCAGAGGCACCTCTGAGGCAGAGACAGGTGGATCTCCGTGAATTCCATTCTATCTAGAGCTATGTACTGAGACTCTGTCTCAACAAAAGCAAAACCAAAACAACAAAGAAAAACAAGCCATAAATTTGTGTGTTACACTAAAGGATATTAATAGGTATGAAGCATATAGTGATCATTCATTTGTAGCTGCTATGGTAATACTATCATGGAGATCTTAGATAAAATACTGGTTAGGACCAAGATGGAGCATATTTCAATTCTTCAATGAGGGATATAAACAAATGTCAGTATCTCAAATTGCTTCTTAAATTCTGTATGTTGTCCTGCCATCAGGAGCCCATTTGCAGTTCTGTTCAGAAATGGAAAATGAGAAGAAGCTAAAATCATGAACTTTAAAGAAAGCATTAGTTCAGGTTCCCATGAAGGTCTTTTTGTTTTGTTTTTCAAGACAAGGTTTCTCTGTGTAACAGAGTCTTGGAACTCACTTTGTAGACCAGGCTGGCCTCGAACTCACAGAAATCTGCCCGAGTGCTGGGATTAAAGGCCAACGCCACCATCACCTGGTCTATGGAGGTCTTTGCACCTCTTCCTCTCTCTCAGTTCAAAGTGCTCATCCCAGCCCATAAAGCCTAAATCTATTCACTTTGTGTTCTCAGGTGTTCGGCAGTTATAGTTTTGAGTGAACAGGATTCTCATTTATTCTTTAGGTGAGGTGCTAAGAACCAGTGGTCCCTGATACTTCTATATTCTAATCAGATTTTGTTTTCATGAAATATTTGTTCTGAAATGAGCGATAATGGTGGTGGTGGTGGGTTGTTGTTAGGGAGAACACTAAGTAATTTGTAATTTTGAATACAAAGTACTTTTATTTTCTCTCTCAGTAGAGATTTTTTTCCCCAGTGGCTTAACAGGCAGCATGACATCACTGGGAATGGGAGAGAAGGACAAAGGGACAAGCGATAGAATCACAGTGTTAACCCATCAGTGCTAATCTGTCCATGTCATTGTGGGTGAAGCAAGCTGCTCTCCTGGGGGGAGATGAATTTCAGGTTCCAAATAATGAGAAGAGTAAGCCCTTTTAGATGCTTTGGAACACATCCCCTGTGGACTGATGGGAGACAATAGTAGCTGTATAAATTCAGAAGAGATTTCTTCACTCTAGGTTATAATAGGGCTGAGGAATGAGGCAGGGAGATCTGAACTGGGTAACCCTTTCTCGTCTTTGAATGGAGGGAAAGGAAAGAGGACAAAGGTGGAGGTGACAGAGTTAGAAAGTAGAAAGCAGTGAGACTCATGAGTGGTTTCAGGGATGTTGCTGAAAAGTCTGACATCTTCAAGGAATGCTTTTCTTCCCTTCCCGTTATTCTGTAGTACTAATGAGTCCATCTTATGATCATTTCTCAGTGCAAAGGAGTTTTGTGGCATTGTATGCTTCATAGATTAATGCAGTTTAAGGTTTCATTTGTTTTTATAGAACTGGAGGCTTCAAATTTAATCTTTCCATTCTCAGTACCACTGTAAGTAGTAACTGGTGATAGATGACGCCATAGGTCAGCTCTGCTAAACACGGGGCCCAAGCTGCGACGAAGCAGCCTTCAGAATTCCATTATTATGGGCTGCCTTGGGCAGATCCAGAGCCTTGATGTATTTCTACTTTCATTTTAAAGATGTAAAATGTAGTGCTTTCTTCTTCCTATGATATAAATAATGGTGAGATGTGGAAGGCAAATGGAGAGAGTAAGAGAGACTTCACTAAGAATTTTATAGAAACTAAGCTGGGGAGATGGCTCAGCGGGATTAAAACACTTGCCAAGCAAAGCGTGAGAGTCCTGGAGTTTGAATCCCCAGGACTCGAGTGGAAGCCAAGCATGGATGCTTGTAATCTCAGCACTCAGGGGGTAGAGGCAGGATCCCCAGGGCAAGCTGGCCAGCTTCACTAGGCCGACTCACAAACTCTTGTTTAGTTCAACAAGAGACCTTGCCTCAGTAAATAAAGTGGTGGGCAATTAAGAAAGACACATGATATCAGCTTCAGGACTCTATATATGCAAACACTCTTGTATACATATGTGGCCCCATACATGTGAAATTGCATACATACAAAAATTCACAGAAATGGATTCTTTAAAGAAACAACTAATGACATATAATTTCTATACATTTTCAGGGCATTTGTGAAGTTGAGTGTGTGTGTGTATGTGTGTATAGTAAGAAGTTTGGAATGCCCATCATATGCGATAACTTTTAGTTTAGAATATTTTTTCTGTGAGTGATATCTGATGGTAATATAAAGTTCAAATGAAGATTTACAAATTATTCTTAAAAGGCTCTTATCTATGTCTGATATAGATAATAGGCCCCAGTATACCCAATAAAGACTTACACGACTCGTGAGGCTGGATTCCAGCAGCTGCCACAGCCATTTGAGTTGTTGTGACTTTAATGCTTCATGAAGGTTTTCCCCGGTGTATGAACTGTGAAGCAGAACAGGATCTCCAGATTAACGTTTCAAGAATACTTAGATAACGTTTGTGTGAACATTTCTCTAATTTCTAAATTCACCATTTTGATACAAATACCCATGGTTTTCTTCTGTGTTTACATGCAGCCAGGAGCTATGGGCGGAGACGAGGTAATTTTTTTTTTAATGAGATCTTTTGCTTGCCAAACTGTAAGTGTGAGTATGTGCGTGTTTATGCCTGTGTGTATATGACAGTAATTAATATATGGTGTGATGTTTTAGCTTAATTATTTTAGAAAAGCAATTCTTCATTGCTTTTATTATAATCATTTATTATAATTATTGGTAATTTGTTCTTTTGGTCTTAATAAAGCTACATCAAAGACAACTTTATCTGGAAGTTTTTGTTTGAAATTTTGTGACTGAACATGAGAAAATAAAGGCCAATTTGGCCCTGTATTTCTATGTCGTTTTCATATGATTTAGAGGACATAGTCTCAGTTTTTGGGGGGAATTTTTGATTTTACTAAGTTGTCTGATGATTTTCTTTTCTGCTGCTTCCAAAGGCAAGCTTCTCCTGAGGCTAGGAGAAGTTTTCATTTTAGGGTCCCTTCCAAGGCCTTTACCTATAATTTGTGTGTATATGTGTGTGTGTGCGTGTATGTTTTCTTTAAAGAGATACCACAAAATTTGCTTTAGTCCCTCTAAGCTTGAACTAGTGAGTATAACTTTCATTTGTGTAATGCTGTACCCCTTGACTATTTCCTCCCCTGTAACTATGGTTTGAGAAGTAGCAAGAGGAAGCCTAGCTGATGGGAAAGGTGGGATTTAGGACGAGCCCCTGGGCTGTGATCACAGCCTGTGACTTAGAGCTGGCTTCCTCATCTGCAGATTATGAGGGAATAGAACCAAACTTGCCCAACTTCATAACGTCCAAAGTTCTGGATTTAAGAAAAGGCGTACATGTGCATCAAGCATTCCACAAATGTAAGGCCTGTCTGTTGCTCATTGCAGAAGCTGAGAAGGGTGACGTTGGCTTGCTGGGTGACTTCAGAACTAAGCTAGAGCCAATATTTGAGTCTGTCTCTTTGTTTCATATGTGCTAATATTTACCTTTTTCAGAATGTCTCTGACTTTGTTGTCATAAAGAGATAATAATGATATTAAATTGATAGTATTTTATCATTTATTTCACAGTAAATATTTATTGGATAAATGAATATTGACTGAGTTTAATGTATGATGAAATGTTAATTATAATCATTTCTACTTTGGGTAATACATTTTTGTATTTTTGTATAAAATAAGTTTTATTCACATAAATTTTATCTATAGAACATAACTGCTTACTTTTAGAACAAGAAAATTTGCAAATGATAGATAATTGCTTCTTTTGTCAAAAACTTCTTCAAGGAAGGTTACTGGGATTTAAAATAATCTGATGATGAACAGTAATATTTTTAGATATACCTTAGTCGTAAAGGTAAAGCCCTTCAATAACATCTCCTCTCTTTATATCATTTGGTATATTGTTATAGCACTCTCCCATTTTGCACAACACTTGTTGGTAGGAAATGCAGAAAGGGGTAGGGACTGGAGCATTTTCCATAGGAAGCAGAAACCTCCTGGAGAGTAGACAGGAGGGACTGCCCTTTCTTCATGCATGGGTCAGCCACTTGTCAAGACTGGCCTCTGGAGTCGTAGGCTTGCCCTCTCCTCAGTTGCTCTGTTCTGCAGCTCCACCTTTGTGAAACACCACTTGCTCCACGTCGCTTTCACTCCCCACTGAAGGTTCTCCTCTCACCCCATCTTCATCATTCGATGTGCTTTGCTCGCCTCTGGTTGTCACCACGTACTGGCTGCTCACCCACACTTTTACACCTTACTTCACTAATGTGAACCAAATTTAAGCCATTTCCTTTCTTCTTTAATTATTTCATTTTTTAAAAATATTTATTTATTTATTATGTATACAATATTCTGTCTGCGTGTATGCCTGCAGGCCAGAAGAGGGCACCAGACCCCATTACAGATGGTCATGAGCCACCATGTGGTTGCTGGGAATTGAACTCAGGACCTTTGGAAGAGCAGACAATGCTCTTAACCTCTGAGCCATCTCTCCAGCCCTAATTATTTCATTTTTTAAATTATTTTGTGTATAGGCCTGTGTGTGTGTGTCTGTCTGTCTGTCTGTCTGTGTGTCTGTGTGTGCGTGCATGCCTGGTGCCTGCAGAGGCCAGAAGAGAGCATCTGACCCCCTGAAACTGGAGTTAGAGATGGTTTGTGACCTGCTGGGAACTGAACCTGGGTCTCGAGTAAAAGCAATAAGTGCTCTTAACTGCTGAACCATCTCTCCCATCCTGCCAAGCCTTGTCCTTTCTGTCCTTTCTAAGAAGCCCTGCCCAGTGGCCTTATAGACAGTATTTTCTTCTGCTTCTATTACCTTGTATTCCTCCTGTCTTTCCTTTGTACCCTGATTCTTCAGTTGAAGATAAGTTATTTGAGGACAATTATTACTTGTGCCTAACAGTATGCTCTGTGTATAGTCATATTAAATACTTTTAATTAGGATTATTTTGAGATAACACTCATCTATGCAGAAAAGTTTGCTTTATATTTTTAAGTTATTAGCTCAAAATAATGATATTTGCTTATAGTCCTGGCTGCTCAGAAGGATCACTTGAACTAGGAGTTTGTGGTCAGCCAAGTAGTACCTCAAGCTCCTATCTCTAAGAAAAATAAAATATTGAAAATTACTTTGTAGACATAGTGGTACACACCTGTAATTCTAATGCTTGGGAGGCTGAGGCAGGAGAATTGCCTTATATTTGAGGCTAGACTATCATACATAAACAGCACAGACCAGGCTAGCCAGGGTTTCACAGCAACACCCTTTCTTGAAACCCCCAAAAGCTAGGCTTTTAATACCAGCACTTGGGAAGCAGAGGCAGTGGCAGGCAGATAAATCTCTGAGTTCAAGGCCAGCCTGGTCTACATGGTGAGATCCTGTCTTAATAAATAAATAATAAATAAGTGACTTTAATAATTTTAAATGCCCTAATCTTTTTTGTATCAGATGTCATGGTAGCTATTGCCTGTAACATTCTGATTCCCTTTGATCCTCATTGTCTTAAGTCTGCAGATTGCTAGTCATAGATGAAGTAGGGAATGAGGGTATAGGGTAGAAGAAACAGATAGCAGGTGAGAATGTTTGATACATACTTTTTATTTAGTCTTCCACTCCAAGAGAGAAGGAAAAATATCACTTTCTTCAAATAGAATGATGTAGCCATGTGGGATGTGGCAGGTGTTCTCACATCTAATTCTCTTACCCCCAGCCCTAGACGATGTGATTCTGATGAACTGACAGGCTTCTTCATTGCCATTTATTCATGTTGCGAGAATTATGTTAAAATTTAAACTGCTCAAAACATCTAAATAAACTCAGTGATAGATATTAATTACTTCATTCTACTTATGATTAAGAATAGAACTTGCAGGGCTGGAAAGATGGTTAAGAGCACTGACTGCTCTTCTGGAGGACCCAGGTTCAAGTTCCAGGACCCACATGGCAGCTCACAACTGTTTGTAACTACAATTCTGGGGGACCCAACACCCTCACACAGACATACATGCAGGCAAAACACCAATGCACATGAAATAAAAATAAATTTAAAAAAAGAACAGAACTTGAGGGACAAGTGGGATGGCTCAGGAGGTAAAGTACATGCCATACAAACCTATGGCGACATGCCATACAAGCCTATGACAGCATGCCCTACAAACCCTGTGATGATGACATGCCATACAAGCCTATGACAGCATGCCCTACAAACCCTGTGATGATGACATGACATACAAGCCTATGACGACATGCGTTTTCTCTCAGGGACCCACAAAGGTGGATGGAGAGAACTGACTCACAAATTGTCTTCTCCACATGATATCCAGCTCACATGCATCATACCCACAATAATAAATAAAAAAATTAAAACACAGTCAAAAAAGGATAGAACTTTACTATAACTCATATTCTATGTACACAGTAATGAAAGTAAAGTAATTTTTTGAAGCCCGGGCATGGTGCTGTAAGCTTGTAACTCTAGAACTTGTTGTGTAAATTCACTTCACCAATAGCTTTGTGGTACTGGGTTTGGGGTGTGGCTTCTTTGCCTGCAGAGAGGATCTCTTAAAAGGAGAGAAAGGGTAGCCTGCTTTCTTGGGTTGTGAAGACCAAGTTAGACAGCATGAAGCGGTGTGTGATCCGTTCCCAGCCCCCTCAATCCCCAACTCCATGAGTCTATTCTCCCCGGCACTCCTTAATAAATTGATATATATAATTGTACATATCTTTGTGGCTCTCACTACAGAACTTAGTAGGTAGAGGCAGAAGGATTAGGAGTTCCAGGCCAGCCTGAGCTGCGGGGAAACTTTATCTCTGCCAGTCTCTCCCCTCTCCATTTGTTTTTAAGTACTAGGAAGGAAAGAATGGGGGATACCTATCTCACTGGTGGAGGTCAGGTGATATTCAAAGTGAAGCATAAAAGGACAAGGGACATCTGGCACTTTTTTGTTTGTTGAGATAGGGTCTCACTACCTGTTCTAGTCTGGCTTTGAATTTAGGGTTCTATGGTGTCTCACCCTAGAGAATTGGGATTGAGGGCATATACCACCATGCATGGCTTTTAATTTTTTAATTATGAAAAGTTTCAAACTTACAAAAAATGGAATAGTTTAATTAGAATTCTCCTCCGACCTTTGTAGGCAGCAATCATGCATGCATTGCCCATATATACATTCAGGTAAAATACTCATAAATAAATCTTTTATAAAGGAAAGATGGGCAAAATAGCTTGTGCAAAAGGCTTTATGCAAAGTAGTAATGCACAATACAGTATATATAACTTTTGAAAATATATGCTGAGTAAAGATGCCAGTTACCTGTTGCATAGCATTCCACTCATCTAAAATCCATAAGAGGAAAATCTGCTGGGACACAAAGATGAATGGTGTGGCCTAGAACTGAGTGGTTGAGGGAAGATGGAATGTGACTTGAAATTGGATAAATGTATGAATTATATGACACGTGAATTCTATTTCAATAAAACTGCTGTCTTTAAAAAGAGTCAGAGCAAAGAAATGGATGGAGCTGGTGAGTGTAGGGTGAGTTTGGAGGGAGGAAAGGGACCCGGCTTTGACTGGCTTTGACTTCTTGTAGGGATTTTGAGCCTAGTCCAAGTGTGGAAGGAAATCATTGCAGGGCCAAGTGACTGCATTTATGTTTCGAAAGCATCACTCGGCTGCTTGAAGAGGAATGGGTACAGAAGAGGGGTTGCCTCGTTAGGAGATGCCAAGATAACAAGAAATGATGGAAATTAGGTTAGTGTGATGGCAGTGAGGCTGCGGAGAGATTAACAATGATGTACTCTGGAGAGAAGGAGCAATAGAATTGGAAGGATGGCATCATGCCGATGAATTGAATGTGGCAAGTAACTCAGAAGGTGACTTTAGCAATGTTGAGGTTCTGGTGGAAGCTGTGGGGTGAATGGTAACACCACTACTTGAAATGGGAGTGGGAGAAAAGGTGAGGGTAGATAGTAAGAGTTTACTCGTGACTGAATGTGTTGACACACACCTCTAATCTTAACACGCAGGAGGCAGAGACAGAGGCAGGCAGATTGGAGTTTGGGGACAGCCTGTTCTATATAATAAAGATCCTGCCTCCAAAAAAAAAAAAAGTAATAAGAATTTGCTTGCAAGTTTATGATGCCTAAGATACATTACTTTTTAATATAAAGTCAAGTCTGTTTTTGTTACATAAGATTTCTGGGCAGGGCATAGTGGCATGTGCCTGTAATCCTAGCATTGAGTATGCTGAAACAGGAGCAAGAGTTTAAGGCCATCCTGGGCTACATAGTGAGGCCTGTCTGGAAACAAAGAAACAGACCCAAGCATGCAAACAAACAAAATGTGTTTAATAAAGAGCCTGGAGTCTCTAGAGACAAAAAACCTTTCCTCTGGATCATTTCTTACATTACGAAGTCAGACACAGATAGGGGATCTGTCTTCTCCAAAGTTAAAGACTGGAGATTAAGCTGGAAACTCTTTCTGTTTCCATAGAGATATGTTATTTATTTATTTTTAGGAAGCTATTTCTCATTATCCATTATTGTTAAATTCTTAAACTAATTTCTGAGCTACTTGCAAGACTGAGCTGAAAGGCATCTGAAAATAGAAGCATTGGACTAGGAGTGCCCTAGAGCAGCGAGGGTCATGGCAGGGGCTTCAGCAAGAGCTCACCTTTGAATATATTTAGAAGCACAGCATGGCCATTGGCTCTAGTTTTCTCACCATTTGCTGCAGGAAGGAGCTTCCTAAAAAGGACCATCATGAAGAGGCTTTCCTGTAGCATGAGTAATAAAAACCCAGAGACAGATATCGGGGTTCAAGCTGAAAGATCAGAGAAGAAAAGCAGTCAGCCACTAGAGAGTTCTTACCTCTACGAGATCTTCAGACTGAAAAGAGAGCGAGTTCCTGTCTCATCCTGCTTTATATTCATTCCTCCCTAGTGCTGGGATTAAAGCTGTGCACCACCACTGCCCAGCCTCTATGGCTAACTAGTGTGGCTTCTGGGATTAAAGGTGTGTGTACTCACTGCCTGACCTGTGTGGCTCACTAGTGTGGCTAGTTTTATACACTGATCTTCAGGCAAGCTTTATTTGTTAGATCATAAACAATATCCCCTTGTCTACTAGCACCTTGAAGGTCATCTGGTGCTTTGATCCCCGGGTCGTTTAGTTTTAGGTCATTGTCACTTTCATGTATTATTCATTCACGCTCTGGTTCAGACACTGCATCTGGATGATAACAGAGTATATACCGGAAGCAGAGCCAAGATAGAACAGTCAAGAAGCCTTTTCTTTCCCTTCTGGTGGAAGAGTATATATACACTTTCTGTGGAAGTATCTTGAAGTTCTAATTCAGATTTATATTGTCTTCACACAGGAGTGTAATTCTTTTGGTGTTGGGGTATGTTTCCCTTAAAGAGCAGGAATTATGTCAGAGGGTTGCTAGATATTGAGGCCGGAATGTAGGGCAGCTTACATGCAGCTCCTTAAGATTTCAGTTCCTAAGAACACGTCCATGAATTAACACTTTAGCAGTTTCCCTAGGGCTGGCATTGTTTGTTTGTTTGTTTGTTTGTTTGTAGCCCATCCCCAGCACATCCCAAACCCAATCACTATTATTTGCATTAAGGCAGGGTCTTGCTGGCCTGGGTAGATTGGGGTATTGCTGGCCTCAGACGTGAGATTTTCCTACTTCAGCCTCCCACGTGCTGAGATTTCAGGCATGTGCCAAACGGCCCATCTGGGACAATTTGTTTTGAGCATGGATGGATTCCAACCAAATGATTACATGGATAATAGCTTCACGAGGGTTCCGTGGACTGCTCAGAATACCAGTGCAGTAATTTACCCTGGTGTGCGTCTACGGCAATGAAAGCATCACTGGCCGATTTGTCACCAGTTCAGAAGTCACTCCTCACATTAACAAAGTGTTAAATTCATGCGCAGAGTCACTGTTAAGAGCTAATGGCCAGATGTATATTCTCAGCACCCACAATCAGGCAAGTGACTCCAGCTATAGGGGATCCAACTTCCTCTGGCATCCATAGGTACCTGTGCGAAAATGGCAACCACACAGATGCCTGAAGATATACATTAAAAAGTAAATAAACAGTCCTTGAGGGGCTTATGACTAGAGCAGAGGAAAATGAATGGGCTGTCAGGTTGTGGGACCACTGTGGCCTACAGAAATGCTCCTTTTTTATTTTTTGGAGGCTGGTCTATTTAGTCCTGGCTGTCCTGGAGCTCTCTATGTAAACCAGGTTGGCAGTTTTTTTCTTCTGGGTCTTAAACCTAGGACCTTATGCAAACTAAGCAAGTATTCTGCCCCTGAACCATAACTTCAACCCCTCCCCCCTTAAGCCCAAGTGTTTCCTCTAGCAGTGTTTTTACCCATCATCACTTTAGGCAGTCATGTTAGAGTAAAGCTGATTGAAGATTTTATATTTCAACCATGAGGCTATCCTTTCCTTAACGTGGATGCTGTCTAAATCCTATACACTTCTTATAGATCTCTTTCCGTGAGCACCGGCTGCAGACAGATTAATATCATTGGGTGGCTCTTAAACTTTAGCGTAGGAATCACTGGGGTGGGAGTGTGGATTCTGAAGCCTGACTGCCACGGATTTAGATCAGTGGATTTGGGGACTGGGTTCTGGAATCCATATTCTTAGTTCCTACTTGCAGTTAGAGAAACATCATCTATACATTCACTATTTGCAGTTTCGTTCCCAAGACTGCCTTTATCACCAAGGCCTGTAGCACTCCAAATACTGCTAATAAGACAGAGGTTTGCTTTGAAAGCCTTAGGAAGTGTCTTAACTTCCCATAGCCAGTTTTGAAAACTGTCCAGAGTTTTACAGCTCTTGCTTTTATTTTCCTCCGGGGAAGCTGTGGTTATATTGGTCACGAGAAACAAGGTCTTATTTGTTCAAGAATGTCTCAGATTATCTGCCACTTCTTCACTGCTCTGGTTGAGGGCTTCCTCATTGCCCATCTGGATAGTCACTGATTTCTTCAGAGTCTCAGCTCATCCCCCTACTCCCTGGGTTCAAATTGCCAGTAGAGGTGACAGAAGCTGCTGTCGGCTTTGGGACAAAACATAGTTAGAGGTAGCTTAGAGAAGTGATCTGTCGCAGCAACAAACAGAGCTGATGGGAGTGTAATAGTTTTCAGGGCATCCGGTGTAAAAAGCCAGTTTTGTTGAGAATGTAGCCCAGTTGGTAGAATACTTGCCTAACATGCATGGAGAACTGGGTTCAGTCTCCAAGACTACTTACAACCAAGTATGGTGGTATATCCTAGCATTTGGGAGGTAGAGGCAGGAGGAGCAGAAGTTGAGGGCCAAAGCTAGAGGTGGCCCTCTGGTTAAGAGCGCTGGCAGCTCTTCCAGAGGACCCAGGTTAGAGTCCTATCATCCGTATGGTAGTTCACAACCATCTGTAGCTCTAGTTCTAAGGTATTGGGCACCCTTTTCTGGTCTCTGAGTTTATTAGGTACTCACATGTTATACAAGCCTACATGAAGGTAAAACACCTTCACATATTAAAAATAAAATTTTAAAACTTAAGGTCATCCTCAATACAGAGTTTGAGACCAGCCTGGAGTATATGAGACCCTATCTTCATTTTTTTTTTTCTAAACAGGCTTTCTCTCTGTGTATCGCCCTGGCTGTCCTAGAACTTGCTCTGTAAACCAGGCTGGCTTTGAACTCACAGAGATCCTCCAGCCTCTGTCTCCAGAGTGCTGGGTTTAAAGGCCCGGCTGAGAGCTTATCATTAAATTAAAAAAAATCAATATTAGAATGAAGTATTTCATTTGGGAGTGGAAAATCAGATTTAATATGAAGTATAGACTATAATCTTGTTCAGGTGAAAAGTTAGTTAAGGTCACAGCTAGGGGGTAATCACATTTCTCATGTGGACAGACCCCTGTGTTATACTCATTGAATATGTACTCACAGAAGCATGCATGTCTTTGTACATAATGTTTTCTTTTGTTTGTTTTTTTTAATATTTATTTATTTATTATGTATACAATATTCTGTCTGTGTGTATGTCTGTAGGCCAGAAGAGGGCACCAGACCCTCATTACAGATGGTTGTGAGCCACCATGTGGTTGCTGGGAATTGAACTCAGGACCTTTGGAAGAGCAGGCAATGCTCTTAACCACTGAGCCATCTCTCCAGCCCCTTTTGTTTGTTTTTAAGATAGTCTCATCCTGTAGTCCAGGCTGGTCTGGAATTCACTAAAGTAATCCAGGCTAGCTTTGAACTCCTCATCCTCCTTTCTCATTCCCACAAGTGCTGGAATTACTAGAATGAACCACCGCGGATGGCTTTGCACACAGTTTTGTCTCCTTCAGTGGTGTATTACATCTAGCATGGTTTTGGTCCCTCTAATATATTCTATGGGAGGAGATACAATAATGAAGATTAATCTGATTCCTTTCCCAATGGGTGGGGAAACGCATACTCAATAAAGCCAGAGAAATGCTGTGGTTCTAACTGGGAGGGTGGAGGGAGAAGCACAGGGCGTTTTGCATAGACAGGAGGTATACCCAATCTAAAAGGTCAGTACAGTTCCACAGAAGAGGATGGCTTTGCAGCTGAGACCGAAAGAATTACCAGTTAACTATGGGGTGGGAGAGGTGGTTCAGCAGCTAAAAAGTCCTGGCTGCTCATGCAGAGGTCCCAGCACCCACATGGTGGCTCACAACCATCTATAACTGTAGTTCCAAGAGCTCTGGTACAATATTCTTGCCTCTGTGGGTGCCAGGGTACATGTGTATGATACACATTTAGGTAAAACACTAATACTAATAATAAAGGTTAGGTAAAACCTTTTTTAAAGACTTAACTATAATTGGAGAAAGAAATGCTTAGATCTTAGCAGGAACACTGTGTCCTTAGCACCTGTGACAAGGTGGTGACAATCAAGAAACCCAAAGGAACTCTGTGTGATTAGAGAGGTCACTGAGCAAGGAACGGCAGCAGCTGTGTCAGGGACTTTGTCCTTCACAGTGATATTTTTGTACTTTACCCAAAGGGCAGTGGAAGGTCATTGGGAGTTTTTGAAGTCAGGAGTGTAGGGTGTGGTGACTTGTTCAGATTAGTGTTGGAAAATCGCTACAGGCCCTCCCTCTCTCCCTCCTTCTGGAAAGCATTGTTGAATTCTAGGTAGACATTAGTGGGGAAAGGTTTTCTGCAGCTATTCAAGACAAGGCAAGAGGTGGTGATTTGGATTAGGGCCTTAGAACTGGTGATGGACAGGAATTAAAGTAAAGTTGTATTTTGAAGCTTGAACTGTTAGTGAGAAATAGATTTGATATGGGGAAAGAGAGGAAGGCTTGGAGAGAGAGAATGAATATCAAGGCTAAATACTAAATTTCTGGGTTGAATTGGGTATGTTTAAAAGTCTTTGTTTTTTGCTTGTAGGTAATGTGTAGTGTGTGAACCAATAGTTTGTGGAAGTGTGTGTACATGTGTGCAAGTTCATGGAAGCCAGAGGTTGATGTTAAGGGACTTTCTTGATTATTCTCCTCCTTGAATTTTACGCATATAGGCAGGATCTCTCACTTGAGCCCAGAGCTTCCCAATTGTGCCAGTCCAGCTGGCCAATTTGCTCCAGGATCCTGCGTCTGCCTCCTACATGCTAGGACTACAGGTGGACCACTGGGCCCACCAGGCATCTGGATAGATGCTGAGGCTCTGACCTCTGGTTCCCATATTTTTATGACAGGCCCTTGACCCATTGAGCCATCTCCCAAATGGCCTTTGTATTGACATTTTAAGGAATGCTGGAAAGGACCAGATTTAAATGGAAGATCAGGAGCTTATGTGAAGGTTCTTTTCTATATGGGTCTTTGTTTTTTTCACTCAAACTCCCACTCCACAAAAATTCTTCTGAAAACTGCCTTCTTGCACGCCACAGGAGGACACACTGTGTCACTTGGCTTCTTTCAGTTCCTACTATTTTGTAGTTACCTGTGTGCTTGCCTGCTCCCTCATTAGACTGGGATTCCTTTATCAGGAAGGACTTTGCTGCTCTTGGAAAAGGGATGCATTTTCCCTCGAGTAGTTTCCACTGAGCTTCTGCTTTCTTAGCTCTGGATAAAGCTGGTCTGCTTCTCTATTGCAGACCATCTTTCTCGGAGGGTAAGGCAGAGCTTTCCATTTCTGCCTCTTCTCCTTTTGTCTTTGCACACTTCATAGTTGTAGTGTTGAGATTCAGAGGTGGGAATAGACAGACGTTCTGTAGGAATGGCTGACTTGAACACGAGCCTGACTCTGAGCAGATAAGGTTTAGAGTGTGGACTGCATGGCAGGTTTACCTGGCTGCTGTCAGAAAATGTCTGTGGGAAGCCCATTTTTTTTTGCATATAGATGCAAAAATACTCACTAAAATACTCCCAGTGATACAAAAAAAACACATCAAAAAAAAAAAAAAAAAAAAAAAAAAAAAAAAAAAAAAAAAAAAACAAAGATCAAGGGACGAGAATGTGCTGCCTGTTGTTTGTCCCTGCAGGCTGAAGAAGGGTAGGTGGCACAGTGACACAAACTGTCTGTCTTTGTAGCTACTCTGGGAAGGACTGAAGGAAAAACTCTTTGGTGTCTCACTATCCCCACTCTTAGCCCTTTTATTTATTAACTCCGAGCTTCTGAACAGTACCTTTCCTACACCATTGAGTTGCTCATAATTTAACACAGTTATATTAGCAACACCATTGAGTTGCTCATAATTTAACACAGTTATATTAGCAACACCATTGAGTGGCTCATAATTTAACACGATTATATTAACAACATTTTTACTTTATAGTAAAAGAAATAGTCACCATTTTTCTAAGGCTATTTATGTTCTGTTTTTGAATGTTGGCTACTGTTGTACAAAACCTGGGTTTCAGGGAAAGAAAGAGGATTGACTAGATGAGAGAGTGCCATTGTGTGCTTGTTTCCTAAAGGGGGTGGGTTTATCTTAGAGATGGACCTTTCTACTTTCTTCCTTTGTTCTTCCTGCTGCTGTTTCTTCTGCCTCCATCCCTCCCTTTCTTCTGCTCTTTCTCCTCTTCCCCCTCCTCTTTCCTCCTCCTTTTTCTTATCTTCTCTCGCTTCCCTGTTCCTCCTTCCCACCCTTCTCTAAAGCTTGAGCGCTCAAGACAGTAAAACCTAGTGAAAAGTTTTACTAGGAACTCACAGACTCAAACAAGAAAAAAAATGGTTTTTAATTTGGGCTTTATTTTGAAATTCCATATTGAAAGTAATTGCCAGTCATGGTGGCTCATACCTCTAATCCCAGCATTTGGGAGGCAGGAACAGTCAGATCTCTGTGAGTTTGAGGTCAGCCTGGTCTACATATTTGTTGAAATATGAAGCGGCGGGGCTGCGTCCCCAACACCCTGGCTGCTTGGCTAGCTCATGCCCGAAATAACAACACACAAACTGTATTCATTTAAGAACTGCCTGGCCCATGAACTCTAACCCTTACAGGCTAATTCTCGCATCTGGACTAGCCCATTTCTAATGATGTTTGTAAGCACCCCAAGGTGCGCTTACCGGGAAGATTCTAGCCTCCATCCATCGTTGCGTCTACCCAGGAGAGCTGAGCATGGCGTCTCTGCTCCCGAGCTGTCGGCTCTCTCCCAGGAAGCAGAGCAGAGTCTGACCTCACTTCCTCTTCTGCCCAGAATTCTATTCTGTTTACTCCTCCCATCAATGTTCTAAGCTGAGGCCAAGCAGTTGGTTTATTATAACTTAACCAATGAAATCAACAGATTGATATATGACACTCCCACATCACATATTGAGTTCCAGGATAGCCAGGACTACATAGAAAGACCTTGTCTCAAAAATCAATCAATCAATCAATCAATCAATCAATCAATCCATGGGGATTTTGTGTTTGTTTTTCTGAGAGACAGCAACACTAGCCCTGGTTGGCATGGAACTTGCTGTGTAGACCAGGCTGGCCTTGAACTCACAGAGATCCTCCTGCTTCTGACTTCCCAAGCTCTGGGTTTAATCCATGTACTACCGTGTTCTGCGTTTTGTTTTGTTTTGTTGAATTATTTAAAATGTAGCCTGGAGTAATTGTAATAATCATAGTCATACCCATGCTATACTATCATGTCTTGATTTAGTATTCATTTACATATTCTGCCTAATATTGTTGCATGGGCTTGTTTTCAAATTGGAGTATGCTTGCATGCTAGGAAAAGTGTCATTGGCCCTACCATTAAAAGAGGCATCATTAGCTTCTGTCATCAGGGCCAGCCTTTACAACTGTATGCCTGAAGTCACCATCAAGAGCAGATAAAGATCTGGGGAAATACACACACACACACACACACACACACACACACACACACACACACTGCTTGTCCTATGTATTTCAAATTTTTTTTTATGCATGGGCAGCCTTGCGGCCTTGCATATGAACTTGTCCATATTGGGTTTCATAGTCTAAGTTGATGAGGATGACTGAGCAGGTTTCTTCCTCAAAAGGGCACCAGATCTCATTACAGATGGTTGTGAGCCACCATGTAGTTGCTGGGAATTGAACTCAGGACCTTTGGAAGAGCAGGCAGTGCTTTTAACCACTGAGCCATCTCTCCAGCCCATTTCAAAGATATACTTATAAATATTTTTTTTTGTCCTGAGACAGGTTTCTCTGTGAAAAAGACCAGCTGTCCTGGAACTCACTGTGTAGATCAGGTTGTTCTTGAACTCACAGAGATCCGCCTGCCCCTGCCTCCTGAGTGCTTGGATTAAAGACGTGATCCACCACTGCCCAGCAGTATATTCTTTTATTAACATATTTTTATTCTTTGAGAATTTCTTATATTATAAAATGTATTTTGATCTTATCTCTCCCGCCCTCCCCCCTAGTAGAGTCCACCGAGTGCTGCCCATATTTATATGGGTGTGGGTCCACTGACCTACCAGGGACATATTCTCCCTCCCCTTGTAGCCACCGACTGCTGACAGCTAGCTCCTCAGCTAGGGTTGAGGCCCCGTGTAAACACTTTTTCCTTCCGAGGACATATATTTAGTTGCTGCAGTGGGGCCCATATGAGAATGATTATCAAGGAAAACACACAGCTTGTGCTTCCGCCTTAGATATTATTTCAGCCATTTCAGTGTTGTGTGTAAGCATGGCTGTACTTAGTGATCGTCAGATAAGTATTCTTTGGGAAAAGCCGTACCTCAAGGTACATTGTGCTTCGTTTGCTTCACTTGGTACAATGGTCTTCCGATAGGGCCCTGTTCTCTAGGAAAGCCGTTCTGATTGTAGAAACTGCTGCTTTGTTTCAGGTCGGTCTTCTCTCTTTCCCTTTGAAGACGCCTTCTTGGATGACAGCCATGGCGATCAGGCTTTATCCTCTGGCTTAAGTTCTCCCACTCGATGTCAAAATGGGGAGCGAGTGGAACGCTACTCTAGGAAGGTGTTTGTTGGAGGCCTTCCTCCTGACATCGATGAAGGTACTGTATGCGCTCATTAAGAACTTTGCAAGAGCTGACTTCTCTGCATTGTGTTCAGACATACACTGAATGTGTAAATTAAACGGTGACAAAGCTAACTTAAAAAACTTCTCTAGTTCTCCTAGACTTTGGGAGTGCCATGGAAATCTTCCTAGCACCGGCTTGCTCGGTGCAGCTCTAATACTAATCTAAATAAGTCATGGTTTCTTTAGCCTTTTCATGATGTGTGTGCGTATGGGTGCTAAAAATAGCTTTAGACTTACAACATTAAAGTTGCAGATGGCCACAGCCTCTTTTTCCTCTAACTGTCCTCATGTCTGTATTAATGCTTTCAGTCAATTAGATTTTTCTTTAGGATAAATTTCTTACAGTTGCTGATGGAATGACCGCCTCCACCCAAGGAGTTACAAAGTCACAATCTTCTCCTTCCAGTCAGAAGTCAAAAAAGAGATAAAACAATTGAGCTAGCAGTGGTATCTCCCTTTGCAGGGTTTACTGCTGTAGAGATACTTTAGAAAAGCTCTAAAAAGAAAATAAATGCAAAAGAGGATCCCTCAAAACATTTTTTACATAAAAGATATGTTTTATGTTTCTTATGATTGTAGAGGTTTTTTTTTCCCACAACTTTGCTAAGTCCTTTCTTTGTTTTATAGATGAGATCACTGCCAGCTTTCGCAGATTCGGACCTCTCGTGGTAGACTGGCCTCATAAAGCAGAGAGCAAGTCATACTTCCCTCCTAAAGGTAATGGACTCAAGATGTCACCCGGTCTCTCAGAGGCCAGCCCCGTAGAAGGCATTCTTACAAGTCTTGAAGTTGATGCCTTGTCCTTAAGTAAAATAACACTGGTATCATTGTGTGTGAATTTCACTTGGAGAGGCTTCCCCAGGAGTGCACTGCGTTTGATGATCCTGGCTTTATTAGCAGTGAGATTTTATAATTTCATATAGAGGAGTTTTTGCTCAGTTCATTGTTTCATAAGGGGGGAAAACCCTAGGGTTTTGAGGAATGTCAGCAATGGTAATATTTAAAAGTTAGTTTTTATTTGCATCCCTATAGCCATGTGGGCTTTTTTAAACTTTTAAACAAATCTTACAATCCCAGAACACGGGAAAGCTAGTGGCTAAAGAATGACTTTGTGTGGTGTGTCCATTACCCATAGCTGTCTGGTGAGAGGTGGAGAACTGTCAGAAGATCCTTCACAGCTTCTTCCTTCTCTGAACCTGTGGGGTGTTCTCCCACTAATCTCCAAGGGACACAATGTCCTGCTTCTCACTCAGCCTTTGTTGTTTCTGTGGAGCCAGGGAATGTCTGTGCTGATGCTCATGTTCAGCGTGCTCTTTGAATCATGTAATAGAGGACTTGGGTGTAAAGAGGATGCGTTTCTCTTTCCTCTGTTATCATCTACAGCCTGTGTTTTGAGGATGCCATTCATCTTGGAAAATGACTCGTGGTTTATTACTGTGCGACATTGCCCATCACGAGGTGATGAAGTCAGCATCCTTATCTTTCCTGTACCCTGTGCAGGAACCAAACTCCAGCTTAAGCTAGGGAAGGCCGCTGGCTTCCTGTTACACTCAGTTCATTAGGTTTCTTTCTCGTTCATCTTTTTCTCGCTCTGTAACCCATGAAAGAAAGTTACCACTAGAGAGTTGCTTGTTGCTTTTAATATCTTCTGTTAATTTGGGTTTTTTTTTTGGGGGGGGGTTGTTGTTGTCATTAAGATGGGGCCTACTTCACATTGTATTCCAGGTGGACAGTAAGCTCAGGGTGTTCTCGTCTCAGCCTCTCAAGTGGGTTACAGACATTTTTACAGTTTGAAGTTAAGCTTCTGTTCACCAGAAAAGATAAAAATCATTATATAAATTATTTCAGTGGAAGAATTTGTTCCCCTACCTTGTGACACATGAACTACGCTCTTTACAACTGTGAATGTACAGGTATGGCTGCACATTCCATGACCTAGCGTTTTATTAGTGAGTGAATGTGTTCGTCACAGTGTCGTATATGTCATACATTTTAAAAAATGACCCACGTGAAAGGTATTTCTAAGAGTGATGATTGTGCTGGATGGTAGTGGTGCACGCCTTTAATCCCAGTGCTTGGAAGGCAGAGGCAGGCGGATTGTCTGTGAGTTCAAGACCAGCCTGGTCTGCAGAGCAAGTTCCAGGGCAGGTTCCAAGCTACAGAGAAACCCTGTCTCTGAAAGAATGATGGTTGTGAAAACAGTTCTACTGAGATCTGGCATAAAGTTGTCAGGTGACCACTGGAAAAATAAAAGGGTACTAAAGATGTATGTGGTCTTGTCCATCTAATCATCCCAGAAGTGTGTCTGTGAGAGATAATCATGTGGACATTTTGCTGAATATCCTCCTTATTAATGTGTAGGCTAGCATGAAATTTTAAATTTTACATATGTGCATTACTATATTATGTAAGCTGTTTTATATATACATTTCCCCCCAACGATACTAGCAACTTTCTCTAACAGATGTACATTACTGTTAGTGAGCATAGTGTTTATTCAAGTCTGTTGATGGTCTTTAAATTGCTGCTCATAAATTATTCTTCTGTGAGTATTCTCATGTTTTCATATTTATTTTTATTTATTTATTTTTCCCTTCTGTATTTTCTTTGCATGGAGAGAGGTGCAGGGGATTGATGCCTGGGCCTTTTGTACCTTGGGCAATGGCCCTGACTTACAGCTTAATGGTTACCTCCTAGGGAGAATTTCTGTTCTCATCATTAGTAACTTGGTTTACAAAGCTCAGTCTTGTTGAGAGTTAGGGAAATTATTCCTTTTTAAATTTTGCCAATTTTATGGTTAAAAATAACACTTTGGGATCATTTTATTCCTCTTTCATATCACATTGTTTTCTTATTTTAGGAAATGTATACTTTTCCCAGTATTTGTTTTTTTTTGTAAAAATGTCTTTTATATTAATGATTTTTTATTTTTATTTGGTTTTTTGAGACAGAGTTTTTCAGTAGCTATGGAGCCAGTCCTGGAACCCTTATAGATGAGGCTGGCCTCGAATTCATAGAGATCCACCTGCCTCCTGAGTGCTGGGTGGTGGGCCACCACCGCCCAGAGATTTTTATTTTTTTAATGGTCTGAAGTAGCCCAGGTTGGACTTTAACTTACTCTGTACTGAGGATGACCTTTAACTACAGACATGAACTACTCACTAAACTTGGTCAAATTCAGGGTTCAATAGGTTTTTTTTCAAAGGGACTTAAAGATGCTAATGTAACCAGGCCTGGTGACACAGGCCTTTAATCCCAGCTCTTGGGAGACAGAGGCAAGCGAATCTCTGAGTTTGAGGATTCAAAGGAGAAAATTCTTGTGCTTATAACAGCTCCTACATGGCATTATAAATGATGATATTTCTATTAAACTGTAGGCTAATTTGTAATTCTATACCAAGGGAGTAAATTATCCTAGGCATCCAGAAGAGGAATTGCTGTGGGCTGTGTGAAATTCTCACCCCCGGGGATAGGAAAGAGAAGAAAGGCAGAAAATGCAAGGGGCAATGTACATATTGTTTAGGTTGTCTGATGTTTTGTTCGTAATCTTATTTAATCATCCCAGTTTTTCAGGGTAGGCACCTGTTTTACTGTTCCATTGCTGTGTGGGGATAACACCATGGCCAAGGCACCTATGAAAGAAGCATTTGACTAGGGTCTTGCATATAGTTTCAGAGGATCCGTTGTCCTCATGGTGGGGAACATACAGGCAGGCAGGTAGGCACGGCGCTAGAGTGGAGCTACTTTGGGGAGGGGGATGTCTGAGACTTGATCTGGCTTTGAACTTTACATTTATCTGAAGATGACTTGAACTCCTTAGGTACTAGGTTATAGGTATGTGCCAGCATACCTGGCTATGAGCCCAAAGTTCTTAACTGTTCTGTATTAGTCTCACCTAGAAATAAGGATATCACAGAGGCAGGCGTGTTCAGGATGGTCTTTAAGGATGAGGAAAGTCAAAGCCTTAATCGTATTGAGCAGAGTAACTGGTGATCTCAAATATGGACTAAGACAAACCACCTGTGTGGAATTCCTGTTCCACCCCTTGATGGACAATGATTCCTCTTCCTAAATTTCATCCAAAAATGAAGATGGTGATTATTGTTTGTATTCAGGCATCTGCACTGGCCTGCCCTTCAGGTCTTGACAGGATGCATCCTCAGCTGCAGTCAGTAAGGGCACCTCCTGTGCATGTTCTCTTTTAAAGGGTGGGCCTCCCCCACCTCCTCTCCCTCCCCCCCCCCTCTCTCTCTCTCTGCTTCTGTGCCTGTCTCTGACTCTCATTCTCTTCCTCTCTCCTCTTCTGCCACTTCTGTCCCCAAAGACTGGTCTTTCCCCCCAATAAAAAACCTGTCCACCTGAGCTCCTGTCACACGATGTCTTTCTCTCATGTGCTGCTTTTTTAAAAAAGTACAATTATGTGGTCTCTTATGCTTAAATAAGAAATTGTACATAAAATACTTTCCATAGTACCCAGGTATCACTGAGGGTTCATTTGTTTGAGCAGAGAATTGGTTTTCATGGTTATTTTTTTTTGTTTTGTTTTAGGTTTTTTTTTTTTAAGATTTATTTATTTATTATGTATACAGTATTCTCAGTAATCTGCCTGCAGGCCAGAAGAGGGCACCAGATCTCCTTACAGATGGTTGTGAGCCACCATGTGGTTGCTGGGAATTGAACTCAGGACCTTTGGAAGAGCAGGCAGTGCTCTTAACCACTGAGCCATCTCTCCAGCCCCTAGTTTTAGTTTTTTGAGACAGGGTTTCTCTGTGTAGCTTGGCTGTTCTGGGACAATCTCTGTAGACTAGGCTGTCCTTAAACTCACAAAGATCTGCCTACCTCTGCTTCCCGAGTGCTGGAATTAAAGGCGTGCACTACCATCACCTGGCTTCATGATTAGTTTTATAGGGAAATTAAGAAGACTTAGGATACTAGCAGTGAGATATTACAAGAACAGATGGAGAAAGAAATCTCTGGTTCTGATGATGGAGTGGTCATGGTACTTAAACAGCGGGGTCTGTTAAAATTCCTTTCACTAAAGCTAGACTGATGGTGTTACTGATCAGAGAGAAGACCAAGTTGGTGTGTTGATGATCTGATGTACAGTTGGTCTGTCCTTTGATCTAACCTGAGAAGAGATTCCTAATGGTCATTTGTTTTATAGTCGGGTCTTTGGGAGCAGAGACAGTCGGAGGTGCATGCGTCCTGAGTCACCTTTTTGAGAAGGGAGAGGAAAATGAACAAATGAGTAAATTTTATAGTAACAGTTACTAAGATCATGAAGTAGAGATCACTGTGGCCTTCTTGTCAAATACCTGGTATTATAAACAATACTCAATAAGTATGATGGAGCCAGTAGAACCAGAACAAAACAGTGGTCTTCACTGAGCAGCTGTTACTTTATGAGCAGTAAAATGATAGTGCCTCCTCGGCAGAACTTACCATCAGCATCATTTTGTGTCCTTGTAGGCTTTATTCGTGTGTGTGTGTGTATGTTATGGTATGGATGGATGGATATATGTATGTATGTATATGTGTATGTACACGGGGCTGGGAGTATAACAACAGCTGGGATGCAGTCTTGTGTTCACATTTCTGTTTCTTCTCCCCACAAGTGTCTAATGACTTTTGTTAGCTGCCTCACCTATTTCATGCCCTAATTTATTTGCTTGCTGGCAATTTAGACCATTAGTAATAACACTTATGTTCATGTATTCTTGCTTGTGTCCTTTTCTTTCAAGTTGTTTTCTTTAGGCCAAATTAGAAGCTACTTAACGAGAGATGAAAATCTTAATGACTCCGGATTTGATGTCACGCGGCTTCCAAAAGCAATCTCTTTGTGACGTTTATGCTAATTTGGACATCTGCAGCAAGTTTCCTCTTGAGTTCCAAATCAGACGGCACGTTGCTCCTGTGAGCTCACCTTTTCGCTTCTTTGTTTGGCGTATAATGGGCCTCTGCAGAAGCCAGGAGCCAGCCACACTGGTGTGAATCATGTGCCCGGAGCGTTTCGATCTTTTCTCTAAGATCCTATTGACTGAACCTTGGCTGCCTTCCACCAGCACTGCTACCTCAGTAGAGTCTCAGGAGGAGCCTTAGGGCGGCGACCTTGGTGTCCTGATTTTCCTTAGTACTTGCAGCACAGATGTACACCACTTTGCCCAGCCTGCTGTTCCTTGAATTGGATGGCAAAATTCTCCTAGAACAGTGGTATTTCTTTCTTTCCAAACTTGCCCCAGAATCCCTTTCTTCCCTTAGGTCTCTGCATAGATGTCACCTTAACAACAGTGACTGTCTTGACTTCTGTATCTAAAGTAGCTGCCCCTCGGCCCTCCACTTTCCTTCTCCTCATATTTATTTCTTACTTCAGTCTACTCTTCTTTGAAGTACATACCCTCTGCTTCCCAAATGAGAGTGCAAGGTTGGGGAGTCTTCCTGTTGAGTTCACTGCTGTGATCCAAGCACCTCCATGCTTGGCACGTTTTCTCAAATACTCTCTAAACGAATGAACTACATACAGCTTTGTGAGCTGATGAACAGGCTTGTCACTTGCTCAGAGGAAAAGCCCATCAGGTTCTTGAGCTGAAAAGTTCCTTAAAGATGTCTTACTCTAACCCAACCTTATTCAAAGAGGCACAGAGAGAACTATCTTTCATTAGTGTACATAGCTTTTATTAGACTGACTTGAACCTGGAAGATCAAGAGTTGATATTATTTTACCTGGTAAATAAAGGAAAAAAAATTTCCATTGATTTTTGCTTAGAAGGGAAGCTGTTCTTTCTAAGGCTGTAATTCATATAGAAATTAGCAATTTAAACTGTATGGCTCAATGTATATTTTCATAGCTGTTTGGAGACCAAAGTAGCCCTTTTTCTGAACCCCTGTGCTCTGTTGTTCTCACATAAGCTAGAGTATGTCCAAAGAGATGTCTTAAGCTTGTAGCAGGTCTGAGTTGCCTTTTGTCTATTGCTTAACTATAGGGCTCTCTTCCTTGGCACCTCACTGTTTATGTGCCTGGATGAGCTGCCATGTAGTGAGTTTTTTGACTGGGCAGATACTAGGGTGCTACCTCAATGCAGGGGTGTGGCTGTAAGTGACAAGAGGATCCCAAGAAGAGGTGCTTTGATGTAAGCAGATGCCGTGGAAACTATAGTGGGGATGACAGGCAGCTGAGATGTGAACACTGGAAGCTAATTCTCCATTGCTATCTTCTACCATGAGCCATCTCAAATGTTCTCGTGTTTCTAGTTGTATTCCAGAGGGGGAATCAGATTAGTCCAGTTTGTATTTTAAGACTTAGCTATAGCCAGTTCTGGTGGTGCAGGCCGGTGGGATTTGCTGAAGGAGGCAGAGGCAGGCTGATCTGGAGTTCAAGGCCAGCCTGGACTACACATTTAAAAAAAAAAAAAAAAAAGACTTAGCTATAATGTAAGTTATCCTCAAGGTAGAGCCCTGGATTCCTTGGGCTGCTTAATACAGGAACAGCTCAGTTTTGTTTCCTTGAGCACAGGGCTGTAAATGTTGCATCTAGGAAGATAACTTGGCACAGCAGATTTAGTGAGTGATAAATGTTTAGTATAACCTCTCTCAGTGTCTCCTGGAAAATGTCTCTTGTACAAAGTTGCTGCCACTGGAGCTACAAAATAATGTCTCCCCACCCTGGACTTTCTATCCTGGTTCTGCATGAAGCATCTGTTCTCCGAACTGCTATACTCTCGCCCCTAGGGAAAGGGAGTGGAGCCTGTGGAGCCAGGCAGAGGATGTAGCCATGGAAAGCAGATGAACACTCTCACTGTCAGTCAGCAAAGGCTTCTGGGCAAACACAGGGCAAGAACCGGCCTCCGAGATTGGGCAGGAGATGCCTCTGAAACCCTGCAGAATCAGAGACACACCAGTGATGGAGAAGGATGTAACCCGCAGCTTCCCTGGGCAGCTGGTGCCAGCTTTGTCAACTGGGGCATAGGTGCAGTGCCTGCCAGGTACACAGGAATAGAGATGGGTGCTCCACATAGTACAGGGTGGACCAAGTGATGGCTCCCTTCCACTGCCAGGAAAGCATGTATGTCTTTTGTTTTAACATACATTTTTATTCTATTTTTTGTGTGGGTAATTTTGTTCCTTGTGTCTGTCCACGTATGCATGATGTAGGTGCCTCGTATCCCAGGAGGCCATAAGTTGTCAGCTGCCATATGGGTGCTTAGAATCAAATCCAGACCCTCTGAAAAGGGCGGCATGTGCTTCTGAGTGACTGTTTCAGCTGCCATCCAGAGCTTTTCTGTGCTATCAAGCTGGCTTGCCTGCTGACCTTGAGACTAAGGCATGTAGTCTCCCTGGTTTACGTAATCCCGCCACACTGGTTTACGAATCCCGCCACACTGGTTTGTGAACCTGGCAGAAGGCAGGCCACGTGGATTCAGATCCACTTTGAGCCAGGCAACTAAGGAGATACTGTTTGAGCGACGAGAAAGGGGCAGGCATAGGGCACTGAGTAGCTGTAGTGTGCTGGATTGTAGCACCTATTCTGTTTGTCTAAAGTCTGACTTTGGAAAGAACTGTTTGTAACTGTCACATTTTACCCCTTGTAGATAGTTTGAATGGAAATAAGTCAGTGTTGTTCTCGTCTCAGATTCCAAGTTCTTCCACCTTCTGGGTTATGTAAACTGCTCAGTTGAGAAGCCTCGTGATTTTAGCATGTCGTTACTCTTTCACACACTATAATAAATACTTTGACTAATATTCTTTTATTTTTCTTTCATAGATGTAGGTCTTGGCTGATGGTCTTAACACTCTGGTGAATTTTGAATAATATTTTATCTACTTGCAGTTTTCATTCCAGGGAGTGATTTTCTTGTGAAAACATGGAAATTGCACTGTAGTGTAATGAGATGGTTTTTGTCTTGTCCTGTTTAGACAGATGGAGCAACTTCTATTTTTACTTTCAAGATCATAGTATATTCCCACCTAGACTGTTTTTATTAAACACCTGTCTTCTCAGCATTCTACTAAAGTCGAAGCACAAATTTGGTTTTTGTGAAGCATTTATAGTTTGGGAACTCTACAGGAAGGAGAACGGCATTCAGGGAGTATAAGCCACAGGACAAAGCTTGAGCAACTCCAGAAATAAGAGCCAGCATGTTCGAGGTCACAGTGGTCACACTGTGCCCAGGCAGAGGTTCTAGGAAAGGGCAAGCAATTGCTCAATCCAGAGAAACCATAGTTCTCTCAATGAAGACTTTGTTTGGAAAAGAGCACATCGCAGAGACTGAAGTGAAATGCAGTTTCTGCAATGAAATTTGGCAGGTGAAGGAGAGAGGATATTTTAGCTTTGGTCTGGAGTTGCTGACAGGGCTTAGATAGGACCATGGCTGAAAGTGTGGCCAAGAAAGAATACATTAAGTTAAAAGGACTAGAAATGGGAAACTGGGGGTAGGGGGGTGGCTCAGGTGCTAAAGTGCTTGCTGAGCAAGCATAGGACCTGATGTCTATAGAAGCCACATAAAGAGGTCAAGTATAACTGGGCAGTGATGGCGCACGTCTTTAATCCCAGCACTTAGGAGGCAGAGGCAGGTGGATCTCTGTGAGTTCGAGGCCAGCCTGGTCTCCAAGAGCTAGTTCCAGGACAGGCTCCAAAGCCACAGAGAAAACCCTGTCTCTAAAAACAAAACAAAACAAAAAAAAAGGTCGGGTATGGCAGCATATTCTTGTTATCTCAGCACAGGAAAAGAGGAGACAGGATTCCCAAGACTTGCTGGACAGCCCACTTAGCCCAGTCAGAACACTTTAGGCCAGGAAGAAGCCACCAGAAGTTAACTTCTGGCTTCCAAGCATGCACATGCACGTTCACACGTGCGCGCACGTGGTGAGAAGAGGAGGAGGGGAACAACTATGAAGAACTGATTAGAATTATTGACCACTACAATGAACCTGGGTTGTCTTCCAAACAGAGTAGGTGTTCATAGTCTTGAAGAGGGGAAACTCTGTCTTAGGGAGAAAACATGTTGTCAGCCAAATCAGGAACTAATCTGAGGACATTAAATTCCTAGGAGAGAAGAATTTAGAGTGTCAGAGCTTGGGCCTGAGGATCCGACTGAGAGAAGCATCTGCTGGTAAAGCAGCTGAAGGGGGACAAACATCAGGCGTCTGGATTCAAGAAGGGGTGCTAGCTCCTAGCGATGTGACAGTTAGCACTGAGTAATTGACTCTCTGACCCTCACACATGCATCTGAGTTAATGTCTCAGGTTTTTCAGATGACACGAGACTCCACACAAACACCAACACAAGTCTGAGGATTGTTAGTGCAAAATAATATGCACTCTGTGAAAATGTAGTACTTAGTAGCAATAAAATCACCCAACTGGTTTGGTCAGTTCCTTCCGCATTCCCCGTCTGGTCTCCATTTTCCCTGCTCAGGTGCTCATTACTGGCAGTAACTCGAGCGGATGGACTGGCGGACCTCACAAGGCACTCTTTATACAGAGCACGTGTGATTACATAAACAGAGCTTTAAAGCCTAACTCTTCAGGTCACTGCCCTGGGCTGCAGAAATACATTGCTGGTCTCCATCTTAGAGTGCTTCTTGTTCATCCCTAACTCCTCCTACCCTTTCCCACTCACAGCCAGCCCACGGGGAAGCAGTTGTTAGTGTAGTAGGAAGCAGAAAACGGGCTGGAGCCAGTGTGTGTCTCAGCTCTAGGTAGTAAATAGAGTCAAAGAGATCTGGTTCTGGCTCCAAGGGGGGTGTTTTGGAATCCAGGACTGTGAGCAAGGATATTTGCAGAGTCGTCTGTCTGAGTGTGGGCTACTTTCTTCCCGAGTCCTCTCGGGGTGTTTTCACCTGTGCAAGCAGAAGATCTGCCTCGGCATTCAGAGCCTGCTTCTGACTTCTCTGTGTCTCTTCCTTACTGAAAATAATCTCTCTTCTCGCTTCAGTTTTTAAGAATATGTTTGGAAAAACCAATTCTTTAGATTTTTAGTGCACTTTTTCCTATTTTTAAGGACTTAGTGTATTTTTCATTTTGTATGTATGTGTACCCCATGAGTGTGGCTATGGTGATTGACTGTGAGCCACCCTAGGTACTGGGAACAGAACTCCATCCTCTGGAAGACCAGCAAATGCTCTTAATTGCTGAGCCATCTCTCCATCCCTGATATACTGTTTCTAGGTGAGAGTTCTCTGCTTGCCCCCATGACCTCATTGTATATTAATGTCTAAGTTCCTGTGCCTAGGGCACGTAAGAGTTCAAACCGTTTTGGAGTTCAGGTTTTATAGGCCAGCGATAAAGAAATGAGAGCTCTAGTTCTTCAGTGATCTGGGCAGCAGGCAGGGACTGTGGGATGATTGACAGGTTCTGCCTCGTGGTCACTCACCATTCCCTTGCTCCTTTACACGCGAGTCTGAATGTGTCCTGTCTATTCCTGCCGTGGTCTGTTTTCCTGAACTGGCTTCCTCTCTGTAAGTTCTGGGTGGATAAGTCTGCTGCAGTGTTTCTTCCTGGTGTTCTGTAAGACACGCCCACAGTGCCATGCCTGCCGTGTTAATAGTCATCCTTGCATCCTTATGTACAGATGATATGAGTCTTAGTGTTTCCAGGGCAGGGTCCTTCTCTGCTGGTGCTCATCTTTGTAGAGCCAGCAGCTACCGTCATGCTTTGCGCCTCCTAGATATTTTTGGTTCTCTTGAAATGAATCCAAAGACAAACTTCCTGAGGCAAACCAGGTAAGTCCTCTGACCTGAAATTCAAGGTCAGAGAGAATGTTTGAAACAGACTGCTTGTGTCATTAAAAAAAAAAAAAAATCTGAATGCAGGCAGCTCAGGCTGAGGTGCCCTTCAGATTGTTCCAGGAAGGTTGTGTGAGGTTGGGGGAGCTTGGATTTTGTGAAGTGAGAGTTTTCTGCATATTCAAGGCTTGGACTTACCTTTCCAGGGTTACTCTGACCTGATCAGAAACCCATATGTTTGTTGGCCACCATTTTATAAATACAAACCAGCACATAGCCCCACATACTGGAATTTTCTTCTCATTTATGTCTATTATTTGAAGCATGTAAAACACCAATAGCATTTTAAAGGCAGGTACAGGTCATAGGTAGTAAGTCAGTTGCCACAAGTGACCATTGCTTGACTTTAGAAAGTTTTCTGACCCTCTAAGGCCTGGCAGCCATGACCAGTTTCTTGCTGAGGGTATCCAGCAGCTGCTGTAGGCTGTCTGATGTTCCCAGTGAAAGAGCTGGAGTATGAAACAGGTAAAAGAAGCAGTCTAGGCTGAGATTCACTAGTACATGCCTGCAGAGACTAAAGATTTCAGGGCCAAGAAGTCTGCTGCCCTGAGTTGGAGACACAGACCCAGAAGAAGGTGGCCATTTCTAGACCTACAATGACAGGACAGGGATAAATTGTTGAATGTCATCATAGTCTTCATATGTGACATCTGTCCAGTAGTCCACAAAAGCAGCTACATGAATGGGTAGAAGAGAATGCCTGTTCTAAGGGGTGGCATTAACATCCTCATGGAACAGGAAGCCTCAGCAGAGCTTGTGTTCTCCGTGTCAGGTATTACAAGAGAGGAGCAGATCTACCTTTACACAGACTCAGTACGTCTCCAAAGAGAGCATCTTCTAACTTCATATTTCTTAGAGACTTAGTGAGTTTGTGTTCAGGTCAGTTTGTGTCCTATGTGTTCAGGTCAAGCACCATAAGTCAACTCTTTGAAGAAGAGATTAATTTTCTTACTTCTCTGTAAAGGCATTGTCTGTGAACAAGTAGTAAATAGTTCTTTGTGGCTTGTGTAGCGATGGCCTTAGAGCAGCCTGTTCTTACTGCGGGCCAGCGCAGTAGACTCCTAGGTGACTCAGGAGCTTGTTGTTCATTCTCATGAAAAAGAAAAAAAAATGTTAAAGGTGTGTCCTTGGTGACATTTTCTCTTGTTATTTTTAGATGAGACAGTGTTGATAATTGGTAACAAGCTGTGTGAGTTTCCAGATCTGGCTTGGGTTTTAACCCCAAATTCAACCCCTAACTTTGAATCTGAGAATTCCCGTAAACTCTTCATCTGTGAAACAGTGATAATGACAACTGATTTACTACACTGAGCCTGTGGGATGAGATGAACCAACAAATATGCTTCTTAGCTCAGTTCCTAGGACATTTTGAACACCCAAGGCCTGGTAGTCACAGTAGTAAGCTTGGTAATGATTTCTATTTATATGGGGGAACCAAATACTTAAAATTATAATATGAAAATTACATTTAAAATTTTAGAAAGTTTTGTATTTAAAAAGGAACCAAGAATATTTTGGAGGCAACTCTTAGTATGTTCTCAGGCATTAAAAGAAAAAGTCCTTTTAATTAAATTTACCACTCAAGAACCTAGCCAAATAAATTGGAATTGTGCCCTTATGCCTTCCTGTTCTTTCTCCTTAAGGAAATTGCCCTGCCAGTCCATGTTTGTCTGAAGTCCCTCTCTGTTCCAGCCCACTCTTCTAACCCACTTGGTACCAGTGGAGAGCTAGGGATTCCATTCTGACTCTCCTGAGCGTAGCCCCGGGTCCTGACAGTGGCCATGGCCACCGTGCCTGCAGTCTGGCTCTGAGCTGACGGCTCCCATTGCTCACGGGTCTTAGAGGCCCCCACACCTCAGTCGCCATGGCTGAAGCTGGAGGCTTTTTATGAACTTGTGTCCGATACAGAGCTGAAGAGGTAACGGAGAAGAGTTTTTGGCTAAAACAAAGCAAAAAAATTCAAATAGAACCTGCCATCAAACTTATGATTACAGAAACAGTGTTTATAGGTATAGCTAACTGACTCTTATTAAAGTGTTTGTATTAAAACCAAATAAAACATTTGTCAGTTCTCTCATGGTGGACATGGCTAATGACCCAGAGAGCAGGTGCTCAGTCACTTTATTGTTTGGTGCCGTGCAGCCCATCAAGTAATTTTAATTAAGGCTTTTTTCCCCATATCTAGATTACTTCATTTATTGACCAAATACTTTGTAAATGCCAAGTAGAACGCAGTACATATCATTCACTGGGATTCTAATCTTTATGAGGTCATAGGCAACAGCTCAAATTTAATTTTACACACATCATAAGTAATTAGAAATGGGGGCTGGAGAGGTGACTCAGTGATTAGGCGCACTTGCTGGTCTTTCCGAGGACCCAAGTTCAGTTCCCAGCACTTGCATCAGGAGGCTCACAACCAGCTGTAGCTCTCGCTTCAGAGACTCCAACACCCTGGCTTCCTCAGGTGCCTGCACTGTGCTCCTCCTCACACGCTGACACACACACACACACCCATCCCACCTGCACTCATGTGCCCCTCCTCACACGCAGACACACACACTCGTCCATAATTCAGAACAATAAAAGATGCATGAAACAGAAAGCCAACACTTGTGTGATACTCCCGTTTACAGGGCGTCTTTGCATATATTAATACAGGTTAATATCACTGTAGGGTGAAAAGGACAAGCATTTTCTTCCTTTTATAGGATAAAAGACCTGAAGAGACTAAGAAATGTTTAAAGTTGACAGTTCCACCATTTATGACCTTAAACCAGCCACTTAATAACACCATGTAATTCCCTGAACAGGGAAACAGAATTGAAAACAGTCCCTCCTTCATAGGCCAGGAAGATGCACCGATGCATGAGCACAAAGCCGTTATCAGTACATGGTGTGCCGTAAATGGGCGTGGTTTACCGTCAGCAGTCACGGCATACAGCTAGTGAGTGTTAGGACCTACCCCCAGATCCAGGTCTCCTGACTCCTGACCCAGGCTGTTCACCTTCCCAGTGACCAATAGACAGGATGGTCATAAAGGGAGTTGTCCTTTAATAAGAAAAAGATGGTGGACGAGAAGTGTTTAGACTTCCCAGCATAGTGAAATAAATGTCTGAGGCACTAATTTTCAGGATTGGGCCACCATGCATTATGTTCATGTATCAAATTATCATCATGTGGAGCCACACATTTGTATAGTTATTGCATGTCAATTTAAAATTACATTGCAAGCAAGATGTAAAGGCCCACGCTTGTCTTCCCAACTCTCCAGAAACTGAAATAGGAAGACGTTGAGTTTGAAGCTAACCAGAGTTACACAACCAGTTCTTGGCCAGCCTGGACTAGTCAGACCCTGTCACAACAGGGAAACCACACATATTATTAAAAAAAAATAAAATAAAACAACCCCACCCCCAGCTATGTCCATGGAAATCCCTTCCATTAATATTGATGTTTGTGGTCAAAGTGAAGATAGTAAGTGACCACTGTAGGTGGGACCTCTATATCCAAATCCTCTCCCACCCAGGGCTCAGAGAGCATCTCTCCAGGAAGACAAGGCTGTAAGGATGTAAAAGCAGGAAGGCAGAGAGGAGTGCTGTGAACTGCTGCCTTGGGGATGTGATGTGGCCATGGCACTTCTGAACTTACCACAGCGTTGGGTACCGGCACATCCTGAGCCAGCCACAATTTCAACACAGGCTGGGGAGGGCCTCACAGATCCCATCCCTAGCTGAGGAGCTGTTAGCAGTTGATAGCTCTTTAGAAGTGTAGCCACTGGTAGTTTATGTTTAGTGGATGACCTCAGACCTGTACACATATGGGCAGGCCTAACTGGATTCCATGGGGGAGGAGGGAGCAAAGAGAGGAAGGTGAATACAATTAAAACACATTGTATACAAGTATACAAAGAATAAACTTAAAAATCTTTAAAAGCTTTAAGAGAAAAAAACATTGACATCTGGAGATTGTAATTCTGCCAGGAGAATATTCCTTGGGGAAACAGCAGCAACAGCATATAAATACACATCAGCCTGTTGGGCTGTTTACAAAGCAGCTTTGGGGAGCTCTAATTCACATGCATATGTATTTCATCGATTTAATGTGTGTTATTCAATAGCTTTCTATATATTTGTAGACTTGTATAACCATCAGTCACTAGGATCAATCTTAGAAAAATCTTTATCTCAAAAAGAACTGTATTCCCCTGTCCTCTAGTTAAAGGTAGCCATTATCTGTTTTTTGCATTTTTGTTTGTTTGTTGTTGTCTTGATTTGCCTCTTCTGGCTCCTTTCACTTAGCACAGTATTTCAGGACCCATCCCTGCTGCACATGAGTCAAGGCTCTTGCTTGATGGATGGAAATGATGCTTATTTCCTGGCTGCTATTTGTAGTTTGCATCATGTGGAGTCTACGTGTCTTCATTAGTGAGGGTGAAACCTATTTTGTGGAAATTCCACAGAAGAATTGCTTCCTTGAGTAGCTATGACAATTAAACAGTGATATCAGAGCAACCAGTTATCACAGCAACATGTGATTCAATTAAGCAAGATAATTGTCTGTGTGTACCAAACTTAGTGCCTAGCACAGGGGTTCTCAAGGCACAGGGGTTCTCAAGTCCATTTGCCCCATTTGAATATCCAGGGTTTATTAAGAATTTATTAACAGTGAAGCAGTAGATTTCTTTTTTTTTTTTTTTTGGTTTTTTGAGACAGGGTTTCTCTGTGGTTTTGGAGCCTGTCCTGGAACTAGCTCTGTAGACCAGGCTGGTCTCAACTCACAGAGATCCGCCTGCCTCTGCCTCCCGAGTGCTGGGATTAAAGGCATGCGCCACCACAGCCTGGCTAGATTTCTTAATCTGTAGCCCAGACTAGTCTGTAACTCCTGTGTAACTCCAGTTAGCACTACATGGCAAGCCTCCTGCCTCAGCCTCCTGAACACTAGAATTACAGGAGTGAGCCCCCACACCTGCCACAGATATTTTCACTACTGCTTCGAGGTTGAAGTACTGATCTCTTCCATCCTTTTGTTTTGTTCTCCCCAAGGCTATGCCTTCCTGCTGTTCCAGGAAGAAAGCTCAGTGCAAGCTTTGATAGATGCCTGCCTAGAAGAGGATGGGAAACTGTACCTGTGTGTGTCCAGCCCCACCATCAAGGATAAGCCGGTAAGTGGTGTGTAGCCAGCTGCTGCTTTCCCAGAGCACATATGCAGATGACTAGCTGTTCCTCCTCCTTGTCGTGGAAATGCTGCGATTAGGAGCTCTTACCTGAGCTAACCTTGCTGTGTAGAGCTAGGACGGTTGCTAGTGATGAGAAGTCAATTAAAAAGTACTCAAATTTCATCTTACACTTTTGGGACCACAGGTAAACAAATGTGTCCTTGACACCCACCTACAGCTTGGTAAGCTGACTCCTAGTTGGAAAACCTGAGTTGAGATGAGCAAGGCTCTTAGAGGTTCTGGCAGCTTTTTCTGTTATTCTGATTATTTCAGATCAAGGACAGGAGGAATTTCTTTTTTGAAGTGTCATAATTGGTCATGTGTATATGTCCTTGAATGTAAGTCTTTATGCTGGGTTGTATCTACAGACACCCGGTGGGTAGGCCAGCAGGTCACACTCTAAATGGACAGTTTCAGCAGGACAGGAGAAGGGCTGGACAGAGAGCATGGCACTGAAATTGTAAACAAATGGGTGGGATAAGTTTGTATGTAAAGGCTTGGTCCTTGGAGTGGGAAGTAGTTAAAAATGGTGATGTGGAATGGAGAAGGGACTGAAACTGTATCTAGATACGAGATACTGGGGCTCACTTGGTTGGCTAAGTATATATAGTTTTTGTTGTTGTTGTTGGTTTTTTTTGGTTTTTCAAGACAGGGTTTCTCTATAACTTTGGAACCTGTCCTGGAACTAGGTCTTGTAGACCAGGTTGGCCTCAAACTCACAGAGATCCACCTGCCTCTGCCTCCCCCCGAGTGCTGGGATTAAAAGTGTGTGTGCCACCACTGCCCGGCCACTAAGTATATTCTTAGAATGTGTCTGCGAAGAGTTTGGGTTAGCTATAGAAATTCCGAGCTTGAGTCTTAACTTTAATATTTAAATATCTATCTGCTTGAGTCCCATTAAGCCATGCTGTCTTGGTAAATAATGGTTTTCCCAACTATAAAATGGGACAAACAGTCATTCTTCCCTGGGTTGCTGAAAAAAT
The DNA here is from genome assembly GCF_014885135.2 of Alexandromys fortis. NCBI lineage: Eukaryota > Metazoa > Chordata > Mammalia > Rodentia > Cricetidae > Alexandromys > Alexandromys fortis. Next base: position 20,110,850 of record NW_026067895.1, on the reverse strand, counting down.
AAAAATGAATGTAGAGTCACTCAATGGAGAGTGAGTACTTGTGCAGATATAACTCTCTGCTGCTATCTGTCCTGCATGGTGCCGTAGTTCAGGACAGAGAGCTCAGCTATGCAGCCACACCTGCTGGCAAGAACAGGGTTCCCAACTTGCAGAAGAATGCCTCTGGGACTTGGTAACCTATAAGGAGGGGAATTAGTATGTAAGAAGAGGAAATTACTACGAATGGGGTTATTGAGTCATGGCAGAAAGGTCAATACAGAAAAAGAAATAAGGATTTTAGCCATTATGAAAGTATCACTGTAAGTTCTGAGACTGTTGCCAAATTTTGGTAACAATAATGACAATGGTAAATACTATGGCTGTATAGGTTGGGAAATAAGTGCTAACTTTGCTAACTTTGAGCTTTATTTAAAAAGTGTGTGCATGGTGAGGGAGACATGGGGACTTACTGATAGGAAGAGCATGTAATACATCACCTGAATAATAAGCCTAAAATTACTGAAGTCCTTTGGAGTTCTCTCAGATTCAGAAGTCTCTACCAAATTTGGCAATTTGTCTTAATAATCTATCTGCAGAGATGTCCTGCCCCTGACAGTCAGTGAAAAGTCAGTGAGCGTGAACTAGGAAAGGTTATGGTTGAACTGGCCATGCACTGTAGGAGAGGATTAGAAGACATTTTATACGTAAAAAGGCAAATGGATAGAGAGGCACATGACGACATAATCATGTCCACAATAGAGAACTAACGGTAGAATTGAGATGAGGAGATGAGACAGGTCCAGAAGTTCCACATGACTGGCTCTGTATGGAAAGGAGGAGATGGCGTCTGGTAGGAGGGCCCTCACCTGGACAGGGTGTCTCTTGAGAGGGGAGCAAACTGACGGTTGCAAGCATAGGTGGGTGGAGATAGCACCACTGCTCTTGAGTGTTTGCACGCTAAGCACAAGCATTGCTCTGGACTTTAGGGACTTCGAACATATTAGTGTAACTTTCTCTGCTGGAAGCTAGCTTCCCTTCACCTACCTGATCGCAGTCTGCCTTTTCTGAGCTGGAGGGGTTGTTTTTACTGCAGACTGATAAATTCTGATGGTAACTATCAAATACATGTTTCTTTGGCCCAGACATACTCAGGGTTTCTAGCATTAATAGTTTGGTTAAAACGTCAAGAGAAAACCCCTCCCTGATGATATGTCCAATTCGAAGGAAGGACATTTCATGTTGGGTTCCAGTCTTTTGTCTCCAGGTTCGCAGCCTCTCTTCTCGGCATTAGCTTTCCCTCCACCGTTCCCAGCTTCATTTAGCCGTGCCTCTCCACTGGCTCGTGCACATCCCAGCTCATGCAGATGCCCCCACAGAAAGTGACCGCTAGAGTCAACCTTCCAGTCGATGAGGACCCAGGAAACAGAAGCTTGGTCTCCGGAGCTCATTCACCAGGCTTTCTCAAGCGTGGTTCCTCTTTGTTCCATGTCTTAGGCTGGCTAGCATTCATGCTCCACCCTTCAGGATCCCAGTACCCTAGCAGTTGAGTTTAGTTCTTTCTGACTCCTTGTAGTTCCCTTGGAAATATATCGGGTTCCAAAAGTTACCTTGTAGATTTTTCTACCCTTTGTCCTTATTTATTCCTTTTCCTCAGATCGAACCCCTCTTCCGGTTAAGTGGATCCAGTTATTCAGATTTTTTTCCCCAGTGCAGGGCCCAAAGTGAAGTCTACTCTAAGCTATCGTGTCCAGGATCATGCTTCTCTCTAAGTCAAGAGGATCCCAAACTAATGGGGTTTAGGATATTAGATAGGTGGGGGGTTTTTTGGTCTTTTTCTTCAGTTAAGTGATTCATATGGATTGTTCTGTATATAACTTTTGTTGCCTGATTATTCTGACTCTTTAGTCCCGAAGGAAGGAAGGAAGGAAGGAAGGAAGGAAGGAAGGAAGGAAGGAAGGAAGGAAGGAAGGAAGGAAGGAAGGAAGGAAGGGAAGGAAGGAAGGGAAGGAAGGAAGAAAGGAAGGAAGGAAGGAAGGAAGGAAGGAAGGAAATGTTGTAGCTCAAGATCTGTGACTCCCTTTCTTCCTGCAGAGAGAGGAGCTCCACCATTCATCAGTCCCAGACACCCCAGCAGATGACAGTTGTTGCAGAATATTTGTTTAGGCATAAGGCACCTTCTGATTGGTTTTAATAAAGAGCTGAATGGCCAGTAGCTAGGCAGGAGAGAATAGGTGGAGCTTCCGGACACAGAGAGAAATTGGAAGGAGGAATCTAGGTGCATGGATTCGCCAGCCAGACACGGAGAAGAAACAGGAAGTGAGAGATGGAGGAGAGGTAGCTCCACATGGCAGAACCTAGTTTAGGTTATAAGAGCTGGTTGAAAACAAGCATAGGCTAAGGCGGAGCTTTCGTAATTAACGTGTTGTGCTGTCAGCCCAAAGGCTGCCTACAGTGATGTCTGCGCTTCTAGTGAAGTAGGTAGATGTTATGAACAGTGGCCCCTTCCGGGTAGGCAATAAATAAACACAATCTGAAGGTTTAAACAACAAACTATAGAGCAGGAGACCTGCCTGAACCCGCAGAGCTAGATGGTGATTGGAGAGAAGGAAGGAGGCGTTAAATGAGCATCGACTTGTCTTGTCTGGGCAACTCCGGCATGACCTAGAATAGATTTGTAGACCAGCCTGAGCCCAAATTCAGAAATGTGCCTGCCTCTGCCTCCCAAGTACTGGGACCAAAGTCATGCGTCACCATGTCGAACAATGATCCTTGCTTCTGGAAGACTGGCCAGAGTTAATGGAATGGAAAACACCTTGAAAGGAATTTAAACTGTATTACCAAGCTGGCGTGTGTTTATGTAGGTTAGGTTTTTGGACTGTTGCTCAGGTAATGACCATCCACTTAAAAATTGAAAAACAAAAATCAGTGAAAAAAAAATGATGGAGGCAGGAAGCTGGAATTAGATGCTGCTTACTGTTTCAGTTTTTTTAATTAATTATTTATTTATTTATTATGTATACAATATTCTGTCTGTGTATATGCCAAAAGAGGGCGCCAGACCTTTTTACAGATGGTTGTGAGCCACCATGTGGTTGCTGGGAATTGAACTCAGGACCTTTGGAAGAGCAGGCAGTGCTCTTAACCACTGAGCCATCTCTCCAGCCCAGTTTCAGTTGTTTTTAAAATTGCTTTATAATTGGTTTCTATGTACATGTGTATGTGTGTGGGGCACATGTAGAGGCCAGAGGACAACTTTGTTTGCCCTTCCTTCTCATGCCGGTCCTTCCGTGGGACTTAGGTCATCTGGGTGGTGTTCAGTGTCTTCGCCAGCTAAGCTGTCTCACTGGCCCATGTTTCAGTTCTTAATTCTGTCCAGTCTGTCACTCCAGTCTCTCTTGACCTACTTTATGTGCCTATCATGGGATTTCTAGCGTGTTTAGTCACTCTTCCTTAGTTACAGAGGCAGCTTCCCAGTCAAGCTTCAGTTTTCCCCCAACCTTACCTTTTTTGCTTTTTTTTTTCTGACCTTCATATTTATTCATTTACTTTCCCTTTTTGCATGTGTATCTGTGGAGTGCATACATGTATGTAGTATGTTTTGATATGTGTGTTTGCATACATGAAGAGGTGTGAGATCAATATTGAAAATCTTTCTTCATTGCTTTGCTACCCTCTTTTTTTTGTTTGTTTGTTTTTTTGTTTTTTTGATACAGGGTCTCTCTGTGTAACAGCTCTGGCTGTCCTAGAACTCACTGTTAGACCAGGCTGGCCTTAACCTCACAGAGATCCTCCTCCTTCTGCCTCCTTCTGCCTCCATCTGCCTCCCGAGTGCTGGGACTAAAGGAGTGCGTCACCACTGCCTGGCTTTTTCCTACTTGTTCTTTGAATCAGGATATCTCAGTCAAATCCGGTGCTCGGTAGCAAGGCTAGTTTTTTTTTTTTTTAATATTTTATTTATTTATTATGTATACAGTGTTCTGTCTGTGTGTATGCCTGCAGGCCACAAGAGGGCACCAGACCCCATTACGGATGGTTGTGAGCCACCATGTGGTTGCTGGGAACTGAACTCAGGACCTTTGGAAGAGCAGGCAATGCTCTTAACCACTGAGCCATCTCTCCAGCCCAACAAGGCTAGTCTTGCTGACCAGCTTACTCAGGGTCCTCTGTCTCTACTTGCTGAGGCTGGAACTATGGGCAAGCTGGCATGCCAACCTGGGTTCTACCGACCTGAACACCAGTCCTCTTGATGATATGGCAAGCACTTTAACTTGCTCTCCCTCCCCCTTTACCCTCATGCTTTAATCAAACTGAAATATGTTTGCTTCTGTCTCAAGGTCAAATTCCTATCCTTACTTCCAAACCTTTATGAAATGCTGTGTGTTTTATGAACTTTTTTTTATGATTTTACTCTCTATAACATTATACCTAGTATGGCAGTTATCAAAACAAATGAAAAGCAACCCCCCCCCCCAAATAAGACTATTACAGGGCACCTGGATTGACTGCTTCATCTTTCTGCTCGTGGCATGTCTACCAAGACAAGTAATTCTCCACCCACTGCCTACTAAACCCTAACTTTAATTTTGGCCTGACTTAGTTAAATCTGAGTTTGTAGATCCATTTTAGAATCCATGGCTGTCATATTGTCTTGTCCCACCTAGGAAGTCTTTAACAGTTTTTACCTTGATTTCCTTAAATTTATAACCTTGATCATGAGTTGGGTATCTTTTTCCAAGAGCCTCTCCAAAGAAGGAAATCCTTGTCTGGCATAAGAGGATAGTGCCTCCTATTTTCTTCTTAGTTTCTGAACTTGCAAGTGAGTCCAGAGCTTCTTAGAGCTTGAGCCTTTGGATGCTCTATGCCATTTTTAGGGAGGTAAAATGGAAGTTCTATGTAGCCAGGATGCTACATAAAAGCCAGTGAACAAGACAGGCAATACTTTTCTTAAGGGATTGTATTCAGTGTTTACCTAAATGTATTCTAAAGAGCACATGTCCAGTCGACAGCTATCTTGAAAGTCTCGTGTACCAAAGACTCATAACAGCAATGGGTATCATTGATTGTATACTTAACTTTGTGCATTATATATTAATTTTCACCTTTAATTTAAATTTCCATATCCCCAAAATACCAAGAAACGTTAATTTAGCCAGGCTGTAAAATTATCTTACAATATATAAATTTGTAAATTTAGGTTTAACCCTAAATTTTATATTCCTACTTTGGAGATGACTCTTATGTAGATTCCTATGAAATTAGTTATCTGAAACACACTCAAAGAATACACTTCTTCCCAGGAAAAACTCAGTAACCTAAATGGATTTTTTTTAAATATTTATTTATTTATTATGGACACAATATTCTGTCTGTGTGTATGCCTGCAGGCCAGAAGAGGGCACCAGACCTCATTACAGATGGTTGTGAGCCACCATGTGGTTGCCGGGAATTGAACTCAGGACCTTTGGAAGAGCAGGCAATGCTCTTAACCACTGAGCCATCTCTCCAGCCCAACCTAAATGGATTTTATTTTATGTGTATGTGTGCTATCTTGAGTAGGTTTGTGCAGATAAGTGTAATGCCCTGTTGAGGTCAGAAGAAGGCATCATATCCCCTGGGGCTGGAGTTACAGGCAGTTGTTAGCTGTCTGATGTGGGTGCTGGGAACCGAACTCAGGTCCTCTGCCAGAGCAGCAAATGCGCCTAACCACTGAGCCATTTCTCCAGACCTTCAACCTGAATGCTGAGGTGTGAATTCCTCTTAAGCGTTTTAGTAATCAACATACTGTTAGCAACAATCCTTTCCTAGTAGCATGGAACTACATACTACATACATACACATGTATGTAGACACTGAACCAAATTGCTTTGCTTGGGTACAAGATTGCTTGAGGCTATGAATCTGAAATTTAAAATCACCAAATAATAACGCTAGTTGCATTGCTAAATCATTTTTGTGTGATATTTTTATTATATTCTGACATATAAAACTTGCTTGGAGTCAGAGGGCAGAGCTAGCCACTAGCTGACCTAAATTAATCATAGAAGTTTGGAGAACTGTAGACAGAGAGGAGCCAGGAAGTAGAAAGGCGGGGCAGACCTAGGAATGATAGAGGTAGGAAGTGACTGGTGGCTGTTTCTGCTTCTCTGACTCCAAGCAAGCTTTATTTGTCAGAACACAATCAAAATATCACACAACGTGAGAGAGATTTACTAACTGCTAGTTTTGTCAGTAGATCAAGGAATAATCTATTAGCCACTTCCTTTCTTGTTTTTGTTAGTGCTGGGACATGCACAGAGGACCATGGTCATTCTAGGCAAATACTTGACTACTGAGACCTCAGCTACTGTTGGCCATTTCTAATGTATAGAGGACAGGCAGATTTGAGTTTGAAGAGAAGAAAGTGGTTCCTTACTAGAAGAGATACATCTTCAGTCCACCAGGAATCTCTTGGCTCCAGCCAGTTGCCTAGAGAATAGGGAACTTCACATGCTGGCAACATAGTTAAAGTGGAGTCAGAGAAGCCTTGATTTCAGTCCTGAAATAGTTTCAATTTTAGATCCTTGGTTCCCTCAGATTTAGACCATTTGTATAGCATATGGTTATAGTAAGGGTAAGTGTAACTTTAGAAAATGTATAGCTCATATCTTGCTTTCTCTTAGTGGTTATTAGTTTACAAGAACTCCGTATACTTTTAAAAGGTCACTTAGGGGCTGGAGAGATGGTTCTTTGGTTAAGAGGATTGGCTGCTTTTTCAGGGGACCCAGGGTTCAATTCCCTGCACCCACACGGCAACTCACAACCATCTGTAACTCCAATATCAAATACTTTCTTCTGACCTTTGCAGCATCCTACATACATGTGATGTGGTACACATACAAACACATAAGAAAACACTCATGTACATGAAATAATAAGCAAATAGTTTCTAAAATGCTTCTTAACCAAAAAATGAATTCATATTAAAGTCTGTGCCATTCTGGAAAAGAAAAGAAAAGAAAAGAAAAGAAAAGAAAAGAAAAGAAAAGAAAAGAAAGTGCATAGCAGAGAGATGCATTTAGGTGCGTAAAGTGCTAGTAGTTTCAAAGCCAGTCAGCTTTAAGTGGCATTTGATGAGGATGAGCGCAAGGTTGAGTCTAATTCCATGGCTAACCTGTTACCTAGTACCAGCAGAAATGGGCACAGAGTAAGCCAAAGCCCCAGAGCACCCACTGGTAACCAACACAGTGCATTATTCCTATGCCCCCGGAAGTTGAAGAATGAGGAACATGTTCTGGGAGCTGTGGGTGGGCAGTAGCCAAGCTGGGTGTGGTGGTACCTACCTATAATCCCAGCACCGAGAAGATCTTGAGTTTGAGAACAGAGTGGACTACATGGTGAGACTCTGTCTTTCAAAAAAGAGGCAGGGGAAAGAGCATCGTTCCTCATCAACTCTTCATAGAGCATTCATTAGGGCTGCACACTTGACTGGGCAATCAGGACCACACAGATGTGTGAGCGCAGCCTCAGAGGACCCTAGCACTAATTGAGGGAAGTAGGTGTGTGGCTGGTAAGTGAACCAGGGAGCCACAGGATCGTCATAGGGAATATTTGGGGTTGGGGAGTCATGGACGGAGAAGAATGTGCTGATGACATGACTCAGTCAGGAAAGCATTTCTTTACAAGACAAATTGCTTTGTCTTGTGTGTAGCATTTAATTAAATTGGCTTTATTAACCCCAGCATAGTGCATGCATGCATTCCATAGCCATTTTGTAGGGTGGTTTACTTATTCTGTATTTGTTCACTAAGCACCCATATGAAAGAGTACACAGACACCACGCTTCATTAGCTGAAGGTTCCTAAGTAGCTGTAAAGCCCTGTGTGGAGTGGGCTCTATAGCGTAGGGCAAGTCACAGCGCTTACCTTTTGTACCTGGACTAAGCCTGGTAGGGCACCTGGAGCATCCTGGGAGCACAAGAGAATTTGCCTACCTTTCCAGAAAGAGTTCTGGCTCTTTCGATGAGGTTCTCAGAGCCTTCTATTGTCTGAGGATCAGTTAGAGCCATGGTTCTCAACCTTCCTAATGCTGCAACCTTTTAATACAGTTCCTTATGGCGTGGTGACTCCCAAACATAAAATTATTTTCGTTGCCACTTTATAATTGTAATTTTTCTACTGTTATGAGTCATAATGTAAATATGTTTTCTGATAGTCTTAGGTGACCCCTGTAAAAGGACCATTTGACCTCAAAGGGGTCAAGATCCACCAGTTGAGAACCACTGGGCTAGAGGGTTAGAGGGTTTGACCTGTGGCCCCAGGGCTATGTAGAATACAGAACTCTTATCAAGGCCAAGGACTGGGGTGGTGGTGGTGCACACCTTTAATCCCAGCACTTGGGTGGCAGGCAGATGCATCTCTATGAGTTCGAGGCTAGCCTGGTCTATAGAATGAGTTCTAGCACTGCCAAGGTTACAAAACAAAACAAAATGCCAAGGACTGATCATTTGCTGGGTTCTATTCTTTCTTCTCCTCCTGGGAGTTAATTGGGGTTGTCTCTAGTTCTCTCCATCAGTAGAGATGAGTACTTTAGAATAATAGATGGTAACTCTTCCTGGAAATTGACTGATCTGCTTATTAGTATCTATGAAATGAAAATTGGCTCAAATTGAAATTCCAAATATGTATGTGCTTTGAAAAGTTCAATCCACAAATTCTGCTGCTACGATTGTTAGTTTTTTAATAATAAAGCAGGTCCTTGTATCATGAAAGAGGCAAAGAAATTTACAAACTCTAAAAGCTCTCTTTCTGCCCCTGCTGGCACACGTTAGTGATTTGATGAGGGCTGTAGTGCCTAAAATAGACTCGCTGACAGCTGATATGGGTCAGAATCCATCACTCCAACTGACCCGTGGCAGCTATATGTCAGGGTGCCTGGGCTTAGCTGACTCACCCTGGCAGTGAGGATGAGCTGGGATGCTGCAGCTTGCTGTGGAGAGAGAGCATTCCGAATAGTTCACACTATTGCTTTTCTGTTTCATGTAAAGGACTGTAGGCTTGGGGAAGAAAAATGCTCTTTTCTCAAAGAATCTGAGTAGGATTTGAAGGGTATGGAATAGAACAAACAGGATATCAGAAAGGGGGTTAGAGTAGGCAGGTTCTCAGCTCTGAGAGGAGCTTTATAAGAAAGAGAACTAATAGCCGGCTGGTTGGTGATGGGAAAATATTGGCTCAGATGCCTGCACTGACATCAGATTGCAGTGTTTGTTGAGTTTTAAAATTGCCTTGGAATAGACACATGGGAACAAGACACCTTGCAGTAGGATTTTCGAGTGGGGGGGGCATAACCAGAAGGATGGAATATAGAGCAAGGTGTTCCAAATGAGTGCCCACAAGGTTATTTGATCTATGAATATCAAAATGCTTAGTCTAAATAGAGAATCCTAAAATTGTAGGAAGGCTAAGTGATGTTTAAAACAAAACAAAAAAACTTGAAGTCCTTTAGTCTCTTTTATTCCTTCCTTCCTTTCTTCCCTTCTTTCCTTTCTTCTCTCCCTTCCTCCTTCCCTCCCTCCCTCCCTCTTTCCTTCCTTTTTTTTCTTTTTACACAGGGTCCCTATGTATAGCCCTAATTGTCTTGGAACTCTATGTGGATCACCAGGCTGGCCTTGAACTCACAGAGCTTTGTCTGCCTCCCAAGTGCTAGGATTAAAGGCATGTGCCAGTATGCAAGGCCATTGTGTTTTCTTTTGTTCTGTAATTAAAAATAGAACAAAAATACATGTTTACATTTTAATTTGGAAGGTTTGTTAAATTTCATTAAAATCTTTTAGCCAGTGACTTTTAGCATATGTCCTTCAGTCCAAAGAAATGATCCATTTGTTTCTTAATGTTTTCTTAGTAGTTGACCTGATTTTATTTCTACTAATCACCTTTATCTTTATGTGAATGAAATTTTAGTTTTAAATTTAAATCCATATTTAGTATTTTATTCTTTATTGGTAGCAAAAACAACCAAAGTGATTTGGTAACATATATTTGATGAAATTTAGTCTGAGGACTTTTAATTTTTTTGGACAGTTGTCTAATATTTAAATGTATTAACTAATTTACTATATCACATTTATGATTTTTGTTGTTGTTGTTTTTCGAGACGGTATTTCTGTAGTCTCGGAGCCTGTCCTGGAACTCGCTCTGTAGACTAGGCTGGCCTTGAACTCACAGAGATCCGCCAGTCTCTGCCTCCCTGAGTGCTGGGATTAAAGGCGCCACCACCACCCGGCTTTAAATTTACTCTTATCTATTTGAAGTTGATTTCTGTAGAGGTAACCTTTACAAAGCAATAACAGGAAATAAGGAAAATGCCTTGGCTCTCAGATCTTTTCAGCCATGTTCTGGCCAGTCAGTCATCCAGGGTACTTTATGGTAGACTTTGCAGCAAGGCAGTTTTGTCCAAATATGAACGGTAGTAGGTATTATGTTAAAAAAAATTGCATAGAAGCTGGGCGGTGGTGGTGCATGCCTTTAATCCCAGCACTCAGGAGGCAGAGGCAGGTGGATCTCTGTGAGTTCAAGGCCAGCCTAGTCTACAGAGCTAGTTCCAGGACAGGAACCAAAAAGCTACGGAGAAACCCTGTCTCGAAAATTCAAAAATAAATAAATAAATAAATAAATAATTGCATAGAAAAACTTTTGACATGTTGTGTTTAACAGTGTTGAGCAGGTTTCTTTCCTGTAGATTTCCTTCGAGTTTTTATTTAAGTGCATCTGTGAATGCCCTGAAACTCCAAGGAGCAGATAATCTACAGCTTTCCCCGAATAGCAGTGGTCTGACACCGCAGCCCTGAAGACTTACATTCTGCACTACACATTGTGAGACCTCAGAAGGGGAATTTGTGCTTTCACCACTGACTATGGGTTTTATTAGTGGTGCATTCCCCGCGACTTATTGAACACTGGTGTTCAAAGTTATTATGTAGCATAAATAAATGTTTATACCAGCAAGATTTGTGTAAAATACTACTGATTCAGAAGATAATAATTTAGAATACACATAATTCAGCCAAACGTAGATTTCATGGTCCTCAGGAGTGCCTTCCTAGGAATGCATGATTCAAACATGAAACCGAAACAGAGCAAGCTGTGCTTTTTCTCTCATAAGTGCTCATTGAAGCATTGTCGCTTGCAGGGAGGCACAAGTCTGTGAAAGTGGCTTGTATCTCAGAGAGAGCAGCCATTGTGAGAGGGAAGTCTGTGCTGCTGGGGAGAGTGTGCTGACGTAGGTCTATGCCAGCATTGCATAGTTCTGTGGAGGTGCCAGTTCTGTGCAACTGCTCTCCTGGCAGCAGCTGGGAAATGTAGGTTTCATGAATAGGGCTGATCAGCACCCTGTCCTAAGCCTTCTTCCTGTGTTTTTACCTAAGCTGTAATGCCAAGAATAGAGCAAAGGAATGGTGTTGTGTGTGAGATGATGAAGTGGGGGTGTGATGGGGGAAGGAAGGCCATCATCAGTGATGAAAGCTCTCACAGGAAGGTCCCAGGTCTTCGGCAGCGTTCCTTTGAACAGCTATAGCATGCAGCAATTACAGAGTCTGTAATATGTTTCCTGTAATTTTGATGAAATGAAACCAGATCTCTATGGAAACCACATGGGAATTATTTTCATTTTGAATCAAAGTGATGTATTTCCAGTTGGAGTCAGGGGTACACAACTCTGTAGTCTCTGCTACCTGGGGGTGGAGGGTTGAGGCTGGAGGATTATTTGAGTCCAGGAGTTCTTGAGACCAGCCTGAGCAACATATCGAGACAGCAACTGAAGCAAAAAGAGGGTGGGGGCTAGTGACCTTGACCAAAGTCAGCTGGCAGAGTGGGTGTCCTAACAGCTGCGCAGGTTAGGAGAGGATTCTGGGCAGAAGACCAATCCCCTTTCTTTAACTGGTAACACTAGGTCTTTATCCCTACAATATCAGGAAATTCTTGTGTTTGTAATTAAAAATTAATGATCTACCCTCACGAAGGGTGAAGTCACCTTGTGGGACTCCCCAGGGATTAGTCGGTTAGCCATGCTGACCATATTTAACAGAAAAGAAGCTTTTGTGACATGAAGATGGATCAGGTTTCAGAGTGGTGATGGGATTGCTAATGGGTCCGTGTTTTCAGAGTCTAAGGAAGAGATTTCATTGCTAACAGGCCCCTGTTTTCAGAGTCTAAGGAAGAGATTGAATTTTTTTTTTTTGTGGTTTCTAGCTGACTAGTGAGAGCACCCGTGTTTAAAAAAAGAAAAGAAAAGAAAAAATTAAAAAAAAAACTCTTCTAAAAAAATTGCCTGGGGGCTGGAGAGATGGCTCAGAGGTTAAGAGCATTGCCTGCTCTTCCGAAGGTCCTGAGTTCAATTCCCAGCAACCACATGGTGGCTCACAACCATCTGTAATGAGATCTGGCGCCCTCTTCTGGCCTTCAGGCATACAGACAGGATATTGTATACATACATACATACATACATACATACATACATACATACATACATACATAAATAAATAAATATTTTTAAAAAATTGCCTGGGTAAACTTGGTAGCAGTTTTAAGGGCTGTGCAGGCTGTGCATTTTAAGGAGCAGCGCCAGTTTTAAAGGAGCTGGAGGTGGACAGAGGCAGAGTTGGCAAGAGCGGAGTGCCAGGTGCGCTGAGCCAGGCCACAGAGACCGGAAATGAATTCCGTGGATACTAACGTACGGAAATTCACCTGTTCTGTGTCCTGCCTCAATCTGGGAGGGCCAGAGGACGGGCATATTTATTCCTTAAGGACAGACAGGTGCCATTTCCCAGCTGGTTCTCGGTGGCCACCCTCTTGCCAGACTGGTTGCTTTGGGGGAGCAGAGTGTCACCCTTAGCTTTTAGGGTGGAAACAGTAGCCTTGCTTTTGATTTGTCCATTTGTTTTTAAGCTATTATTTGTAATCCTGTTGTGATTAAAAGGAATTTGTTTTAGGGGTAAACTGATAAGGTATTTAATTTTTTAGTGTATGATAAAATAGTACAAACCATGGGCATAAAATTAAGAATCCAAATTTTAAAAAATGTAGGCAGGCGATAAGGTGGCGCAGTAGGTAAAGTTGTTTGCTGCCTGACAGTGCCACTGCCTGATGGTCTGTGGGATCCTCAGGAGAGAACTGACTGTAGACATTGTTCTCTGACGTCTGCTCATTCGGCATGTATGCCTATGCATATACACACAAACACCGCACACACAAACATGCATCCTCTAAGAAGAAAATTGTTAGGAAGTTTAGAACCAAAGTAAGTTGTAAAGGTTTCTTTTTATATTCCTTGAAGTCTTATGGACTGGTGGAATAGCACAGCAGTTAAAGGTGCTCACTACCATACCTACTGACCTCAGTTCAAATCCTAGAACTGACGTAATAAAGGAAGAGAACCAACTCGGGCAACAAGCATGGCTCTCTTTCCCCTGCCCCACCCAGCCCCTTGTCTGTCTCTCTGCCTTTCCCTGTATATCTCTGTCTTTCTCTCTTGCATGCACACACACACACTAAATTTGCCTTTGTCTTATCAACCTTGTGTAGGAAAATCAGTTTACTAATTAGACACTTCTCTAAGTGTCAGTACTTGGGATCTCTGTGATTGGTGGCTAACTTGAGTGTTAACCTGTGTTATGTCATAGAGTTTGAAAGGAAAATATTTTAACTTGGGGCGGTGATGAAAATTCGAAATCCAGGCAAATAGGTAATTCTTAGAAAATATTCTTAATTTTCTGTTCCTTGTAGATGGATTCATTACAAAAAACTAAATGGTGTACTGTGACAGGTTTCCTACAGTGTGTGCTGTGTTTAAATGAACTGGATTCAAAACCCAGGATTTGTCAGAGGCTGCCTTTTAATGACACAGGTGGTTTGTGCATAGTGTCTTAAGTGTTGAGTTAGCCTCCCCAAGACCGAGAGGCACCTGATGCAGATCGGGTTTAGTAATTAACCTGATTTCGTTTGGGACTTGGATGTCATAAAATGCACAAACGTTGGGTTTATCTGAGTCATCTTATTCTCATTTGGGGTTGATGGAAATGAAGTAAGGACCAAGTAAACAACTTTTTTTCAGGTGCAAATTCGACCGTGGAACCTAAGTGACAGTGACTTTGTAATGGATGGTTCTCAGCCTTTGGACCCCAGAAAAACTATCTTTGTTGGGGGAGTTCCACGACCCCTTCGAGCTGGTGAGTGGAAATAGTAATGCCACAACAAAAGGGATGACAACAAAACCCAATGTGTTCTCTCTGTCTGGGTCTCCAGTCAGACGGGCACAGCCTCTGAAAGGAAGTCTGCCATGTCGGTTTCACTGAGCTGACTTTTCTATGGTTAAGAATTTTCCCCAAAATGCTGTATATCCTTTTGATGCAAGAGTCCATTTCACTAAACCGTTTTGTGGAAAGGATGAGCTCTATTCAGTTCTTTCCTATTTACCTGCACATTAAAATAATAATATCTGGCAGTGTGCATGCTCATGCAAGTTGGTGTTGCAGTTATCATCAGAGATCTGTCCAGCGCACGGGGAGCTCGGCCATTGAGAAGTCAAACTACTGCTGGGAATTATACCTGGGAATTATACTAGACCCCTGGGCCTCCCCCAGCAAGGCAGGATCTAATTAGTTTTAATGATTTCCAGAAATAAAAATTTCCAGAAATGACATATTGAGGCATTTTTAAAATTATGACTTTATCAAAACTTCCCCATTCTGTGTAGTGGTTTTTTGGTGTGGTACTGGGCCTTTAACCCAGGACCTCACACGTTCTAGACCAAGCACTCATATCCTCCTCACTTGCTTTCTACTGTTATTTTGAGACAGTCTCCCAAAGTTGCCAGACTGGCCTGGGACTCACTGTGTAGACCAAGCAGGCCTTAGACTCCTCCTGCCTCAGCCTGTCAAGTAGCTGAGACTGCAGGCCCACACCTGGCCTACCTCCGTTGTTGCTGTTGTTTGTTGTTGCTGTTGTTTTAATTTGTTTCCAAGGATGAAACATTCATGCAGCCGAGGGTAAACCGAGTCATAATGAACTAGAGACTTGAAGTGGCGTTGAACTGATGCCTCTACGTGTAAACCCGGAGACAAGCCAGGAGCAGTGACACTCGCCTGTAAGCTGAGCACTCCAGAGGCTGACACATGATGATTTCAAGTCTGAGTTTTACCTGAGCTACTTACTGAATAAGACAAGGCCAGGCTGGACTATGTAGAAATCTCAACATAATTTGAATTCTTACTCCAGTCTACACACACACACAGACACACACACAGAGACATACACATACACTACACATGCACGCACACGCACAGTCTACACACACACACACCCCAACCACACAAGCCCTTTAGAACTCTAGAAGAAGTTAATGGCTTGTAACTTGTAACTCTAGCACGGAGAGGTTGAAGCAGAAGGGGTCTTGAGTTTTGGGCTAACTTACTTAGGGAGCCCCTGTCTCAAAAAACAAATGGGATATGATCATAATTCTGTTTTAAAGAACTTTAAAAAATATTGTGATTATGTTAATTTTATACTATGTCTAAAAATCAGAGCTCTCTGGGTTCTCTAATGAAAAACTGAGCCAAAAGAAATCACTTGATAAAATCCAGGAAGGGCCAACTCATTGGGAACAACTCAAGACAAGAGCAGCTGCAGCATTTTGGTCCTCAGTTATATGTGTGTTTAGGAACAGGCAATGTGAGGGGGTGCTGTAGAACACGCATGACTCTTCTGACTGTCGATGTGCAAGGCTGGAGAAGAAGAACCTCACTGAGAGTTTCACTGCACACAAATTCTACAGCTGGATAATCACTGCTATACCTTGCAACTAACTGCACAATACAATGGAAGCTGTTTTAAGATTTGACCCTGGCCCTTTACTTTTCCATATGAAGAACCTTTACAAGTCCTAAAGCTGGATATAGTGGCATACACCTGCAAGCCCAGGCAGAGAAAGGTGGATCTCTTGAGTTCCAGGTCAACTTGTCTACATAGTTTCAGGTCAGGCAGAACCACACAGTGCCCACAACCACAACTGATTTTAACTTGTCAGGTCTTGATTTTAAGTCAGAGGAACTGTAGTTAATAAGCTACATTGAACTCAATGTTGAGCTTCAGCAAGATGCTGCAAGTTCTAGAATCAGACAAAAATGATACTAGGTTATAAAGCTGGGCATTGGGCACACAGCTGTCGTCCCTGTACTTGGAAGAAGAAGGCAGGTGCATCAAGAGTTCAGTGTTATTCGTAGCTGCTTAACGAGTTCAAGGCATCCCTTCAGTACATAAGATTCTTGTCTCAAAATGCCAAAAAAAAAAATAAAAATAAGTATTTTTAAAAAGTATATTCAGTTATCTAATCAGAAATAGGATATGTGTTCTATTTAGAGAATATACCTAATATGTCTTGGGTTTTTTTTAAGTTAGCTGTTTTTGTCTTAAAATTGGTTTGTTTTGGCACATATGTAGTAGAGGCTTAGTAAGGTCTACTTACTTCAGGTCTACTGGTCTACTTGCCATGTTACTTCCAGCCCAGTTGCCAGCATTTCTAGAATGCAGCTGGTGCCTAGTGTCTAGGAAGCCCATTATTAAATAAATCAGCAAGGGCATGCCGCACTGAGCTGAGTGAACATCTCACCATCCTGTTAAACAGATCATTTTCTATAGAGAACCAAAGCTTCAGAACAGGACACAAGGAATGTATTGATAGTTGAAGACTAAATTATATTATTTTTGTTTGTTTGTTTTTTGTTTTTGTTTTTCCAAGATAGGGTTTCTCTGTGGCTTTGGAACCTGTCCTGGAACTAGCTCTGTAGACCAGGCTGGTCTCAAACTCACAGAGGTCCACCTCTGCCTCCCGAGTGCTGGGATTAAAGGCATGCACCACCATCGCCCAGCTTAAATTATATTCTTTAACATGATTCTGTATTTTGCTCTTGAAATATTACAGAGCATTTTTCAAAATATTTTTAAATTTCTGTATGCCTGCAAGAGTTCATGTGTATCACGTGCTGGCTGATGTCTGTGGAAGACAGGGAACTTTGGATTCCCAGAACTGGACTTACAGGTGCTTGTGAGCCATATGACGTGGGTGCTGGGAAAGCAAACCTGGGGCCTGCAAAAGCAGCAAATGCTCTTAACTACTGAGCGATGGCTCCAGCTGAAGACTGGCTTTCTTTATCAGGTGTCTCAGTGCAGGGTCTTCCTTGGGCCTCACTTAGTAGGTAAAGCTTTGGGTTTTAGGAAATATTTTTTTTTCTTTCCCTTTATCTTGGCCAAAACTGTTGTGATTGGAAGACTGGAATGTTACCATCTATGTTATTCCTATAAATCTTTTGAGGGTTTTGTTTTGTTTTGTTTTACTTTTGACATTGTAAGATAGGGACTATCATAATATTTATTCTAAATGTAGCCCTTATCCATCTGAATAGAAATATCTTGAAAGAAGCAAGTATCATCCTAACTGAGCTTATAGTGTCTATTGAATTAAATATTTTTACGCTTTGACAAAACTTTTTGTTTTTTGAGACAGGGTCTCACTATGGAACCCAAACTGTCATCAGACTCATAATCCTCCTGCCAGACATGACCCAACATACCCAGATCAAAGCTCCTTTTTAAAATTCAGGCTGGCAGGGGAAATCATGGGCCTAGAGAAATTAACTTGAGGGTGAGGAGAAAGAAGTCAGGGGATCTAGTGAAAAGTGGAACCCGATGAGTTGTGGGTCGAGGTCGGGTAACGCACATTGCTGTCTGTCTCTGGTCCCCTTTTCCATCCTGTGATTTCCTGTGATTAACAGCAGCAAGCTAAGGATGGTCTGTCCTAAATCTGGTGTTTCTCAGAGCACCCCATTTCCCTTGGGGGGACGACACTGTAAGTAGACTCACCCTGCCCCCATGTGGCTAAAGTCTGCACATTCCTTTGAGACCCACTGAAGAACTAGGCCGTTTATCTGCTTCTCTGTGAGTTACTGAGACAATCGCATGCTGACCTTTTTCCAAGTGGTAACGAGCAACATAGTATTCCGAATCCCCACACAGAAGCCCTTCTATGTATCCCTGTGGCGCTGGGACCTCTCCAAGATGCACCCTTCTTCCCTCTGACAATAAATCAGTGTCAGGCAGGGGCTATGAGGAGACCGAGAAGAGACTGGAATGCCTGGTTTCGCAGTGCTCTCTACTTCCTTTGCTTGAGTGTTCCTTCCACTCCATCTTCTTGATTTGGGTGTCTTGGTTGTGCCTAAGTTTTGGAATCTCTTCTTCCCAAATCAATAGACTTTAGACCCACACTCTTCATTTGACGACTTCCTTCCAACATTTGCTCAGACCAGGCCTTTCAGAGCAGCTTCACCTTGAGAGACTGAGGTCTTGAGCTCCTAGAGTCATTGTTTCTCTGTTGTTGGGTCTTTGATTTTTCTTAACCATTGCTCTGCTAAGTCTTTCTTTTTCTCCCCATTAATCCTGAAGTTTCATTCTCTTCCTGCTCCCCACCCCTGTTGCTCTATGATGGCTTTTACGTCAAGGTAAAAATCCATTATGGTGTAAGAAATTTAATCCATGGCACGATGCATGCCAAGCATGTTATTTATCGTTGAGCTTCAAGTCCAGCCCTGGGAGGTAGACTTCTGAATGATATATACCATATGGAGAGAATATATATCTCACGACTTCTCAGGATCATTATTCCAGGCATTTTGTCCAAATATTCTGATAGTGCATATGAACTGGGGGTCACACCCTCATTTGCAGTTAGGAAATGGTCTTGGAACCATATCCCTTTCTGTTCTGTGAGATGGTAGACAGCCAAAGTGACGGTGTGTCGTTTCTCAGCAGCAGACACTTTCTCATCCAGTCCCAACGTTCACGATGAGGTGACCCAAGTAAACACCAGGTTTGACATGCTTGTAGGGAAAAGGACTTTATAATGTTTAATGTGTGTTCCACCCTCTTCCTCCCAGACGAACCTTTGCCCATAGGTGTTGTCAAACATTGTCATATCCATGACAGACTGAGCCAGCATAAAGCCATAGTTAGGCTGGGATGAATTAATGTTTATAGAGCAGCACCCAAGCCAGCTTAATTTAAAGCAAAGATTTATGAGCAGGAAGAAAAAACCCTGAACAGTCAAGTGCCACTGTGTACTCAGCAGTGTGCTTAGAGCTGCTCACTCATGCTTAGTCTTTATGCTAACCTTGTGAGGTTGTCCGCAGAAGACTTTGTGTTTTCCGTGAGGAGGCAGTAAGTGAAAACAGCAACAAGTCCCCAGTCTCCGTGGTTCAGCTCTAGGCTCTGTGTATCGATGGAAGCTGTTTTGTCCAGTGGAGACCTAGGATATTGTCTCAGTAAAAGAGCAACTTGGTAGCAGTTTGATTTAATGAACTTAAATAAATGCTCCCCTTCTGACTTAGTGTTCCGTGCCATCATTTAAAAATGTCCTAAGCCTCATCTGACACAGAATGGAAGTGTGTGCAGCCTCCTTTTGAACCCTTGTGAGCCAGCTTAACAATTGTGGGAGGTGGGAGACCTAGAAAGTCCACCTGCCCTCGCCGTCCGAGGGGCCTCCTGCTTTTCCTGTCACTTTTCGTTTGTTTCCAAAGAGAAGAAATAGGACTTGTAGATCTCAATTTAGAATCTATAAAGATGAATGTGGTGATATTTCTCTTCGAAATCCTCATTCCTCTGCCTCCTTACTTGTCTCCCAGTGTCCCAGACTTAGACATTGCCTTCAGGCTGGCTTTAAACAAGCCAGTAATTAAACAAGAGGAGTAGAATGGGGAAATCAAGATTTTCTCTCTGAACTGAAGTCCTTTTCACAGCTGAAGAATCAGGAGCAGGTCCAAGAAACCATAATGGGGTTCAGCTTCAGCTTCAGAGGTGTAGTCAGCACAAGACAGAATACATGAAATGCTGTATGCTCCCAAGGCTGCCTTCTTCTTGCTCCCTCTCTGCTGTGAGACTCTGTGGAGCTCCCACACAGGAGCCGGCAAGGGAACAGGACTCAGAGGAGGCTTTGCTGCTACTGTGGAAGCCCATCATGAAGTGATTTGGTTTAGGAGTGCAGAGCACACAGTCTAAACTGCAGCATGCCCTCACAGAGCTCCGACTCCTGCCAGCTTCTTACTTCTGTGCTGACTAGACAGACCCGAGGACACTGGGAGTGACCAGAAGTGGTTTTGAGGCACGTCCTGTAGACTCTTCTTTGTTGCCTGCATGAACTCCATGTGGACTCCAAATTCCTCTTCTGTGTGCCTGGTCCTCGAACCCCTGTCTTCCTTGGGTTAAGTTTCTTACTGTGCTCCATGGAGTTCCCCTTCCCATTCTCTACAGAGAGAGGTTTAGACTGAGGTTCACTGTCATCATAGGCTGGCTTATTCAATAGGACATAGACTTGATTAGGACTCAGATTTCACAGCAAGACCATGGATTCATGTCTGCAGAGATAGATGAATCCATGAAGATTTATCTGTCCAGACAAGTACTGGCTGTCTTGATTTTCTCTCTCCCTTCTAGGAAGTCTAAATGATAGCCCGTTTCTTTCATTCCTGCTTTCCTCCCATCAGAAGAAGGGGCATGCACAAGACATCGTTGTGTTCACTTTAGAGAGTTCTAAACCTGGTCTCTAAAGGTAGCTGTGTATCGCAACATTTGCCAGTAAACTTACATCTTCTATTTAAAAAATAGAAAAACTTGGTGCTGTGAGATGGTTCAGCAGTTAAGAGCACGTGATGTTCATGAGAACCGGAGTTCAAATCCCAGCGCCCACATTGGGTGGTTCACGAATGCTTATTAACTTTAGATCCAAGGGTTCCAGCCCCTTCTTCCAGCCTCTGCAGGCACCCGAACACACACAAATAAAAACAAATACTAAAAACTGGGGAGCTCTCAGATTCTTCAGATTCTCAGTCTTGATTTTTCCCTGCTTCCCTTAGTTGCCCATCATCTAGTAACGGATGGACGAAGTTTGTTTCTACTGCTGTCTTTATAGCATTAAAAGTATTGAAAAAGGGTTACTTATGAAAAGTGACTTCTTTTCTCGATATTGGAAACTCTGGTTGGTATTTAAGGGGACTCTCCTAGTGTTTTAACATAGAATGAGTTCAGGAAGAGTACCATAGGAAGACTTAGGCTTGAGGAAATGGTCAACTGTAGACAGTTGTTTGATCGATCGCTTTTGATTTTTTTCTCCAAAGGTGATCATAACGTAGACTTAAAATATAGATTCAGGAGACTGAGGTGTGGCTCGGTTGGTAAAATACTTGCCTAGTATGCACAAGGCCCCGAGTCCAATCCTCAGTGCCACTGAAGCCAGCTGTGGTGGCACAAGCCTGTGATTCCAGGTCTTAAGAGGTAGAGGCAGGATAAGGAATTCAAGGTCATCTTTAGCTACACAGAGTAGCCAGTCTGGGCTACATGAGACAAAAAAATAAATAAATACCCCCCCAAGCTGTGAATTAGATGAAAATTTGTCAGTTTTCTTGAAAAAATTCTTCCTTTAGCCACTTTGGTTTCTCCTAGCCTTTTAACAAATTGCCTTTTACTTGGGTAAAACATTATTGCTCAAATGTCTGGAAACGTTTTGATGTCCAAGAAAATACTATAGGACTGGGGAGAAAACTCAGTCCTAACCCACGTAAGCAAGCTCAGGCAATGTAGTGGATACTTAGGTTCCCAGTGCTGAGAAGGCAGAGGCTGGAGGATCTTTGGGGCTCACTGGCCAGCCAGCCTTGCCTAGCAGGCAAGCTTGAGGGCTCAGCAAGACCCTGTATTAAAACCAAGCTCTTGAGAAACCACACCTGTGACCTCTGTCTTCCACACACACATAAACATACATGTGCATTTCCTATACTAATGAACATGCACACTGTACATACATGCAAAAAATGACTATGTAGCTCATGAAGGAAAATTATATGATTTTCATAAACACATACTTGGATGGGAGTTCCTGCTTTTAGCAGACGTGATTAACTGCCAGTAATGTCAGTCATGATCTAGTCTTTGGCCCAGTGAGAGATTCACAAAGTAATGGAATGTTTTTGCTTATGTAAAAAGACTTCTGGAATGAGGGGATCCCTGAAACTCCTTTGGAGACTGCTGTGGTATAGGGCAGCAATGGAAGCACTCTAGAGCTCCCAGCTTTCAACTACTCTCTTCCTTTGTAATTGAGATACCTTTTTGAGTCCTTATTATGGAAGACAATGCCACTTGGTTTCTTGCCAGCATTCTTTTCCTGGCCACTCACCAGGCCTCGGGAGTGTTTTCTTTCTTTTCCATTCTAGGGCAAACCGGGTCTTTGGAAAATTAGTGTCTAGTTTCCTGGGCCTTGAGATTTCTTATCTTACTAAAAGAAATTCATGAATGGCTATGTTTTCCAGTCCTCCCTTGAGTTCCCTGCTTTCTGTTGAGAATAGCATTGTCCATGTGAGGAGAAGCTTAGGCCATCAAAGGTTGCAGTGGGAGGAACCACTGACCTGACATTCAGGGTCCAGGTGCAGATCTCATTGCGCTGTGCAAGTGATGATATTCAAGTTGCTGCCGGAGACTGCAGCACGGTCCACTTAGCTTTTTAATTATTAGTGCTGCTGGTTATTGGAACTCAATGATCCTGACCGTTTGGGACATTTGGGATGGCTTTCTTGGTCTTCATCGCCCTTTCTCTCGGGCTAGTTATGGCTAGTTTATTTCCTCACTTGAAACTCACTGCTTTGTTATAGGTCGTCCTTCCTTTTTTTTTTTTTTTTTTTAAAAAAGTGAGCATTTAGAAAAGAATCAATATTAGGCAGTCTAGTATAAAAAGAAACTTGAAGTACAAAAATAGCCTTTCTGACGTGGTGCCAGTTTTTCTTATTGCCTTTGCAACTTCACTGTGCCAGAATGAGTAATACTTGGCTTTACATCTATCTGTGGAACTCAGGGGTATCCTAACACACCATTGAGCCCTGCAGAACCCTTGCCTGTCCCCACCAGAGTGTGGTGGTGTTTGTTGCATTGGCTCTGGTTGCTGTCTGTTTTCCCTGTTTTCTTCTTTCTAAATGCCAAATGTAGGTTTTGAAAGAAAATGGGTGTTTAGGTCACTTCCGAGGGGTAGGCCTGAGTCTTTGGACTTAGCGGTGGCCTGAAAGGAATGGCCATAGGCGGAGATGGTGCTTTCAAGTAAACAATTACCTTCAGGCAATTGGCAGCACAGGTAAGTGCCACATGTCTCTCGAGGGTACCCTGACCGATGGTGGGCATACGTTTTTAATATCAGACCCTTGGAATGGTCCGATCCCCAAACTTCACTATAAGCATTTGTAAATATTCCAAATCAAGGCAGGAAACTTGGCAAGCACTGCAGAGCAGACCATTAGCTTAGACCTCTAGCAAGATGCAGGGTGCGCATTTATACAGCTTGGAAACAGCTGCCTGGCTATTCATTGCTGTTACTATTAACTAGTATTACTGAAAATTCTATTTGAGATGCCATGAAGGTTTCTCAGTTGGAATAGAATCTACTCTTCATTATCCTTTTTTGTCAGTACAGGATTTGTATTTGTAAACTTTATTATATCTGTAGATACATCGATCAGCTCTAGGTAGAATAAGGACTTGATTCCAGTTGAGCTCTAATAGGCAGTGAGGCACTGAAGTTTCATTCAGTCTCAAGCTCTGTAAGTAGACATTTCTCCATAACTTGTTAGGTCACCATGAATTGCTTTACCTACCCAGGCCCAGGCCAGTACGGCTAGGTTGTTCACTTAAACAGATTGCTGATACAGTGCTCTTGAGTCATGCCCGCATACCCCTGTGTATACATGTGTAAACTGTTTTGTATTTTCTTTTGAAATATCCAGAGTAGCTCCTCTACTGGAGTTGCAAGACTGTGGATGTTCTTCATAAGCTCTCATATGGTTTTTCTTTTCATGATTAGACTGCATGATCTTCCTTTTCCTGGGTGAGTTGTTCCAAATAGTTATACGTAGACATGTTTATTTTCTTACAGTTGAACTGGCAATGATAATGGACCGTTTGTATGGTGGTGTTTGCTATGCTGGCATTGACACAGATCCAGAGCTGAAGTACCCCAAAGGTGCTGGGCGTGTTGCGTTCTCCAATCAGCAGAGTTACATTGCAGCCATCAGTGCACGCTTTGTGCAACTTCAACACAATGACATTGACAAACGGGTAAGCAGCCACTCCAATGGCATTGCTGTGGGAAAGCAATGAAGCTTGTCTTGTGCAGTCCTGGGCAGGGTAGTATTTTGCGATCATAAGAGAGCAGCTGTATCTGGCACGGCACTAGGCTGCGAGTCCACAGAGCTGACCTGCAGAAGAGAGAATTCTCTGTGTGGTGAAGGTATGACTGAACCCCCTGCCTTACTTCTTTTTCTCCCAGGTGATGAAAACAAACCCACAGAATTTAGTGCCCAAACTAGTAGCGATGCCTTAACAAAGACAAGGGAGCTGGTCACTCCTTTGTCCCAGACGGTGTTCTTAAAGCAAACTTATTTTGACATATTCAGAAGTATACATAAAAAATCGAACTTACCTTTATTTTTTAATTTTGTAACATCGCACTTGGTAGCAATCACAGGAACTAACTACTACTAACTCCCTTCAGCCTCCTCCCTGGCTTCACATAATTTTACTGCTCACGAAACACATGTGTTTATATACATGTTACGTTACCTGCCATTTTGCTCATTGCTACAGCCTCCTTAGGTTCTAGAGGCATTGAGTGAGCTTCCCTTGGTCTAGAGAGAGGGCATGGGGGGTTGAGGGAGTCGGTGTGCTCTGTTGGCTTTGTGAGCAGCTCTCCGCTGTTGGGAAGACTGGGAGAATGGAGGGTGGGAGGAGTAAAGAGACCTAGGTTAAGATTCACAAAGGAGAAGAGCGCCATATCTCGGCTTTCTGCCATGAATTGTACGGTGACTATTCTTGCTTCTAAACAGAGGATGTCCTTGAGGCACGAACTGGATTGGAATTAATGAAGTAGCCTCCTGTTCTGGAGCTTTACCCTCCGTCTGCAGTCCTCCTTGATTAGTCTGTATAACAGACAATGTTCATAGCATCTCAGCGGAATTCGCTGTTGGTGATGCACTTCATATTCAGCAAGATTGTATTTTGTTAACACGTGTTCTGATCAAATTACAACAGCCAGCACTTAGAATAAATATCCTATGCTTCCTTGAGAGTAGGTGGTAGTGGTTTCTTTCTTGATTATTTTCTTTTATTTTTACCAAAGAACTTTTAATTTTGAATAATTTCTGAGATTCTTAGAATCCTATGCTCCATAACTTGTTCATCTTCAGATTAAGCCACATTGGCTTTGTAGAGCTTCCATGCATGCTGTTCCAGTGCCTTTTAAAGAGGCTTTTAAGAGAAAGTAGTAGAATAAAACAATTTCATGTGAATTTTGATTTTAAATGTTACAGCTATAATGTTACCTAATACATTTTAACTTAATGTGCATTATAATTTTTTTTTTAAATCAAAGCCACCTATCACTCCTGTTCCTCCAATTGCTCCCCTAGTCACTTCCAGAACTTTCCCCCGCTAACTTCAGGTGCTCTGCCTTTAAACCCATTGAGTTCACATAGTGCTGCCTATAGGTGCGTGGATGTAGAACCGTCTACCGGAGCGTGGATAGCCTTTCCAAGACCGTATCCCTGAAGAAAACTGACCTTTCCCTCCCCCAGTAGCCATCAATTGCCAATAGTTCCTCTGCTAGGAGTGGGACTTCATGAGCTCTTCCCATTTATAGATGTCCCATTTGGAGCTGAGCCCCACACAGTCTCATATTCTCTGCACACTGACCACGTGTGGGTATCTGTATTAGTTGCCACCTACTGCAAAAAGAAGCTTCTCTGGTGAGGACTGACAGATAGATACACCTTTTAGCGGGTATAAAGATAAGATTTAAGAGCAATCCAGCAGAATATGAGTGTTATATTCTTTGTTAGCGCCTATGACTTAGTCAGCCAGGGGTTTTGGAACCAGGTAATGGTACTAGTTATGAGTTTTATATTGTGGGGTTCCTGTTTGCTCCCACAGCATCCATGCCACTATTGCTCTAGGGGATAACTCACGAGGCCAGCTGTTACTGTTGCTGCCGGAGTTCACAGCTGGATAAAACTGCTGATTATTCTCCCTTTGGAGCAAGCATAGACCCTTCCAAAATATGAGAACTAGCCAGTAGGGATAAGGCTTCCGGGTCAGTACCAGCTTGCTTTCTCCCTGTCCTATGACAGAAGTAGGTGGAGTCTGTAGTCATAGTGTCTTAGGGGGCGAAAATTCGGGTTGGTAGTGGATTTTGCATATTTAGTAAGAAGTCTTATTAGCATGTGTATTTGAGCAAATTAGAATAAATATTTGAGAATAAATGAGAATAAGTGGTAGTGGTTTGTTAATTTTTCCAGAATTTTGAAACACTGAGTTAGTGGAGACTCAGAAGAAATGACAACTTTATTCCTGTTTTCAGGTCCCCACATGTCCTTCTTTTCTAACAGCAGCCCTCACGGGACTGAGCTCCACAGAGAGGCGCCATGTCTCTCTGACTCAGCCCCAGGATGCGCCTTTGCTTGGTTCAGTCTGAGATACTCAATAAGCCCCTTTTGAATTTTGGTGCTTTTTGAAGGTCTCTTTCCTCTGCTGCTGTTGCTGGTGGACCTGCCTGCTTATGCCTGTTCATTTGGGTGTCTGATTGATACATTTGGCTCAGGCTGCAAGCCCACCCATCGCTGGTAAACCTGGGCAATAAAACTTACCCAGAGAACTTCAGGTTCTCATCAGTATGAAAGTAACTTTCCTTGTCCCCTCTGAGGGTGCTAAATGAGAAAAGGGGAGGGCGTGCTTATTCTCCAGTAGTCGTCTGAGTTGGGAGCATTGGAAATCATTGAGACTCTTCCTTCTTTGAGAGCTCCACTCCATCCTCATGTGTTGTTTACCCTGACTCTTCTAAGCCCATCTCCTACACTGGCAGGAGTGAGAGCGTACTTCATCTTAAACTGGGCTTTTCCCACCTTTGACCTGTAGACACTGCAATCCCGCCCTCCCCACTTCTTGCCCTTGCATTGAGCATAAACCACACAATGCTTGTCTCTGACATTTTGAGTCTGTTAGCTGCATCCTTCATAGATGTGTTTTTAGGCTCATTCATACTTTTATTTCTACTTGTCTTACTACTAAAATTTAAATTTGAGCTTTCTAGGGAGCTACCACTATATAACAGCACATTTGTATTTCCTTAGAGAATGTCTGTCATCGGTTCACCTTTCCTGAATAGCTCCTACAGGGTTTGTGATAGTCTCGTCGTAAAGCCTGTGAAACCTGTGCCCACCATTATCCATAATCTATTTGTGCTACTATTGAGGAGTCTAAGGTGTTGCCCTCACCTCCTCCTCCTGTGTGCCTGGAATTGCCTTTAAGCCCTGACTTTTTAAATAGCATCGGCCTTCATCTCCTTTGCTGTCTCAAGGAAATAAATGTTGATTCAATGGAACCATGGCCCATTAAAGCCACAGCTCTCTGTTGGCTGCCACTATCCCTTACATTGCTTACTCTGAGAGGAATGATGGAGGCCAACTGCAAAGCAGCTGTGCTTGGCCATTAGGTTCCACAGTTTATTAAGTGTCTGGAACCTTAGAGTCTGTGGGCATAACTCCTCTCATAAGTGCAGGTGCATGAGAAGAAATCGAGACATTTTGTAGCTCTTCCACTGAAAATTTTCAGCAAAGGCTTCTCTTGACAATCAATGTTTGTTTATTTTTATTGTTGCTAAGATTAAGATTTTTGATGGAGTAATTTATGGAAATATGTGACCTTTGTAGATTTAATTTTTTTCTGTCCATCTTAAGCGAATTACTGACTTATCTATCCCCTTAGAACATTTCAGTATTCAATACTTGCTGACTCCTCCATTAATCTTCTGGTCTTTGAGGATGGGTGGTTTGTACGAGCTTTACTGAGCTGTTTCATTATCTCATACCTATGATTCCCCCATTTAAAGAATGCAATTGAAATGTTTTTAGTCTGTTTGTACCATTGTACACCTGTTGCCAACGTTAGCTTTAGGGAGAGGTGTTTTCCCCTCCGACCTTGTGTGTGCAGTGAGAGGATCGGTTGTGTAGCGGCTTCACTGGAGCCAGGTCCACACTGCCTATAGCCTCTGTATTCACTTGGCTCACTGGGAGAGGACCCTGCTTTGTCAACCTGCACTCTTCAGTCAGGAACAAAGTAGCCCAGGCACTTAGCCTTCTTGTGGGTGTGTCTAGGGCTCCCCTTGTTGAAGGAGTCACAGTATCCACACAACAGTGACTTGCTGCTGTGGCTTGTCTAGCCACTAGAGGACTAACAGGTGACTAATGGGCCTAGTGGTTAGTGACTGGCCGTCCTTACAGATCCACGCCTTGATCTTGACTCTGACACACATGTACAGGAGTGTCAGGTAAGGGCAAGCTCTTGATTGTATGTAGAATAAATTAGGGTGGCTGGGCTGTCTCTCACTGGACATCCAGGGCTAATTCCTCATAGTCTATCTCTAAATCATTCTTCTTTTAGTTTTTATTTTGTTTTGAGACAGGGTCTCCCAGGATGATCACAAACTTACAACCTTCCAGCCTTGTACTACTGGGTGCTGAAGTTATAGTCATGTGCCACCATTTCTGACCCATTTAAAGCAATTTTCATAAGCTCTTAATTTGAAGTAAATCACTTCCCTATATTTAAACCTTTTGGTTACATTCTTCTACTATTGTATAAAGATTAGAACAAACAACCTCAAGCTTTTCTAAATACCCTTCATGTACTACATGCTTGCTCTCTTTTCCTTCCTCCTTTTCCTGAGCCAGCCATAACTGTTCTTGTTCTCCATTTCTTAGGACCAAATCTATGATTACCTGACTGATACATTTCCTTCAGGCCTCACTGCCATGGTGGTAATTTTAGGGCTGATTTATTTACTGGCATGTATAGCCCCCCCCCCCGACCCACAGACCATCATAGACCATCATAACACCACTCTCTAGTCTGCTGTGGCCCTGAGTACTAGGGTGCTAAAAGGCATGACTCTATTGCAGACCACACAGTCCATGTGGGCAGTGACTGTGTCTTTCAGAGTAGCTGTTGTATACTCAAAATATGGCATGCAATGGACAAACATTGAATATTTATCAATGGTTCAACTATTGATTGAATGCTGATTGAGAGGTAGTCCAAATGGGAAACCCCTCTGTTCTGACCTTGTGTCCACCACACAACTCTTGCTCAGCTTTTCTTTTGTGCTTAGTTAAGATACTCATTTGAATAATTTAAAAAATTAATTTTGGGGGGCTGGAGAGGTGGCTCAGTGGTTAAGGGCATTGCCTGCTCTTCCAAAGGTCATGAGTTCAATTCTCGGCAATCACATGGTGGCTCACAACCATCTGTAATGAGGTCTGGTGCCCTCTTCTGGTCTGCAGACACACACAGACAGAATATTGTATACATAATAAATAAATTTAAAAAAAAGAAAATAAAAAAATAAAAAAAATTAATTTTGCTCCTTAGAATATCAGAGAGTATTCTTTGACATTTAACAGCGTATTAGACCTGAACTTGACCTTAGGCCCGTCCTGGTCCAGTATCCTGTAGTCTACAACAGGGACACTAGATGTGCAGAAAGTTCCTCACGTTACCTACTGAGTAAGGGCAGAGCTGCTTCAGCTCGGAGGCTCCCCAGCCACACTGCTCATCTCAGACATAAAGTTCTGTCTGTTCATTTGTCTGTTTGTCCCTTTTGTGCAGCGCTAGGGATGACAGTTCCACCACTGACCTACACATCCTCCCCCTTTTTAGAACCCAAAGATGCTTCAAACTCAGTTCCTCCATGAAATCTTCAATGCTCAAATCTACATTTAAAAATGCTAAGCTGGGTGGTGGTGGCGCACACCTTTAATCCCTGCACTCAGGAGGCAGAGGCCAGCTTGGGCTATGTGATGAGTTTGAAGCCCACTTAAGCTGCATAGTGAGACACTCCAAAAATAAAAATAAAGAAAAACTGCAACAAAAGACTTTTACTTGTTTCAGTATTTCAAATAACTTCTCAAGAATATGTACCGCATGGAAGAAGGGGCACATGGAGTTGCTGGGACAGCTCCAGAATGTGTCTGCACGTCAATTTTTTATTTTTACTTCTTTCAAAGTCAAGCTCTTAACTATATGTTCCAGGCTGTCCTTGAGCTCTGACCCGCAGAGTGCAGCAGGGAGTCAGTCATGCCCACCCACGTCTCTACTCTTGGGAGAATCTTTGCTCTATTTAAAGGTACTAGCTTGAG
This sequence comes from Alexandromys fortis, assembly GCF_014885135.2. Classification (NCBI taxonomy): domain Eukaryota; kingdom Metazoa; phylum Chordata; class Mammalia; order Rodentia; family Cricetidae; genus Alexandromys; species Alexandromys fortis. The sequence continues at coordinate 20,080,582 of NW_026067895.1, read as the reverse complement.
AATTGACTCTTCCTGCCTTGTCAGAGGGTTCTGTGGTACTAAGAACATCAGCCTAAGTATCTCGGGGTGTTCCAGAGGTAAAGGAAAGGGCAGATGCATAGATGTCAACACCGATGTAATTTGGCGTTGTTGATGAACCTGGCCCACTTAACTTGTGTTGTACCATGTGCCCACAGCTGAGTCTTTCCCCCTGTTTTAGTTTAGCGTACTTATGTGTAAGGGAACTGCTTAGTGGAAGCTCGCACTAGAAACCTTTAACTGAGACATCAGGCTCCCAGCACTGTCTGGATGCTAACGCCAAGGCACAGGTAGATCTTTAAAGTTCCTTTTCGTTTTCCATTTCACGGACTGGAGGGATTTCTTCTTCTATCTCACTTAGAAAGAAATGCTTTACCAGTCAGTATCTTTTCTATGATAAAGAAAATATTTTGAATTCAACTGGATGGAAATTGGAATTAAATTTTGCTTGTATTCTTTTTAATGGCAGTTTCGTGAGAAAACTGAAATATTCTAAAATACCTAAGTGTAATAAGAGCAAGTGTTGACCTCTGCGCTCATCTTGTCTGTTTTAGCGGTGTTTTCAGAAGTGATGCCAAGGAATGCTTATGGGCCATGAAAGCCCTGCAACCGAGGCTTCTGTGTATCTCCCCTCTGGATCATACACACGAGAGACTCCTGAAGTGGAAAAGGGGAAACACTGACAATGGGCACTCACTCTTTTGTGCGACATTTTTTTACTCTTTTGTCTGCTTTATATGAGAATGATAAAGTGTGTGGGGGCCACAGTGGCACACACTTTTAATCCCACCACTTGGGAGGCAGAGGCAGGTGAATCTCTGAGTTTGAGGCCAGCCTGGTCTACAGAGCAAGTTCAAGGACAGCCAGGACCACACAGAGAAACCCTGTCTTAGAAAAAGAAAAAAGCAAGTATATAAAAGTCAGTTGAATCTTACCCCATCTAGCAAAAATCTATGACTGGACTGATGAGTTGATAGTAGCAATCTCTTTGTCAAACTATGCGTCCACCCCAACAATGGGCTAGCACAACTTGGTCATGTCTCCTTGAAACCCCTACAATTATTTCGTGAGACTTGAACAATGTCACACAGTGGACATGCGGTAGGCTCTACCATTTCGGCTTATAAGAGCTTTTTCACTAGGGAAAAGTATATAGACCAGAATCAGCCATCATAAGGTCTTCAGACTATTGCTGACAGACATTTTTCTGGTGTGCAAACGTGTGTGTGTGTACATAGTTGGCCTCAGTCACTCTTCACCTGATTTATTGAGCCAGTGTCTTTTAGTAGCCCTAGAGCTCACCAATCCCAGCTAGGCTGGCTAGCTTGTTCCAAGGATCTTCCTCTCTGCCCCGGAATGCTGGGATCACAGGCAGTTGCCACACCTGCCCAGCTTGTGCGTGGCTTTGTGGGATCCAGACTCCAGTCCTCACAGTTGTTCAACACGAGCTCTATCCACTGAGCTAACACCACAGCTCTTACTATATCTTAGAACAATAATCTCCCCCACCAACCCCAGTGTGTGTGTGTGTGTGTGTGTGTGTGTGTGTGTGTGTGTGTGTGTGTGTGTGAAAGAGGAAGAGGAAAGAGAGTTTTGAAACCACAAATGGTGTCAGTGTGTCGCAGCACTGATAACACTGATTCTGAGACTCTGGTTGGTATTTGAGATCTTTTGGGAGTTGTTCATTAAAGGTTACAGTTAGACTTGTGGGTGATAAAGTAATCATCTGTTTCAGGCAAGGGGGTGCATTTGTTGATATTTGGTTTTGAAGCAGGAGGAGGACTCTGGAAAGGCAAATCTTTCCTACCCAGGGATATTACTATGATTCGTTCCTTTAACCTGCCAATTCCTAAAGTGTGCTCCAGGAAATATGAGTCTCTGGGGATTTGTTTAAAACTTATCTTATGCCTAAAAATCTGCTTCTGTAGCTTAAAAAAAAGTTTGAAAATGGTTGTTCAAAGGTTAGGGATATAGTTTATCTAGAACATATTAGGATCTTTTACATGCTAACCTTCATTGTAAGGATACAAAAAGAGGCAAGTCTTCACAAAAGTAAGTTTCCTAGTGTAAATTAAAACATTAAATTAGCATACAACATGTAATTATTTCATTGTGACATTTTCATACATATCCACGATTTTTTTTATCATAGAACTAAGATAAAAAACATATGCCATATATGGAGAATAATGTTCCAGGGAAAATACTGTATTTTCAACTTTTTTCTTCCTCCCATGTTCAAATTACATGAAAGAGTCACACAGTTTAATAACACAGTTACTTTTTCTCCCCCAATCCTTTTTTTCTAAGTGTGTGCTACCTGCCATGGCCTTTCTAGCCCAGATGGTTCAGGGGAGACAGGGCAATCCGGGGTGTGTCTGTGATGATGGCAGGGCACTGGAGTTGTAGTTGATAATCCTTTATTATTTATGGCTTTGTGGTATTAATGATCAAACGTAGGGCCTCTTGCATGCCAGGCAAGTATTTCACTACTGAGCTGTATCCCCATCCCTAAAATTTATTTCTTTTCTTTGGTTACTTGAGATTATCTGGTACTTTCTTTTTTAAAGTATCTAAAATGACTCCATATTATTCTTAGTGAATTTGTCCCTGAATATTTCATATATGTATGTAATGTGAGCTGCCTTACATGGGTGCTGGGCATGTGTAGCTGCCCTACCTGGGTCCTCTAGAAGCAGACTACACATTGCTAACCCCTGAGTCACCTCTCTAGCCCATGTGTATATAATGTATTGTGGTTTTCTCACCTTTGTTACCCTCTCTTATGTCTGTCTCTCTTCCTTGTTCATCCCAGTCCCTCTGTCTATATTCTTCTTTTTTTTTTTTTTTTTTTTTTTTTTTTTTTTTTTTTTTTTTTTTTTTTTTTTTTTTTTTTTTTTTTTTGGTTTTTCGAGACAGGGTTCTCTGTAGCTTTGGAGCCTGTCCTGGAACTAGCTCTGTAGACCAGGCTGGCCTCGAACTCACAGAGATCCGCCTGTCTCTGCCTCCCGAGCTCTGGGATTAAAGGCGTGCGCCACCAGCGCCAGGCTCTGTCTATATTCTTTCTGAGACCTTGAACTCCTCATCCTTCCTGCCTCTGCCTCCTGAGCGCAGGGATTAAAGGGATGAGCCACCACAGCTGGTGTCTGCGCTACCTGCTGAGCTACGTCCCCAATCCCTAAAATGCCTTACGTAAGAAATAAAATTTAGAGTACCATTGACAAGTAATACTTCCTTTATTACTTTAGCTTACAATTGTTGAGGGCTAGAGAGACTGAGTTTTAGTTAACCAAGGTGGGACTTTTTAAACACTTTGGTTTAAAGAACATTGTAATAGCACAAAAGGTTTGCTTTCTTGCTCTTCAAAATAACCCCCTTTTCATTTCATGGGATGCCATCTATTGCCCCGTTCTTTGCAAGAACCTTAAGTAGTTCATGTATTTAATCTTTTTTTACTTCTCCGTCTTTACTGGAAACACACTGAATTTGCTGAAGACTAAAAGGCATTGTATTTTTATCTACTTGAAGATTAAGATGACCCAGCAGCCGTACTAAGTAAAGTATTGGTATTACAGCTTGTCCCTGAGCAGTCACGGTGGGAATATACAAAACGACCCAATAGCAAAAGTGGGAGGGCTCTCGGGACTTGTTCTGGATGATTTCTGCTGGGATCCTTGGTCTGGGCTCCTGTCCCCCAGCCTGTATCTCATCACTATAACTGTGTCTAATTGGGCCTTTTGGGGAGGAATCAGCACCCCAAACCAAGGAGCTATTCTAATCTGGGCTCCTTTTGAAAAACCGGGACCCTCACAGCCTTTGATTAGAACATCTTTCTAAAGGGAATTTATATAGTCAAGTGAAATTTTAGACTGGCATGGGACCTTTCCTGTCAAGGCTCGCTCTGCTAGTTGTGGACTTTGGCTTCTCCTCACCTGTTTTTCTGGGTCTCAGGACTTGTGGTTCTTTTTAGTATGAATCCCCTGTTTGAGCACGATTACCGTGTTCTTCTGGGCATAGTAGTGCGGGCCTTATCATTCCAGCTACTCGGGAGGCAGAGGCAGAAGAGTCACAAGTTTGAGGGCAGCCTGGGCAACAGCACTGTGAGCTGCAGTATCAAAACAAACTTCCTTTCTGGCTCACATTTGAGTCTAGCGGGACTCCTGCAATGACTGGTCAGAAAAAGCCCGTCGTCATCTTTCTAGCTATTCACTTTAGCAGAACACTCAGGATCTGCAAGCTTACAGGTAGGTGCTGTCAGCAGACTGGTGAGCACTTGTTCTTACATGGAGGAGCTGGTAGAAACCCCTACTTGGTGAAGGAAACAGGCTGAGTTGATCAGCCAGAGTGTTCTGTGCCTAGATACCTTAAGGTCATCTAGCTCAGCACAGATTTCAAACAGGTATCTTTGTCTTTGTCCTCCACATGGTCTAGTTTTTGTTCTTGAACCTTGGTTGAAGGTTGATTTATGTTCACATCTCAAGCATCATGGAAACTCCAGGCTGGAGGACTCTCCCATGTGCCTATGGGACTCTGCTAGCTGTCCTTTCTGTCTTCCATGAACCATGATTGTCACCATGCTTAACGACCTGAGTTCCATCCCTGGGACCCACATGGTAGAAGGAGACACTCAGCTACCACCAGTTGTCTTCTGACCTCTGTGGGCATGGCTTAGCACAGATACACACAAGTGAATTTTTAAAATGTAATATTTTTTAAAAAGACTATCTGAAGGCCAGATCTCCACACACAATGAAACATAGTGGAGGTGTCGGCACAAGACTCTGCTGTGTAAGCATACATTTCGAACTTTGGGGGTGATACGACATTTTAAACCTTTCACCTCCTAGCACTTCAGAATGTGAAAAATGGTAAGGATTATCCTTTATAAAGCAAAAGAAAATCAAATCCAAACTACCCCCCTATAGATTTTTTTTCAGCCTACCCCAGGGCATCTCTAAAGTTAATAACTGTGAATTCTCTGTATCTGGAAGGTTGGGGGTGGTTTTTACCGCTAGCAAAAATCTATTTGCGCATCGTTCCTTTCATTTCCTAGGCATCTGCCATCTGCTTTGTAAGCTGCAGGATTTCAGCTCCTAGACAGTTGAAACTAAGCATTATATTTAACTGTTCCCAATACAGCCTACTGGTGGGGAACCTGCATTAGCACTGTGGTGGGAATGGTAGTTAGTGGGAGTATTAATAAGGTTGCTATGGTTTTCTAGGTCTGGATATAATCTCTGAGTGCATTGTGTTAAAGGCTTTGGGTATTCCCGCTAAATGAGTTTTCCAAGAAGACGTGTTTCTCTAGGTGATAGGAAATGGCCTACTAAGTGAGCTAGGACCTTTCATGGAATACCTCAATCACGCTAAGACTAATCTTGAAACAGGGACCATTATACCAAATCCTTAACTTTGAAACACTTTTCAAATATTTTGGCCTTCAGGTATTAAGCCCTGCTCTTTTCCTAGCCTTTACACGGAGTATTTAAATGCATTCCTATTCATGTTCACCAGTCTCTTTGTTTCTTTTTGTGGCTTAGGTAAAGATGGATTTTCAGAGGCTTGGCAAACTCAGGTGCGAGTTCCAACTGTGGTCTGTACCATTCTAGATGGAATCCTGCCACAGCAGTAAGGTCCCAGCTATGCGGTTTAAGTGCAGCTGCCGCCAGAACTGGTTCCCATTTGAAGTGATACATTTGTTCAGATTTTCTCAAACCCCAGGATCTCCTTTCATTTTATTTTAAATTACAGGCATGCATGTGTATCTGTGTGTGGGTATATGCATATGAGCGCAGTGCCCATAGATGCCAGAAGAGGCAGGCAGAAGCCCTGGAACTGAAGTCACCATGGCTGTGAGCCATCTTCTGTGGATTCTAGGAACGCATCAAGTGCTCTTACTGCAGAGCCATCTCTTCAGCCTCAGGAACTTATTTTTAAACTTGGGATTTCTTCCTTTTGGCCAGAGAAAGCATTCTAATGTCTCATTTTAGAAATACTTGTCTTGATTACATCACATATCCACAATCCTCATAACTGATATCTTGACTATGAAGTGTTGAGTCATATCTGTCTTGGTCATGATCTCTGGTTAGGTTATGTCTAGACAGTTCTGTTGTGTTTGCCTTTAGCTATTAAAGATTTTGGGTTGGCAGCTTGTTTATGTCATTATTATCTGATTTTCTGCATCTCTCCCATTGGCAGCATCCACATGTGTTCTGAAGCTATCCAAGTTAAAAATTTCTAAATTAGCTCTACCTCTTCTACTATATTTCATTCCTGGAGCTTTGAAAAGACTATTTCTGACACAAACATTTGGTGTGTCAAGTCTACATTCACACTATCTTCTGGGGGCCTAATGCTGGAATCTGTGCTTCCTTTTGAGACAGGGTCCCACTGTATAGCCTTGGCTAGCCAGGCTGGCTTTAAACTCACAGAGATCTGCCTGCCTCTAATAGTTTTGATTTCGGTCCTGGATGTGCTATAATCATCTAAAGCCATGCTGCAGGTCTCTACAGAGCTGTCATCTTTGGTAGCATCACATGGGATCTCTCAGTGAGTCTGGCCCCTCTGACAATGTCCTTTCCAAAGGAGGATGCTCAGAATGGAAGGGGTGGATAGTTCCAACCAAGAGTGTAGCTAGTTTTCCCTTCATTGGTTAAAATCTTGTCTCTAAGGATAAAGTGCAGCTTTGCCTCAGGCCCTCATCTCTGAGCCTCCAGAGAGACAAAGAATACCACTAACTCTGCTACCCAGTAGTTTACCCTGCAGTGTGATTATGAGAGCCCTTCCCCTGAGGCCAAGCGAAGGACCCCACTTCAGAGCTATGTTTCCCATTGGGGCAGACCCCAGCCTGCCTTGCACCTACTCCTTTGACGATCACTTACATCTAAGTCCTCTTGGGGAACCTCTGTTTGGCATGTTTCCTTTAAGCACAGAGGTGGTGTTGCCTTTGTCTCTTTCCTCTCATACATGAAGAGGGCTCTGAATGGTTTGCCATGGCCTTTCCCATCCATGGTTTCCATATCATTGCTTTCTCCTTCTCCCCATCTCTGTGAGCGGCCCTGTGCATGCACATTAGCTCTTCCTCGGGTGCCTTTCTCTGTTGTTCCTCACCATGTTGTTTTGAGGCCAGACCCCTCACTGAACCTAGAACTCACTATTTCTGCTACCCTGGTTGGCCTGAGAGCCCCTCTCCACCCACCTGCGTTCATCCGCCAGCACTGGACTTACAGGTACATGCTTGACTTTTACGTGAACGCTGGGCATCTGAGCTCAAGTTCTCATGCTTGTGTAGTAGGCACTTTGCCAACTGAGCAGCTGAACCCGCTCCCGGCCCACTTTCCTTCTAAGATCTTTGACAAATCTCACAATTAGGTTTCTCCTTTTGTTGGTTCCTCCTATTTCCAATGCATGCCAACATGACCACATCTACCTGACAAGGCTTGCACCTTGTATTTGTGCTGCCGACTTTTGCGACCAGAGACAAAGCTTACATTCATTTCTGTTTAGTTCTGTCTCCCTCGGCCTCTTCTCCAGCTCGGCTACTTGCGTTCCACCATCTGCAGTCTTTGCTTTTAATTGTCTTCTGTCCAGCCACCTGGGATGGCTAGATATCTGATTGACTTAGTTGAGTGGTAGCTCACATCAAGGGCATACAGTCTTTGGCTGCCCTTTATAGAACTTGTAGACATAAGCCACAATGCAGCTGACCTTGTCCAGTGCCTCATCTCATTGCTACAAACCTCCTGGGCCAGAGAGAGAGAATTCTGCACCTGCTCATGCGCTCCCTAGTGTCTGATCTATCTCCAAGAGTCACTTGATCAGTTTTTCTTCCACTTAACTAGGGAGAGGGAGCCCTGTATTTTGACTGTTGGAGACATGTTAGCAAGCACTGAGATCATTTTGTTGATGTCTGACATTCTTTTTTGTCTGTATAACTCTAGATTAGCTGACAGCCCCCTAGCTAAAGCTCTGCATCAGCTCTCATTGTCTGCAGGAGTACATCATCACTACACCACAGAGACTTTACGTGTCCTTTGGCCTGGTTACCCCATGTGACTGTGAATCTAAATATTTCTGAATGTCTTTCTTATGTCCTGTTCCTGTGCATCTCCTAGAAGTAGAGGGTCAGCTTGGTTGTGTGCTCACCTCTACCTAGGACTTTAGTATTTGGATTTTTGGGGTAGTATAGATCTGTAACATGGCTCCTACAATGCTGTGTCATCAGAGTCATGGCTGAATTGATGGTAGCTGACAGAAACCAGCTTCTTCTTGTTGTATTTCTTTATCAACAAAAGTAGAATTATTTTGAATAGCTCCCTAAAAATACCTGACAATCATACAGAAGGTCCTGGAATAAGACAGAAACTACAGAGAGTTTGGGAATATCTTTAGGAAATGTTTATGTTAGTAATTCAATTTACTAATTTTTATCTTGTTTGGGAATACATGTTCATGTGTGTAGTGTGTGTGTGTGAAGGCCAGAGGTTGGTTTTGGGGTGTTAGTTACTCTCCACCTTGTTTTTTGAGACAGAGTGTCTCATTAAACCTGAACCTCACTAACTGGCTAGATTAACAGGCAGCAAAGCCTTAGGAAGCCTCTGTCCCTTCTTCCGTGTTGAGATGACCACTGCTTGGTTCTCACCTGGGTGCTGGGAATCACACTCAGGCCCTGTTGTGAGGCACTCATTTTATCAACTGAGCCACGGATCTAGCTCAGAAGTGATGTTAGAGCAGCATGGGTTTAGAGCAGAGCGGTGTCTTATCCTCTATGTGTAGGGACGCTCACTGCACCTAGAAACATTAGTCACATAGGTAAATCCACTTTGAACAAAATAGTTGCCCTCCTGCAGTAGCATGGGACAACCTAGACATCAGTGTCCTTCGTGAAGGGTTTCTCTTTCATGCAAACCTTTGCTCTTCAGATCAGCACCTTCATACAGGTGCCCAGAGAGGCTTGGCAGGCAGCTCTGCTCACCCAGATGGAAGGAGGTCAGGCGACATCTTCAGGAAAGCCTCTCAGAGCTCAGTGTTGTCCAAAAGTTGTGAACAGGTGCTCTATCTAGACTATTGACTGGCATTAATTAAGTAAAAATAAAAATGGCAAGAATTCACAAACTTAAAAGGGCAGTTGGGGTGGGTGGTGGTGGCACCTGCCTTTAATCCCAGCACTTGGGAGGCAGAAGCAGGTGGATCTCTGTGAGTTCGAGTCCAGCCTGGTCTACAGAAAGAGTGAAGACTGTGTTGTGCTGTATTATCTGACCTGACAAGGGCTTCATGTCTCCTGATTCTGAGGGGACAAAAGCATACTTCATTTTAACAAGGAGTGCGTGCGCGTGTGTTTTGAGACAGGAATTTTGTAGCTCAGAATGACCTCAAACCCCTGATCTTCTGCTGCCATCTTCTAAATGCTGGGGTTATGGGCACACATGTGGCCATACCTGGCACAGCACAATATTTACTTCTTAAAGATCAGAAGTCAGGTGTCTTAGCATCAAGAGGAGAAATGCCGGTCCTCTGGAAATTTAGACCAAGGGGGCACTACTTCAGCTGAGAAGAAGGCACCAGCTGTGGCTGGCGCGAGGGTCTTTATGGTGGCTCTTGCAAAGATCTAACTTGATCCTGCAGATCCCTCACAAAGAGAGCTGGCACAGAGCCCAGCTAGAAGCCAGTTGGACAGCTGGGGTCCTTTTCAGATGTGCAGCACACAAGTGACTTACTTTTCTGTGCCAAAGGACATTTTACAAACAGTGAAAAGGCAACTTACATGGTTGAAAAGATGCTGTCCATTCTAGACCACGGAGGCTGAATCCGGAATATTTAAAGAATTTTTCAACTTAACAACAGAAAGACAGCTCGCTTCAACTGAGCAGGTTTGAATAGCCTTTCTCTATAGAGGACATATCTATGGCCACACCTGGGGTGGTCGTGAATGCCTGTTATTCACAGCCCTAAGAACCCTGAGACAGTTGGGTCATGAGGTCAAAGCCACATACTAAATCCTTTCTTAAGAAACAAGAAAATGGACAACAATACGCAGGTGAAAAGAAGCTAAATATCTTGGCTACTAAGTAGCTGCCAATCTTACCCATGGTAGGGCCACATCCTCCCCACCAGGATGGTTAGAACCCCACAAATGGCACACAGAGGCTGGTGCTCCGCTACTTTGTGGGTTGGAGTGCTGTGGTTTGTAGCTGCTGTGGAAAAGAACTCAGTAGTTCCTCAGAAACTGAAGCACTGAATGGCTGGAGAGGCAGCTCAGCAGTTCAGAGCACGTAATTCCAGCTCCAAAAGGGCTGTAGCAAGAGGATGTCTGGGACTTGCTGGCTTCCAGGTTTATCCAGACTTACATAGATACCTGTAAATAACACAGAAGTAAATATTTTTACGTTAAAATCAAATTGCTGTCTAAGTTCATCCCCAAGTATCTACCCTGGAAACTAGAAACATCTGCTCCCAGAAGTGAACATGCATGCACATGTCAAGAGTGCCAGGCACAGCAGACTGTGGAAACGACCAGTGTCATCAACAGACGTGTGAATGAAATGTAGGGGAAAGTGTACAAGTGATCCTCCAGGCTACAGTGTAGATGATGTGGTACTGGGGATGGACCCCAAGGCCCTGGGCATTCAGCATGGGTGACCTCAAGACCTCATGAAGGTCAAAGAAGCCAGATGGTGCAGATCTCTTAGTATGTAATTCACTGTGTGGAATACCCAGAATAGTTAGTGTAGAGAAGGAATGTAGAATGGTCCCAGGAAGTGGATAAGCAGGTAGTTAGTGGATCCAGGACTTCCTGTCAGAAGCATTTTGTAACCTGTCTCTGTGAGTTCGAGGCCAGCCTGCTCTACAGAGAGAGTTCCAGGACAGCCAGGGCTGGGTGGGTGTCATGAGGTATGCTGAGAGCAGGTGTTAGAAGGCTTCTAAGCTGGGAAGTAGCTGTTCCAGTAGAGACCAACATGGGAAGAGGTTGAGATAGGGGAGTCTTGAGTTTGAAGTCAGCCTGGACTATGTAAGTGAGACTGTATATCAGAAAAAAGGAGATGGGGAAGGGGGAAGCTTGAGCAATTAGAGTCTGCATTGGGAAATCACTGGTGGGGTGGGGGGAGCCCGGGCAAACTGCAGACTGGCTTGAATTGGAGCCATTGGAGACAGGAAGCAGCTGTTTTACTCAGGCAGCTGAATTTAGCCCTGTAGGCAGAACAGAACCTTCTGACCAAGAAAGGACCTCTGAGTATTGAACTGGCACTTGTATGTGGGACACTAAACCAAGGAAGACAGTAGACACTGGTGCACTTTCAAGCACAGAGTTTCATGCCTGCCCTTCAGGAAGCCATAGGACCTGCGGCTGTGCCTGAGGTGCAGGGGGCAGCGCGCTGGGTGCTGACTTCACCTGCTCGCAGGGACTCTTAACAAGCAGGGCATTGTTTTCTTCTGGTGTGCAGTGAGGGGAACAGGTTTCTGTGGCCTGCTGTGAGCCCAGACAGGTTTGATTGCTGAGCCGTGATAGTTCACGATGCAGAGATTAATAGAAGGGATTTGTCTGAATCCCCCTTGTTCAGTCCTCAGCTTAAGGGGGTGGAGGGAGGAGCAGTAAAGACATTTCTCCTTGGTGACCCAGAGAGTGAGTCTTCTCATTATCTGGCCGGTAGATAGACACCTGTGGGCAGGAGCTCACAGTGGGAGGTTAGACTGCAGCTTCTGTGGCCCCGCCCCCCTTCCCACCTGCCACCCCCTTGGAGAGATCCCCTGGCTCGTTCCTTGCTAGGGGCTCTGGCGTCAGACAGTTGGCCCACCTTGCAGGACCACGCTCCAGCCGCAGAGTTGCTCTCCCCAGCATGGCTCCACCACAGGTGTCAGAGAGACACGATCAGACTTCCCATCTTTGTGCTTATTCCTGGTGTTCCAAACAAAGAAATTAACAACACAGTCTTTTTTTTCTAGGCTCTGGGAAAGAGAAACACGGACAAGCAGTTGTTTTCTCTGGTTTTGAAAGGCTTTCATGTCATGTAGCTTGGTTCCACTTGGTCTATTAAATGCTCCCTCTATTCCAGCTTCCAGTGATGCAAAGAGTAGGGTGATACGGCCTGTAAAGCCTGAGCATGTCCCCTGCCCCCTCCCTTATCCCCCCTGCAGTTCCTGGGGTCCAGGAAAGCCCTGGGACACTTAGAAAAGCCTTTTATCACAACAGAAGCCCCAAACCTCCCTTGAGCCTATGATCTCCCTGGCAGGCCTTGTGCGGGCCTACCTTCTCAGGCTTGTAGGCTAGAAGCATCCCTTCCCCTGGGATGATGTTTGTCCTGCACTGAGCTCTGTCCGTCCTCAGGAGTTATGGCTGCACAGCTCTTGTGTGGGGTTATGTGCCTACAGATCAGAGTGCCTGGAGCGCACACAGAGAGGTGAAGAACCGGGCAGACCCCACACAGCTGCGGCTGCAAAGCCGGGCTAAGGAGGCCTTGCTGAGCCCTGTCTCCTGTCTCTCCTCTCCGGTCCAGGTGGAAGTGAAACCGTACGTGCTGGATGACCAGATGTGTGACGAGTGCCAGGGCACGCGCTGCGGTGGGAAGTTTGCCCCCTTTTTCTGTGCCAATGTCACCTGTCTACAGTACTACTGTGAATACTGCTGGGCCAGCATCCACTCCCGAGCCGGCCGCGAGTTCCACAAACCGCTGGTGAAGGAGGGAGGCGACCGCCCTCGGCACGTCCCGTTCCGCTGGAGCTGAGCGCCGGCCGGGCAGACCCAGCTACAAGTACTGGAGTAGGATCACAAGGAGGAAGAGAGGGCACTGCCTCAGGGCTCACGGTGTTCTGGAAATCTGTGCATTCGTTCTCGATTTTTAAAGAAGAAATGGGTCTTTTTATTATTATTATCATTTACAGTCCATATTACTGAACTCAGCGTCCAGTATAATGCAGAATCGCAGAGTGTGTAACGGTACCCATTTGCACTTTGACTCACAACTTGTCTGCTTGTACCTTGATTTCTTACACCTGATCTGTCACCTCCACAGTACGTAGACTGCCATTCTCATCAGCGGCCGTCAGGTTGCCGTCTGTGACTCTTTGTCTGGTGTTGTGTTGTCGTCGCTCTGACTGGTTCTGACTGGTTCTGACTGGTTCTGAACTGGAGCATGCACTGATTTTCAGAAACTTAGAGAGTCGCCCCTAGGACGAGACTTACCAAAGGTCCCACGTGTAGGTAGAGGCCGGCGTAGCAAACACTTTACAATCCGCAATCAGTAGAGGGGTCACGTAGAGCAAGGATAGCCCTTCATGAAAATAAGCCTGTAGCTGCTCTGTACTCTGACGTGTACGGATACCTCACAAGCTGGATCTTTCATTTCCTTCATGTTTGGTTTTTGTTTTGCTGAGGATTTGGGTTAGATGTTTTAGTGTTATGTAAATTTATGCTGCAATAGCTTTTGCTGCTATTAAAAGATATTGTTGATACCATAATACTCTGTTCAGGCTAAGGTATCAATTAAAAACAAAAACAAGAACCCAACAACACACTTTGATGGTTTAGGGATAGAGCAAGCTGCCGGAGGAGGTCAGAAGAGACCAGAGAGAGCCAGCGGAGGCCGCCGTTCCTGACTGCATGTTTACTTAATGCGGTTGCTGCATGCAATAAATTTTATATCCAATGTCTAGTATAAAACCTTCCCACAATGCACAAATTAAGAATCTATATAAGCTATAAACTACTCATTTTTTTTAAAGATTTTTTTTATTCAAAAGAATTGGTAATCGGTGGGAGGAAGGCATGCCTTGTGTCCGTGGACAGGAAGAGCTCATAGCAGGACGACCATTACTCAAACCAATAGAACACCTAGGTGTAGGATACTCTTACAGCAAACCTGTGGGTGGTAGATGAAGTACTGCGGTGCTGTTATATCTTGTGCAATTTATTTTATATAGTAAAGTGATTATTATGTCTAACTGTGATCAAATGTAACTGTCGAAAGCCTCCGCGTCAGACATTAGTGGGCGTGACCATTCATAGCTGGTACGTTATTAACCCCTGAGCTCTGAGTTACGACCTCGTAATTCTCACCCCACTTTCCACAGCTTCAGATCTTGTCCAGAAGGCCAAAGAGCTCGTCCTCACTCTCAAACACTAAGGATGGACACAGAATCTAGAAATAAGCTGTCAGAAGCCACGTGAGGGTGATGCTAAAGCAATGTCTGTCTGGGTGAGTGACTGAGCAGACGCGGCCTTTGGTGTGAGACACTAACCACCAGGTCCCTGGATTCACCCTGGAAAGCCTGGCTGGGCTGGCGCCCTGCTGTGCTTCCGTGGACATTGTTTTAGCATTCGCTCCTGGGCTGCAAAGAGGAATAGAAACATGCACGGTGATTGCAAGACTGTAAAGCTTTTAATCCCTTCTTCCTTTGTTCTGAATTCTGGGGACAATCTGACTGGATGTCACACTGCAGAGTAGATCTAAGTCACTGTGTTTTTGTGCTGTGATTTCCTGTACTGTCTTAAAGTTAGTGTTGCCTGGTTTTTGTTGTAGTTTGGTTTTTGTTTCTCCAGTGTTGAGTTGTGAATACTGGCTCTCCGGCTACAGTTTGTTTTCAAAAAGAGGAGAAAAAAAAATAGTTTTTTACTGAATTAAAAGATGCCTATTAGAGCCCTCCCCCTTGGGGTTTTCTCTGGGCCTTTTGGTAATAATTGCTTTTCTGCAGCCCAGATGTGGTTTCGTTTTGTTTTGTTCCTTTTTTCTATGTTTGTGTTTTACTTTTTTTCATCTGTATGGGAAATTTTGTTACGCACTACTACTTTTTATATTCTAGACCGTTTTCAAGAGTTGGCTGATGGTTTTTGTTTGTTTGTTTTTAAGGAAAAGGCATGCTTTCTGACTGACCTGATCTTTTGCAATACCTCAATTTTGAAATATAGGAAAGAAAATGATATTTTCTAAGTAAGTTTATTCAGAAAATATATATTAATTTAATTCTGCAAGAAAATGATTTAACAGATGGGTAACTTTATTTTTTTCATGCTTATTTGTGTTTTTTGAAAATGAAGAAGTTAGAGCTTTATAACTATAATATTAAAGATCATATCTAACCTACAGAAATCTACCTAATTATGTGAAAGATGCAGATGTTTGGAAGAAGCTCCCCTCTTTCATGTTCTAAAACAACCCTGAGCTCTAGAGAAGCTGGAAGACTGGGCAGCGTAAATAACGCGGAGGCCACAGTGTCTGTCGCGGAGGGAGACCAGGTTGTGAGAGAGACTCCATTATTGCCGGGAGTTGTGACTTAGGTGACGGAACTACTTTCCCTTGATTTGTATATTTATATCAAGTGTTGATTGTGCGGCTGACCAGGATTGTGAAAGAGTTCTTCTGTTTGTATTTTTTTAAAGAGAACTTTTTTAGTTTATTAAATTATAACATGTTCCCTTTTGTTTTTGTAAATAAATGTGCCCCCCCCCAAGTTCTTAATGTTATATTAAAAGAGAGGGTCCTTCAAAAAAATTATTTTTTAAAACACAGAGGTGTTCTGCCCTGCAACTTGACTGGGAAGCCCCTGGTAACACAGGCCCTGCCGTGGCCTTCCTTGCTGGGACACTTGAAGTAGTGGACTTTTGAAGGCTGTACTAACCTCGACTCTTTGTTGTTACGTGCAATACTGTTTGTACTGTTTGTATAAAAATAGAAAAAAAGAAAAGAAAAAAGGCATAAATCTTTATTGCAGATTTATTTTCATTGCAGACTTTAGACATTGTGACTCACAGAACACTCATTTTCTACTGTCAAATACGTACCTTTTCCTCATGCTGGTATTTTTTCAATAGTAACGTAGCCTTTGTACTGAGACAAATTTTCATTGTTATTTTTAGAAAGATTTTTTGCTAAGAAAAAAATTAAACATATTTACATATTTTTCATTTTATTTCGTATTTTCTTTAAGGAGTGCTTTCTCAATCATTACTAGAGTTGTTTCTGGGAGGGACTTTCATATCTGGTCAACGTCATAATATTATTTTGTATTTTTACTTGGAATAAATTAATTTTATGATGCTAATTCTTTAAAAGTTTATTTTTTTCATTTTCAGTTATTTTTGAAGCTAAAACCTTTGTAATATTGTTACTAAAGTGTCTAGTTTTTTGAAATGCAAAGCTTTATGTACTAACTCGCTGATGTGGTTTACAGCAGTGGCAACGACGGGAAGAGTTGGTTCTGTAAAGCGATTGGGACTGTAACAGACAACTGGGTAATAAAATGACGGGATGAGCCGAACGTGCGGGATCTGGACAAGCCTTTTCCTTTCTTACAGTGCTTTAGTGTGAGACTAGGGATGTCACGGTACAGGTCTCTGAGGATGTCACCGTGGGTTTACACAACACCAGATGCAGCAGAGTCTGTGACCTGATAATGACGTCACCCTCCTGAAATAGCACGGAGTGTGAAGCCACGCTCGGCCAGCAGTGCCCAGTGCTTCCCCTAAAACTCCTCATGTGCGCACCGTGTGTGTGTGTGTGTGTGTGTGTGTGTGTGTCTGCCACCAACTGCTGTCCATGTGTGAGCTGGTGCCTTTCCCTCCCAGATTTTTACATGCATGCACAGTGGTGACCAGTGAGCGAAGACACGGCCTTCTATGTTGCATGACCTGAATGCCTCACCCGGCGTGTCCCTGGAAGGGCTGGCGGCAGGCCCTGGGGATGCACACTGCACGTCACCACTGTATATGTGTTCACTTCATCTTCCTCCCTCCTTGTCTGGTCCCCTGTTCTAGCGCCCCTTGTTTACCTTTTCTCGTGGTGACACTGGGCCACTCCGCATTGATCTGTCTGCCTTCCCGCTGCTGCTTCTCCAGCCCCCAGCCCCACCCTGTCCCGCCCCGTCCCCGCCCCCGCCCCACCCCGTCTCGCCCCGCCCCCGCCCCACCCCAGTCCCAGTCCCAACCCCAGCCCCCGCCCCTGAAGTGCACTGTGAAAGCTGCTGTGGCCAAGGCATCTGCAGCTCCCGCAGAGGCGGCTCAGTTACCCAGCTGGTGTTGTGTAAACGGAACGTCCCGGGACTTGCTCTAGACAGAAGGTGCATTTCTGCTAGTTGCTGGTGGCCTCTTCTAGTCGCGCTGGAGAGGAGGTTAATCACTAACTGGGGTCCGCATGTGTCCAGAGCTGGCTCTTGGGTTCGCTCTATGTATTCAGTTTTGTAAATAATATATAGATTAGATCAAGTTGTGATGTAAAATTTTAACTCAAATTGGGTCCTATTGGTTGGAATTTTACATTAACTACAAATAAATGATTTAGGAACAGAAGAAACTGGGAAAATTCTTGTTTAGTGGTATAAAGATTATGCTTAGATTTCCGCCTATATCTTGTGTTTTATAGCTTGTTAGTGAGGCATGGGCTAATGCAGTGGACTGCATTTGAATTAGCGAATAGCTGCTAGTTTTCATTTTCTCTCTTCTATTAGCTACAAAGTGGCATTTAACCGGGTCAAGCTCCTACCTAAATATTTGAGTATTGTGACATCTCAGCTTGCAAGGTTTGAATGAAAGGTTAGTCACAGAGTAGTGAAAAAACCAAGTGTCTTTTTGTTGAAACCGGCTCCTTTGTGCTGCCCCCCTCTCTCCCACTAGCCGCAGCGTGTCTGCTACCATTCTTTTTTCTTTCCTAATAACCAAACTCGTCAGCTCAGCTGCCACAGTGTTCCATTCCCACCACGGAGTGTTTTAATAACGGATGCTGTTGACAGAATCCCCCACAGTGGGTCCAGAGGGAACCGCGAGTCCAGGGATCTGACTGTGGGATCAGAGCAGCTCATTGGGTCCAGTGGAGAGCTCGGGTGCTAACAGGGGACGCCTGCTCCTGGACACAGTGCCGTTGGGGTACAAAGTGTTAGGCATTTTTGTATTTTTGCTGTCAAAATGATGGACATGACTTTTAGAGTGTTCTCAGCTAGGATCTCTGTATTTGTTTTTCAACTAACAACTAATTTGAACTGTACTGTATCTTTCTTACCTGTTCTCTTGGATTGTTTGCGCTGGTAACCCTTCCTCTGCCCTGGGGCTTGGATTAATACTGCTTGTATGGATTCGCTACTGTGACTGAGCGTGGAACTCATGCAGCTGTCGCTTAACTGCTTAACTTTGTAGTTTGGACTTTTTTTCTGTAATAACAACTTATTAAATCTAGTTGTACGAAGCACTGGCGCTTGTCATCCTTTGCTACGGACTCTCTCCCCGTGTGCCTGCTCCGCCTCGGGAAATTCTGATTTGCTCCAGTAGTTTTTAAAAAAAAAAAAGAAAAGAAACAAGAACCCCAAGTCTTCCAAATAGTTCCCCTCTTCCATCAAAGCTCCCCTTTCCCGAACACAACACTTTCAAACGCACAAGTCAACTTGAAAGACGAAAGTATTTGTGGGCTCAGATGATAGATGTGGGGGCTTAGTAGTTTTCTTTTCTGCGCTCTTGGTGACCCTCTGGGTCTCAGGCAAGCTAAATTTAAGATCTGTCCCTGAGCTACGGAGCCTTGGGTTCTAACTGCCAGCAGGTTGCCACATGAAGCCAAAGTATTCAATCGGAACTGTTGTGAAAGGTGAGTGCTGATGTCGTCTTAGTTCTCACCATGGCACCAGAATCTCTTAATGGATTTCTTTCAGAAAATGGGGCCTTGCTGCAGTTTCCTCAGAGAGTCAACCGGTCTTCCTTGAAGGAAAAGGATGAGGAACCCGGCACAAGACGGTTCCATCCGGGTGGGTCTGGGCACACAGGTGGTTCTGGGATGAAGGCCTGGGGTCTAGCACGCATGCCACACGCCTGCATGTTAAACACAGCCAGGGTGACACCGCACTCTGGGCTCCCCCAGGGCCACGGAGCGGAGCGACTCTTGGAATAGGGAGGGGAGGGAAGGAGAGGAAGAGGGGTGTCCCAGGAGGAGGGGGAGCAGAAAGCTGAGAGGTCTGGGAGGCAGGGCCGCAGCATCTGGTTGGCACTCCCACGCGACCTGACCCTTCCCCTCAGCGCGTGTCCTGTCCCCACATCTGCCTCCACCTCGCCAGGGGCATTGCGGGTGTGAACTCCAGGGCGTCGTCCTACAGGTGAGTGCACTGCACGGGCACCAGGCCTACAGGGACCCCAGGTCACCCAGAGTGCCTGTGACTGGTGCCACCCTGCAGCCATGGGGCTTGTCTCTCACACACACACACACACACACACACACACACACACACACACACACACACACAGAGCCATAGCGGGCTCCTTTAAAGTCTCCTTTTTTTTTTTTTTTTTTTTTTTTTTGTT